>NW_009649878.1:0-439 GCF_000708025.1 Charadrius vociferus | reverse complement strand
CGACACTCCAGCTCCAGCCTTCCCCAGGTTCCTCCTGCCCCGTCTGTCTGTCCGTCCGTCCATCCATCTGCCTGTCCATCCGTCCATCCATTGCTCCACCCATATCTCCATCCATCCATCCCTCCCTCCATCCCTCCGTCCGTTTGCCCATCCATCCATCCATCCATCCATCCATCCATCCATCCCTCTATCTGTCCGTCTGTCCATCCCTCCATCCATCCATTGATCCGTTTGTCTGTCCATCCCTCCCTCCCTCCATCCATCCATCCCTGTCTCCATCTCCCCCTCCATCCGTCTGTCCATGCATCTCTCCCCATTCATCCCGGTCTCCGTCCGTCCGTCCATCCATCTCTCCATCTGTCCATCTCTCCCTCTGTCTGTCCATCCATCCCCATCTGCATCCGTCTGTCCATCCATCTATCTCTCCCTCCGTCCATCC
>NW_009649877.1:6578-22136 GCF_000708025.1 Charadrius vociferus | reverse complement strand
CCCACACGACGAGTTGCAGAAGCCACTGAAGGACAAGGTGAATCAAGCCAGTTTGCAGAGGTGAAAGCCATCCAGCTGGCTTTGGATATTGCTGAGCGAGAGAAATGGCCAGTACTTTACCTCTTTACTGATTCGTGGATGGTGGCAAATGCTCTGTGGGGGTGGTTACAGTAGTGGAAGCAGAGCAACTGGCAGCGTAGAGGTAAGCCCATCTGGGCTGCTGAACTGTGGCAAGATATTGCTGCCCAGATAGAGAATCTGGTTGTAGAAGTACGTCATGTGGATGCCCATGTACCCAAGCATCGATCCACCGAGGAACATCAAAACAACCAGCAGGTAGATCAGGCTGCCAAAATTGAAATGGCTGAGGTGGATCTGGACTGGGGTGCAGCATAAGGGTGAACTATTCCTAGCTTGGTGGGCCCATGACACTTCAGGCCATCAAGGAAGAGATGCGACATCAGACTCTCAGGCCAAGGCAAACCCATCTGTGGGATTGCTTTTGCACAAGGAACTGGATGCACTTGGTGTGTGATGCGAGAAGATGGGGAGGTCCCATAAAAGGAGCTAGCCGGGGCGGGGTGAGGAGAGCAGTCGCCACTTGGGGGTGGGCTGCGGCGGTGCGCTTCTGGTCGGTGCACTTCACAGCAGTACTGTAATCGCGTTTTCATATTTCCTTTTGCTGTTCTGTTACATTGCATTATTTTAACCCACGAGTTTTGCCCTGCCAATTTCTTTTTCCACGGCTGTGGGAGTTGCGCAAGCGGCTGCGTGGTTCTTTGTCACTGGCTGAGGCCAAACCACGACAGTGGTCTATAACAGACTCCCACTGTGATATCTGCCTTGTTGGTCTTTCCCCTGATTCTTACTCATAAACACTTGTTGTTGTAGAGACGGACATGACACTGAATATCCAGTTGCAGCAATCGTACATTTTATTTTACAAGCAGTGCTCTTTTATATCCTTTTACCTGGTTGTTTATCTGTTCATATACTCTGCCATTCTACTTTTGCCCAATCCGCTCTCACATCACACACCATCCAGCCAATACAATTGTTGATTGCGCGCTGTTCATGCTCTGGGAAAAGCCAGGATGTTTGCCACCCCTTATCTTGTTTGCTTGGATCTTCTCAGGATTCTCCTGTCTCTTCAAGGATACACGGGTATCTGCTCGGGGTCAATGTTAAACTTGTATTCTGATCCCTCGGACCAGATGAGGTCTCCCACAAACACTGAACCCTATCGTCACCGTCATGAAGCTCTAAACAGTCGAAACAGTCCCTAACATACAGGGACCCCATACATACCCCACCGCTTCTTCTTCCTTGCCTATCCCATCTGAAGAGTTTATAGCCATCCATTGCAGCACTCCAGTTGTGTGAGTCATCCCACCATGTTTCCGTGATTGCAACTATATCATAGTTTTCCAGCTGCTCAATGGCTTCCAACTCCTGCTGTTTCTTGACCGTGCTGCATACATTGGTGCAGATGTACTTCAGTTGGTCTATTGATCCTGTCACCTTTTTGGGGAGAAGCCCTAATTCCTATGTGACTGTTCTCAGGTGCTTCCATGGTTTCTAACACATCAAGAATCCTTGCGTCTTTGCTGCCACATGGATCTCCATCCCCTACCCCCACTGAGATGGCTTATTCAAAGGTTGCAGGTCACTAGATGCCTCAAAATGTCTCAGAGCTACAAGTACATTCATAGTAGAGGGAAGATGGAGATTTCTGGTTGTATATGGCATCCATTTCTATTGCAGATAGAGCAAAAACCTGAGCATAGACCTGTCATCTGCTCTCAAATAACACCATGTTTTTTGCTTATATTTAAGTGCTCCTATGGAATAGAATTGAGAGTGTGGTGTTTGAAACAGGACACCTCTGGCAAATTTATCTATATATGTTACTATGTATGACAGTCTTTTGAAGCTGCAGAAGAGTTTAGCTTTTCATGAGTTATTTGCCTGGGAAGGTAGATTTTGAAGGCCTCTGCTAGAGAGAGATTATGTATTCATGGTGTCGTGGTTTAAGCCCTGCACCACACAGCCGCTTGCTCACTACCCCCACCCAGTGGGATAGGGGAGAGAACTGGAAGGGTAAAAGTGAGAAAACTCGTGGGTTGAGATAAAAACAGTTTATTAGGTTGTTATGGTTTGAGAAACCCACAACAATTTAATGTTGTTTAGACAATTATTCTATCACCCAATGACCCCTCCCCACCTGGGAAGGGGAATCAAGGAAAAACAAGGAAACATGAGGGTTGAAATATAAATAGATTTAATAGGATAAGACTGGATAATTAACATTAATAATACTAAAGAACCAGTATTGATCCTGATACCAATATAAAATATACAAGGATTATACTCAGCCAATTATATCAGTAGGAAGCTGTGCACTCCCAGCAGTGGACAGTAAATGTGGGACACTGCAAGTGCTACAGCTTCAGGAGGAAGGGAAGGCCTAAGGGGTCTGGCACCAGGGCAAGAAGTTCTCTGGACCACTGCCATCAAGGGAGAGAGAGCACTTTGCATCAAACTTTCTAATTTATATTGAATGTGACGTTGATGGTATGAAATAATCCTGTTGGCCAGCTTGGGTCAAGTGCCCGGGTCTAGCTCCTCCTCATCCCTGCACCTGGCAAGCTCAAAAACACTGAGACCTTTAAACTCACATACCATAGCTGGCTATAAAGTAAATATTTTCACAAATTCAGACACTGGAATCTTCTAAAAGTGCATTTTCCCCAAGCATTAGAAGAGAAATTAGTCCTGTGTCACTCAAACTAGGACATAGGTAAAGCAAAAACTGTGCAAGGAAACAAAGCAAAAGAAGGAATTCATTCACTGCTTCCCATCAGCAGGCAGGTGTTCAGCCATCTCCAGGAAAGCAGGGCTCCATCACGTGTAACGGTTACTTGGGAAGACAAGCACCATAACTCCGAATGTCCCCCCCTTCCTCCTTCTTCCCCCATCTTTTTATTGCTGAGCATGATGTCATATGGTATGGAATATCCCTTTGGTCAGTTGGGGTCAGCTGTTCCAGCCTTGTCTCCTCCCAACTTCTTGTACACCCCTCGTCTACTCACTGGTGGGGTGGTGTGAGAAGCAAAAAAGGCCTTGACTCTGTGTAAGCACTGCTCAGCAATAACAAAAACATCCCTGTATTATCAGCACTTTTCAGCACAAATCCAAAACATAGCCCCATACTAGCTGCTACAAAGAAAATTAACTCTATCCTAGTGAAAACCAGCACACATGGTAAAATGAATAAATCATTATGATTTTCAAATAAATAATAAAAAGCAGCCTCAAGAGTGGTTTTTTCTACCGTTCATAAGTTCATGTTTAGATGGCAATATGATATTCTCGCTGGGATGAGGAGAACTACTGGTTTAGGCTAGATTACAGCTGATATTTCTCAATTTCGTAGTTATTTATTGTTTTCTCCTCTTCTAAGAATTGGTGTCCCCTAATAATATATGCTTTGCACTGTTTCTCAACTTGTGCAGTTTTAGGTGCCCTGCTATGTAAACTGCCACACTTGATTGCTGTCTTTCTTTACTACAGTCTGGGAACTGTGATTTGGCTGTTATATAGTCCTCTCCCTAGCATCAGCTAAAAGGATGCTTGACATTCCCTAATCAGGGGTCAGCTGTAGGCACCCTTTGATGAGGACAGCTGACTTTTTTGGAATCTGCTAGAGTTGCCTTTACCTTATCCTTGTCCTTAACTGACAGTAGCAGGCACCCTCAAGCTTCTCTGAGGGTTCCCAGGAGTTTCCAGATCCCAGACAAAGTGCCCAGAAATTGGGTGTTATTTTAGTTTTTGGGTGTTATTTTAATTCTTGTCTTTGTGTCTCAGTGCCCAAATGTCTTTTAATTGGCAATAAACTAAATATATTTTCCCCAAGTCAAGTCTCTTTTGCCCATGAGAGTAATTGGTAAGCAACGTCCCTGTCTTTATCTCAACCCACGAGGTTTTTCATCCCCTGTATTGTTGTGGAGGAGGAGTGAGAGAGTGGCCAGGTGGGCACCTGGCTGCTGGCCAAGGTTAACTCCCCACATGAATCAAATATCTCTAACAGGCTGATTGGTTGCTGTCTGGATGGCAACAGGATCCTCCTTTTTAAAGCTCCTTGTAACAATGTCTTCAGTTGGATCACTTGAGACTCCCTGAACTATTTTTCCAGTGAATTCTTATAATCCAGATGGCTCCTCCTATGTGACCACTCCAGTTCATGTGTGAGCCATTGCCATTGATTATCTCCTCTTAACTATGTACAAAAGACTGTCCTACATGACCATTTCTGCATCTGCAGAAACAGTTTCTACTGACTATTTACAAGTATCTTATCTATATATAGTTAGGTCAGTTCTACAGCAGGAACTGCTTGGGGAATCACTCAAGCTGCCAGATTCTCCACCAACGATCTTAATCAACATATTGAAGCATATAAGTAGTGCCTATCAATTGGCCTAGGCACAGCAGGGGCTGCCTGTGGGAATCTCCTGGACTATCTGAAATTTCTGCTGAGAGGTCCTGTAACAATTAGTCAAATGCTTTGCTGTGAAGGGGCCAGGAGTTGTCAATCACCTTGTCTCAAGTCAGTCATGTAGCTGGGGAGCTCCTGAACTACCCAGGGAACTGATGACTAGGCCCACTGGGTATACACATAAGCACAGCCCTGATACCCAGCTACACCACAATTATAACTATAATTTCATCCTTACATAATTCATCCTTATATCATCCTTATATATTCATTCCTTATGAAGAAGCGTGGCCAGCAGGTCAAGGAAGGTGATTCTGCCCCTCAACTCATCTCTCGTGAGACCCCACCTGGAGTACTGCATCCAGCTCTGGGGCCCCCAACATAGGAAAGATATGGATCTATTGGAGCGGGTCCATAGGAGGGCCATGAAGATGATCAGAGGGCTGTAGCAGCTCTCCTATGAGGACAGGCTGAGAGAGTTGGGGTTGCTCAGCCTGGAGAAGAGAAGACTCCAGGGAGACCTTATTGCGGCCTTTCAGTATTAAAGGGAGTCTACAGAAAAGATGGGGACAAACTTTTTAGTAGGGCCTGTTGTGATAGGACAAGGGGTAATGGCTTTAAACTAAAAGAGGAAAGATTTAGACTAGATATAAGAACGAAATTTTTTACAATGAGGGTTATGAAACACTGGAACAGGTTGCCCAGAGAGGTGGTAGATGCCCCATCTCTGGAAACATTCAAAGTCAGGTTGGACAGGGCTCTGAGCAACCTGATCTAGTTGAAGATGTCCCTGCTCATTGCAGGGGGGTTGGACTAGGTGACCTTTAAAGGTCTCTTCCAACCCAAACTATTCCATGATTCTATGATTCCAACAATTCTAAATTAAATACCATAGAATTTACCATAGGTGGCAGGGAGTTGTTTTACTGGATTTTGCAATGTGCATCCATCTCCTCTAAGAATTAAATGGAGGATGCTGCTTGCATTTTGTACTGGTCACACATGACTGATAATTATTTGGGTGTCTGTCAACCTAGTCTTGACAGAAATTACTGTACCCAAAGGTGAAAAACCCTTCTACCATTTCTAGTACTCTGAGCACATGTTTCTCTGTAAATAATGCCAGAAATAATATGAAGCTAAATAATGACTGATGTTTGAATTAACAGTAAAGCTTTCAAGATTTAAACCCACATTTGCATGAAAAAAAATTCCTAAATAAAACTATTCTTATTTCATCCTGTCGTGGTTTAGGCCAAATCAGCTACTGGGACCTGGGGGACCCCAGATGGGACCGACAGATGTTTCCCTCTACCCCTCTTCAAAGAGAGAGGCAGAGGAGGAAAAAGAGACTTATGAGTTTAGAAGGAACTAAACTACTTTAATGACATATTAATAATAACATAAAATGAAATAATGAAATATATACAAAACCGTATCAAGCTCCCGAGATGACAGTCACAACACCGGCTGGCACTGGGGCAGTCCCAGGCTGGACTCAGTGATGGACCTGAAGAGAGCTGACCCTTTGATCCCTCAGCTTTTATACTGAGCATGAGGCAGATGGGATGGAATACCCTGTTGGTCAGTTTTGGGTCACCTGTCCTGTCCGCTCCTCCCCACAGGTGCGACCCCACTATGCTTTTCCGCTTCCGACCCTCCAACGGGGCAAATAACAAAGTTATCTGGCCTTGGGTGTTATAGCAATAAGTGTAAGCAAGAGCCTCTCTGCATACCATGCCTGGGCATCAGCTATAAACATAGGTCTTATCACTCTGAGAGAGTGAACATTGTCTGCAAAATATGCTGTCAATTTCAGTAGCTAGAGAGGCCTAGCTAAGAAGGAAAGTTACTGAACAAAATTGGTCCTGTTTAACCTCAAACCAGGATACATCCTTACCACATAGATCAAGAAAATAGCAATAAAAAACCCCTGTGAAATTATATTGGGTTTATGTGGCAAGGTTTTGTTAGCAGAAGTGTGTGTGTGGGTGCTGCAGGGGGGGCTTCTGTGAGAAGAGATCAGGAGCTGCCCCCATGTTGGACAAAGCCAGTTCCAGCCAACTTCAAGACAGACCCGCCACTGGCCAAAGCTGAACCAATGAATGATACTGGTGGCACCTCTGTGATAACACATTTAAGAAAGGATAAAAAACGTTGCGCAGCAGCAAATGGGAGAGAGGAGTGAGAAAATGTAAGAGAAACAACCCTGCAGACAGCGAGGTCAGTGAAGAAGGAGGGGGAGGAGGTGCTACAGGCAAAGATTCCCCTGCAGCCTGTGGTGAAGACCATGGTGAGGCAGGTTGTCCCCATGCAGGCCATGGAGGTCTACGGTGGAGCAGATATCCACCCTGCAGCCCATGGAGGACCCCATACCACGGCAGGGAGGTATGTCCTGAATGAACCTGCAGCCTGTGGAGAGCTCACGCCAGAGCAGGTTTTCTGGCAGGACCTGTGACCCTGCGGGGAACCCATACTGGAGCAGTTCTTGAAGCCTGTGAAAAGGAGTGACGTTGGAGGAGGTTGTGAAGAACTGTCTCCCATGAGAGGGACCACACTCTGGAGCAGGGGAAGAGTGTGAGGAGGAAGGAGTGGCAGAGATGAATTGTCATGAACTGAATGCAACCCCGTTCCCTGTCCCCCTGTGGAGTGGGGGGAGGAGGTAGAAGAGTCAGGAGTGAAGTTGAGCCTGGGAAGAAGGGGGGTGGGGGGAAGGTTCTTTTAGGTTTTGTTTGTTTTTTTCTTCCACTATCCTACTCTATTTTTATTTGGCAATAAATTAAATTATTTTCCCCAAGTTGTGCCTGTTTACCCATGACCGTAATTGGTGAGTGATCTCCCCCTCCTCATCTCAACCCACAAGCTTTCCCTGTCTTGCTTAGGAGATGGAGTGAGAGAGCGGCTTGGTGAGCACCTGGCAGCCAGACAGTGTTAACCCACCACAGAAATCTAGATTCACTTCAAAGCCTGCTTGTGAGCACAAATGCTAACAGATTTAAATAAGCTGTGACAGCTGGATCAATTTTTGTAGTTTGCAACTGGTATTGATTTTTTAGGTTCAAGCCAAAGATCTAGGTTTAATGGCCATTTATTACATTTATGTACCACTTATGTAGTCTAGCAATTTAACAATTTCAGTGTCTTGAAATCACATGTGAGGGGTGCTCAGACTAACAGGGAGATTCTACCTTTTTTTTTGACTATTTTTTCCTTCCTAAAATACAATTATGGGATTAGTTGAGGAGGGAGTGCATAACCACAAGACGTGCTCTTAAGCATTCTTTCCATTTCAAAATGGAGGGATTAAAACTTTTCTAAAAAGTTAACTTGTCCTTGAACAAAATAAGTTTACAGCAAAGTGAATGTACTCACCAATTAACTGAAGCTCACATGATTCTTGACTTTCTACTTTAAAAGCAAGAAAAAAATATTGAAAGCAGTTTTAATATCTGATAAATTTTTGATTAACTAAAGTAGTGACAGTAATAAGCAATGACACAATACAATTTTTTTTCTAAATAACTGAGTTAGGAGAGGTGTCTAAGGAGACCTTGCACTGGCAATGATTTCTGCCTGTGCCTGGTCTGTATTTTGTCAAGCATACTTACAAAATCTTTAATCAGTCCTCTTATGGTCCAAAGCAATGTGGATCACAAAGATGTATAAAAATGCTGTATGTGAAATTACAAAATAAAAATATCCATATTTCAAAGCTTCAAAAACAGTGAGAAATTGTTAGGGAAAAGCTTTAGGTATATCTTCCACAAGAAAACCATGTAATAATGCAGCTTTACAAATGAGATTGTTTTTTCTACTTTTTTTTTTTAAGTGTCTTAACTCAATGGGAAGAGGGAGAGTTTTTTTCCACAGTGTACAGACTCTATACATGTATTCATTTGCATGTTAGCCAAAAGCTGTTCCCAGCTTCTGATTATTTTGGTTCAGTATAGCTTAGTCCTTACTTAAGTTTGTGCATATGTATTTTACTGCATATGTTTGTTTTGGATTGATGAACCAGTGCTAATTTTGTTATCTTTGACCATCTAAAAAAATAATCTGGGTGAAGTTATTCCTGGCACACTGAAAAATGTCTCTCTGCTGCTTTTTGTCTTGAATATAAGAGCTGTCTGATACGGATGTTTGGCAAGTAAATATCTCTGCCAAGTAAAAATAGTTTCTGATGCGTACAGTTGTCTATATTTATTTGTAGTGTTCATAGGAATTGGGTTTTCATTTTAATGATTTTTTTTCCTTCCCCTCCCCCACTTCTCTCGTAGGTAGCATTGGCACTTCGTTTCAATGCCAGTCAATCCTTCAAGATCACATCTGCAGCAATGACAGTGAAAAGGTGAGGTTTGCATAAATGTTCCATTTGCAAGGTGCATTTTTTTATGAATCACATTGATTTTATGTACTAATAGTGTTTGTTTTCCAGGCCCAGTAGCTAACTTTCAGTGTTACACTTTGAAATCTCTCTGGCTTTTTAAAAAGTATATGTACTTACTTCACTCAAAACAATCTTTTTAGTTGATTAAAGATATATTTGTCTTGTAGCATATTTTTCTTCTTGCTCGCGTTTCCTTGCTATTCTAAATATTCGTGGTTTACCATACTGACCTTCACAAGTGACAAAGAGTGGTAATGTCATTGTTAAGACGTTAGTCACAGTAACAAGTCTTACTCCTGTCACTTGTGTCTTCTGAGGTTTGAGCTAGTTAACAATGCTGAGTTTTTTGCAAGGGCTTTCTTTTCTATATTTGGAGATGGCAAGTCCAGGTTTTTTAGACAGGAATTTATTGTTCCTTACTGTAGTTTTAAAATATCATCCTATCTAGCACCATCCAAGTGTTTTCTTAATCTTTTAGCAAGGGATCATGCTCACACACTGGATTGCTTTCAGTCTGTAGAGATGTGCATTGGAATTGTTGTGGTCAGTGATATATCAATAATATATATGTGGGTTATATGATATATCAGTAATATATGATATATCGGTAATATATGTGTGGAATACAGAAGGGAAAAGTTTTCAGGTTGAATTACTGTCAAGAAGTGCTTTCATGTTTCTGTTCTTGTTTGTGTTTTTCCCTTAACAGTTCCTCTCCTTAATAACACAAATTGATTAACATTAGTCTAATATGTAACACGTGTTACATTATTTTCAAGTTTGACACTGTATAATAAGCTTTCTTGCTGCCTTGAGAAGCCTGGGAAAGGGCATGTATTACTCAAATTTAATTAATCTTTCTTGGAAGTTGGAATGCTAGCTGTCTGTCAGTGCTGTGATAACCACACAAATCCTTGTGTTTTGAATTGGTGGAATAACTTAAGAATCAGTTTGTTTATAGCATTTTCAGCTCATTCCAAAACCAAGTTTCTTTTCAGAATGACTCTGCATCTTTTCATAATTTGGAAGTATGTCCAGATTTGGATTCTAGTTATCTTTCAAATATTGGACAAACATGCTAGTTACAACTTGGTAAAAAAAAAAAAGTTTAAAGTTTCCAGTTGATTTGGTGGTCATTGTCAGGGAGCAGCAAGAGTGGCTGCTCCACAAGAACAGGTGAGCTGGGAACTGTGGGTGACAGCAAGGCAGACAGTGGCAATGGCCTCAACAAGGGGTGCAGTCTCGAAGCACCTGAACAAGGAGAGCAGAGCAGGTCTGGTGACAGTGACCAGGGTCAGTTATGGTCCAGTAATAAGCAAGGCCATAGTGATAAGGCAGGTCCAAGGTCAGGCCAGGAAATCAAGTCAGCAAGGCAAGGACAGGATCAAAAAGGTACATGGCCAGATACAAGTGTACATAGCATACCTACAGTGTAGCTCAGGCAAGGACCAAGGTCCAATGGCCTGAATTTAAATGCAGCTCCTGAGTGAAAAGGGTAGCCTCAGCACTGAGGCTTTTCCCAGCTCTTTCTCAGCAGTCTGATCCCAGGTTACACAACTGTGCTGTCAGAACTGGCCTTGAGTGCAGGCAGACAAACCCTTGGTGGGGAAGGTGGAAGAGGTTGCAGAGTCTGTTGGTGCACTCTGGGCCCTGGCAGTCATACAGTATGGTAGAGTAAGACAGTTACTTTCCCTTATGGTGTTTCAAAGGTCTGAAAAGCTTCTTTCTAACTGTAAAAGGAAGAAAAAAATAGTCCAATTACTTTAAATTATTTTCTTTTTCTTTGGTGTTGGATCTATTTTCAAGGAAAGTTAGGGATTATGTTGTAGCTTTGCCTTATGTAATGGGCTTCTTCAATAGGAAGCCTTTGCTGTCTGTCTTGGAAACTTGACAGGGTTGAAGGTCACTTCTAGTTGATATATCAGAAGTGTGGAACAGATGGTGGAAATGTGGAAGAGAGGAAAGTATTAGAGTTGAAGATTCTGTGGTCAGGATTCAGTTGTACAGTCACTGTGTGCTGTTGCATACTCACACACTGAGTGTTATTTAAAGAAACTGATTTATTGCAGTCTTCTACATAGGGTAATGCTCATTTGGGGAATCGCTAAACAGGATGGCCAGTTGTTGTCTGGATGTTGACAGGTGTCTCAATTGCAAGGGTCCTTGTAATGGCATCTTCAGATGGATCAGATGAGACTCCCTAAACTGTTGTTCTGTAAATTCTCATAATCTAGATGGTTCCTGGTCCTACAATACTGCTCTAGCGTGTGCATGATCAGTTTCTAGAGTAGCTTATCTTAACTATGTACATAACTATTGTCCTATCCAATAATAAACATATCTAAACATACAAATAGCATCTATCAATTGGTCAGTTACTTTATCTGTACAAAGCAGGAATTGCCTCTGGAGTTCCTATCAATCTATTGATTATCTTATCAACATGAAGCCAGGACTGCCTGGGAAGGGGGGGTCCTTTAGCAATTAGTCAATTATCTCATCTAGGCAGAAACTGTCTGGGGGGTTCCTGGGAGTGTTCTATTTATGACTAAGTAGGCTGAGTATGTACATAGGCACAGGCTTTATACCCAGATGCATTAATTATAATTGTAGTGTAAGTTTAAATTCCACAGGTTTTGCCACATTGCCAATACATCTGTTGATAGTAATATTTGTAGAAAGCAGTGAAATGAAGATTCATTAGATACTTTTACATGTTGCATATTCATAAATTTCTTTTGTTACTTGTGAACTATATTCCAAGTGGATTCTTGGGGGAGAGGAGCAAGCAGTGGCAAATTCCTTTCAGAGCTACACTAATGTACCAACTTCATATTCAAACTTCCTTCCTTTTTAAAACTCCTCCCTTTCTGCCATTATGGTGACGATCATCTTTTTATTAGTGGTTGGTTTAAGAGAAAATTCAGGGAAGATAATAATGTATGTTCAATTAAAAAACTGTTTTAATTTCAGTTGAGAATTCTTTTTTTGGCATGTCACAAAATTTTGGGAGGGTGGGGGAAAACACAGCTGGTTTAAATTCCAGAAGACTACATAACTTTTTTTGAGTTGCATGGCATATGATCTGTTTCCATATTGATAGAACAAAGGGACTAGAACTTTTTTGGTTTTCATGTTTGTTGGAAGACAGGACGGGGAAATCCACCTTTCTTATTGGTATTGATTCTGTATCAAATTAGAACAACAAGTTGTAAAAGCTGATAAAAGTAAAACTAGTCGAAAACACAGGAAGAATGCATTTTTGGAAGCATTGCAGAGATATATGTATTTTTGTCCCCAAATGTCAGTTTTATCTTTGGTTTTTCTATGAGAAAATGTGAAAATGGCTTGCACTTTATAGGAGAATCTAGTGATTCCCCCAGTAAAATGATTGTTTCTTCTCAAGAATGTTCACAATTCTACCAAACTTGAGCTATAATACTACTTTTAAAAGCAGTAGGTTGCAATAGTAGGGTATAATAGCAATCTCCTACCCCTTTCTCCCAATACTCCATGTGTGTCTATGTGAATAAGGATTTCCACACTAATTCATTTTGTTCAGGAAACTGAAGACTAGGATTTCTTCATGTGTGGCCTCATGGCATTAAAAAAAAGTCATTGTTTGGTAATACAAAGAACCTGCTTAACCTCACAGCATCAGAGAGCAATATTTTACAACTTATTCCTTAAAAAGATGTAGCATTTCATATATATACAATAGTTTTCCATTGTATATGGTGTTGTAAAATGATTATAAAGTCTTAAATTGCAGTTTTGGAGGTGGAAACTTTCAAGTATCAATGCATGAATCAGATGGACCCTTTTTTACACTTGTAATTTCTTTGATTTTTTCTTTGAAGTGTAACATGCCATCTATATTTAATACCAATGTTTTTTAAATGAATAGAATAATAATATAAAATGAATTGTTATTCTTAAAGAAATGACAAAAATTGAGAAAATTCTTCTTGAAGTACTGCATTTAGGGAAAAGTATTTTATAAAAAGAAATGCTATTGCTTAAAATATTTCTTTGCTTTAAATTCCAACAATGGCTTCCCATTAAAGGTAAATAGAGAGATATATTATTTTACAGTGCCTTTCAACCATATTCAGTTTATTTTCTTTAAACATTTTTCCTCCATTTGCTTTTTATTTCAACACTGCCATAATTCCACAAAAAGATGCTTCCACTAGTTGAAAAGAAACACGTAGTCTACAATACCTCTCTGACTGCCAGCTGTCTTTAGTGCAAGAACAATCTGATTAGAGGTTACTTTTTTTTTCTAAGACTTTGTGTTTCACAGTGGAAAGTACTGCATAATACAGCTTGTCATGCTATGTTTACTTAGAGAAAAAACAAATTTGAAACTTCTGAAACCACTAGTTCCTTATGGTCTTAGTATTTTTACATCATACATGGTTAGACCTTCTCCTAGACTTGGTCAAGACTGGGCAATCTGTTAACTGATTTAATTTCTCACTATTCTTATTTGTAAATAAACCTACAAAGATGCAACTTGTAACTACTTTTGGAATGTCTCTTTCAGGGACCTCATCCAGCTATCTATTTCCTAAATAAAACTACCCAATAGTAATGTAAAAAATAAAGCACCATAGGAGCAGTGCTGGCACTAAGAGCTGCCAGATAAGGCATTAAATAAGGGTCAGATTCTTCCCTTAAATTAAACATTTATATGATACAGATTACTGAAGTAAAATACTTAGCATGAAATATAAAGAATGTGTAAAATGCCCAGATTTGTCTCTTCCTCACTTTAAGGTTCTAGAATCTAAGTTATGTTGTCTTAGCTGCAGTGGTTCAATGTTGCATATACTTACACGAACGCATCTTAATATTTTCTAGTGTTTTGTTTGACGATGATAAGTCCTTCATGCTTTGTCACTTTCCTTGGAAATTCTCCCTAAACTTTGTACATCTTACTGTTGGGAAGGATTATCTCTTAGAGACCACAGCTACTGCAGAAGGAGCAAGGGGAGCAGTAAGAGCCAATGTGGTGTTGCAGAGATGAAAGACTGTGATTATTATCGGGTACAGAGGAGTGGCAGGCAAGAAGGAGGACATAAAAGGGCTGCTAGTGTTGATAATCCTAGGGCCTTGGTTCACAGACTAGCAAAACTGAAAACACTGTTACAAGGAAGACTGCTAATCGGGAAAACTAAATGCATTTTGCATCACTTCAAGCATCTTGTTGTCAAGGGGTTTACAGGGACCTCAGGGGCCATTTAAAATGTAAAATACATTCCTGAAAAGTGGGAGTCTATCTGCTTCATTAAGGTTATCTGATCAAGGGCCTTTTAAATGCAAAAGGAGATAAAGGGGAGTCCTGGTTTGAGGTTATGTTATGAGACCTATGAGACCTATGTTTATAGTTGATGCCCAGGCATGGTATGCAGAGAGGCTCTTGCTTATACTTATTGCTCAGGAGTGATGCATCCCAACAAAGAGGAAGTCAGGCAAAAACGCTAGGAGGCCTGCGTGGATGAACAAGGAGCTCCTAGAGAAACTCAAACAGAAAAAGGAAGCCTACAGAGGGTGGAATCAATGACAGGTAGCCTGGAAGGTATACAGAGAAATTGTTTGAGCAGCCAGGGATCAGGTTGGGAAAGCTAAAGCCCAGATAGAATTAAATCTGGCCAGGGACGTCAAGGGAAACAAGAAAGGCTTCTATATGTACATCAGTGATAAAAGGAAGACTAGGGAAAATGTGGGTCCTCACCGGTAGGAAATGGGAGACTTGGTTACCTGGGACGCGGAGAAGGCTGAGGTACTCAATAACTTTTTTGCCTCAGTCTTCACTGGAAAGGGCTCTAACCACACCGCCCAAGTTGCAGAAGGCAAAGACAGCGGCTGTGTAAATGAGGTACCGCCCATTGTATGAGAAGACTAGGTTCGAGATCATCTGAGGAACGTGAAGGTACAAAAGTCCATGGGACCTGATGAAATCCATATGCAGGTCCTGAGAGAAATGGTGCAATTTTGAGAAACATGGGAAGAGATTAATTTAAATGATATTAGCAGTCTGGTGGCAGTCTGGTGAAGTTCTCGCTGACTGGAAAAGGGGAAACGTAGACCCAGTATTCAAGGGGGTGGAGGAATACCCAGGGAAGGCACATGGAAAATAAGGAGGTGATCGGTGACAGCCAACATGGCTTCACCAAGGGCATGTCATGCCTGACAAATTTGGAGGTCTTCTATGATAGCGTTAAACCGTTAAACCGAAGAGCAACCGATGTCATCTACCTGGACTTATGCAAAGTGTTTGACACTGCTCTTTTTAATATGCCCCAGGATGCCATTGGCCTTTGTCCTGGTTTGAGGTAAAACAGAAACAATTTTGGTCAGTAACTTCGCTTCTTAGCTAGGCCTCTCTAGCTACTGAAACTGACAGCATATTGTGCAGACAATGTTCACTCTCTCAGAGTGATAAGACCTATGTTTGTAGCTGATGCCCAGGCATGGTATGCAGAGAGGCTCTTGCTTACACTTATTGCTCTAACACCTAAGGCCAACCAACTTTTGTTATTTGCCCCGTTGGAGGGTCGGAAGCGGAAAAGCATAGTGGGGTCGCACCTGCGGGGAGGAGCGGACAGGACAGGTGACCCAAAACTGACCAACGAGGGTATTCCATCCCATCTGCCTCATGCTCAGT
>NW_009649877.1:412-6328 GCF_000708025.1 Charadrius vociferus | reverse complement strand
GGTCAACTTGTTGTCCACCAGGACTCCCAGGTGCCTCTCTGCAGAGCTGCTTTCCAGCAGGTGAACCCCTAACCTGTACTGGTGCATGATGTTATTCCTCCCTAGGTGTGGGACTCTGAAGTCCCCGCTGATGGCCAAAAGGGGAAACATAACCCCCATTTTCAAAAAGGAAAAAAAGGAAGACCCCGGGAACTACAGGCCAGTCAGTCTCAGCTCTGTGCCTGGCAAGATCATGCAGCAGATCCTCCTGGAAACTATGCTAAGGCACATGGAAAATAAGGAGGTGATTGGTGACAGCCCACATGGCTTCACTAAGGGCAAATTGTGACTGAGAAATTTGGTGACCTTCTACAACGGGGTTACAACGTTGGTGGATAAGGGAAGTGTAACAGACGTTGTCTACCTGTGCTTGTGCAAAGCCTTTGACACTATCCCACATGACATCCTTGTCCCTAAATTGGAGAGACATGGATTTGATGGATGGACTACTCAGTGGATAAGGAACTGGCTGGATGGTCGCACTCAAATAGTTGTGGTCAGCGGCTCCATGTCCAAGTGGCAAGCAGTGACGAGTGGCATTCCTCAGGGTTGGTACTGGGACTGGGACTGTTTAACATCTTTGTTGGCGACATGGATGTTGGGATGGAGTGCACCCTCAACAAGTTTGCCAATAACACCAAGCTGTGTGGAGCAATCGACGTGCTGGAGGGGAGGGCTGCCATCCAGAGGGACCTGGACAGGCTTGAGAGGTGGGCCTGTGCAAACCTCTTGAAGTTCAACCAGGTCAAATGCAAGGTCTTGCACCTAGTTTGCGGCAATCCCATGCACAAAGACAGGCTGGGCAGAGAATGGACTGAGAGCAGTCCTGAGGAGAAGGACTTGGGGGGTACTGGTGGATGAGAAGGTAAACATGAGCCAGCAATGTGCGCTTGCAGCTCAGAGCTGGCCGCATCAAAAGAAGCATGGCCAGCAGGTCGAGGGAGGTGATTCTGCCCCTCTACTCCGCTCTCGTGAGACCCCACCTGGAGTACTGTGTCCAGCTCTTGAGTCCTCAGCACAGGAAAGACATGGACCTGTTGTAGCGGGTCCAGAGGAGGGCCACGAAGATAATCACAGAGATGTAGCACCTGTCTTATGAAGAAAGGCTGAGAGAGTTGGGGTTGCTCAACCTGGAGAAGAGAAGGCTCCGGGGAGACCTTATAGCAGCCTTCCAGTACTTAAAGGGGACATACAGGAAAGATGGGGAGGGATTCTTTATCAGGGAGTGTAGTGATAGGAAAACTGAAAGAGGGTAGATTTAGAATAGATATCAAGGTCCTTTCCAACCTAAACCATTCTATGATTCTATATATTGTATATATTTCATTATTTTCTTTTTAAATATTATTATTTCATTAAAGTAGTTTAGTTTCTTCTAAACTCATAAGTCTCTCCCTCTTCCTCCTCTCATGGAAGGGAGATACTCTCCCTCCTCTGAAGGGGAGAAAAGTAAGAGAGAACATCTGTTGTTCGTTTCAGTGGCCAGTCCAGTCCAAACCATGACAGATCTATTGGTGCTCAACGTGGGGCCCAAGCGGGGCTCGACCAGGGCTCTGATAGATTGCCTGAATAGTTCAAATTCCAGCTTGCTCAGAAATTAAAACAGACATCTCACATCATTTCGTTCTTAAGTGAAATGTTATATCATGCCTTTAGAGATCTTTATTTAAAGTTAATTGATGAAACGCTGCTTAACCTGCTGAATGTGTTGTATGGTTTATTTGTTCTTTGTGTTTGTATGCTGTGGTTTAAATGTGCTATTCTTCTGTGGTTTGGGATACAGATCTATAATATGATAAATTGGATAATGGTTCTACCTGCATATCTCAGGCATAACATAATGGATTCTGTTACTAATTACACATTCAGGTTTACTTTGCCCTTTAATGCTTATGCCGAATCGACACTATCATAGTTAGGGGATGGGAACCTTTTGGGCTGTTTTGAAAATGATCGTTACTTTCTTAAAATCCTGATTTTATTGTTGATTCTCCCAAATGTCTTGCAGGGGTGGTTTCTTATTAAAAATTGGTGCAGGAGTGGGTATTGTGTGACATGCACTGCTGATACTCAAATCCCATGAGCCACTCCTCTGCCTGTACCGGTACGAGCTATTCCAGCCTTGACAACGAGCCCCGTCACTACTTCAGCTGCTTTGAAAACAAGTAGTGCTGCTACTCCAACTCCATCAGAACCGGTACAAGTTGCCCTGGTGACCAGGAAGCAGAAAAGGAGGTCAGCTTGTTCCCCTGCCCCTTATGATAAAGACCAGCTCAAGTGAGATAGCATGGGTGAGAGTTTTTCTGATGAAGATCAAGGAAAGGGTCCTTCTAAAACAGATCAGGGAGAAGGTCCTTGTCGGGGAAGCGTCAACGCAGGAGGAGGAATCAGACGCAGAGGTAATTGTTCAATCCTTATCTATGAAGGATTTGTGAAATATGAAATAGGACTTTAGCTGTCATGAAGGTGAGACACTTATTTCTTGGTTGCTCCGATGCTGGGACAATGGGGCTGATACCATAGACTTAGAAGGTAGAGAAGCTAGGCAGTTGGGAAACCTGGCCAGAGACTAAGGTATCAATAAAGCGATTGGGAGAAAGACAAATACTCTCAGTCTCTGGAGGCGACTTTTGTCAGCTGTGAAGGGCAGGTATCCCTTTAAGGATGATGTTTGTGCAGGGTGCACCACCAATGTATTCCCACACATTGTCAACAATGATCTGGGGAGGATCTGATGCTGACACACCAACTGTAAATGAAGTGGCTAACAGAGTACAACAGTATGAAGACAGTCTCTCTCGTCCCCTCACTGTGGCAGCCATAGAAAAAAAGGCTGAGCAAACTGAGAAACTGGCTGAGCAAAACGATAGACTGTTTGTTTGTTAAACTGTCCAGGATGGAGGAAAGATCCTACTCTTCCCCTGTGTGGACCCACGCAACCTGCTTCACTGTAATCTTCACCACAGGCTGCAGGGAAATCTCTGCTCTGGCGCCTGGAGTACCTCCTCCCCCTCCTTCTTCACTGACCTTGGTGTCTGTAGGGCTGTTTCTCTCATGTATTCTCACTCCCCTCTCCATCTGCAGTTGTGCAGGGTTTTTTTTCCCCTCTCTTCTTAAATATGTTATCACAGAGGCATCACCAACATCACTCATTGGATCAGCTTTGGTCTGTCTTGGAGCTGGCTGGAACTGGCTTTGTCCAACATGGGGGCAGCTCCTGATGTGTCTTCTCACAGAAGCCACCTTTGCAGCCCCCTCTGCTGCCGAAATCTTGCCACATAAACCCAAGACATACCCCTTCTTCATCCCAAGGGGCTTCTAGTGCTAACTTCATGGCAAAAATGTAGTTTGAGATGTCCTTGTTTCCTGCATACATTTGATTTCATAGAAAACATAGCCCTGCCCTGCTTCTGGGTTTTTGATCATGGGCATGAAGCACCAGTGCTGGTTTACAGGATAGATCTGTTCACAGCACATTCTGCACTTCCAGCCTTTACATTTGTGAGGCCTTTTCCACATAGGCCTTCCACTTCTCACAGAAAATCATAGCCAAACAATCAATTTTGTTTTTTAAAAGTCAGGGCCTTGTGCCTCTGCAAACATTCCCCAGACCTGCACAGCAGTTTGCAGCTAGGGCAACGTGTTTTCACACCAGTGTTAAGCGCACAGTCGTGCAACAGGCAGAGCTGACAATAATATTTACAGCTATGGCCATGCTTATATAATATATGACAAAGCTTAAATAAGTTTATTGCCCCAAATGCCTTCCTGGCATCCTTAACACCATAAAAAAGTTCATTTTGCAGAAGCAGGAAATAGATCTTGGGATACATAAGACTATTGTTTGGCTTAAAAAAAATCCCTCAACCTTTTTTACCCTCACATAGGAGGCTGACACATATATTAACATGTAGCAGTCTCAAACAAGAGGATGTCACTCAGCATGACCTTCCTGTACACAGATCACCCCAGTGTTAAGAGATGTTATAAGTAGCCACTTCATCCAGCAGCTACAGGGCCTGGTGATTCCTCCTGACTGGCTGCTGGAGCCCTGCAAGAAGACTTGAGGGTCTATGTCCAAGGCTGATGGATGCAGCTGCTGCTTTCACATTTGCAGGTTCAAGCAGTGAGGCTGAAAGTGTATCCCTGCATTGGGTTTGCATGGCAAGGTCCTGGTAGTTGGGTGTGGCTTCTATGACAAGCTGCTAGAAGCTTCCCCTATGTCTGATAGAGCCAATGCCAGCCGGCTTCAAGATGGACCCGCCGCTGGCCAAGGCTGAGCCAATCAGTGACGGTGGTAGTGCCTCTGTGATAACATATTTAAGAAGGGGTAAAAAAAAAAAATCCCGCGCAACTGCAGCTGGAGAGAGGAGTGAGAATATGTGAGAGAAACAGCCCTGCATGCACAAATGTCAGTGAAGAAGGAAGGGGAGGAGGTGCTCCAGGCACAGGAGCAGATTCCCCTGCAGTCTGCTGTGAAGACCATGGTGAGGCAGGCAGTCCTCTTGCAGCCCATGGAGGTTAACAGTAGAGCAGATATCCACCTGCAGCCCATGGAGGACCCCAGGCAGAGCAGGTGGATGAATCCAAAGAAGGCTGTGACCCCGTGGGAAGCCTGCGCTGGAGCAGGCTCCTGGCAGGACTTGTGGACCCGTGGAGAGAGGAGCACACACTGGACCAGGTTTGCTGGGTAAACAACTCAGGAGGGAATTTAATCCCATGAAGAAGGGAGGGATGGGGGGAAGGTGTTTTAAGATTTAGGTTTTATTTCTCATTATCCTACTCTGATTTGATTGGCAATAAATTAAATTAATTTTCCCCACATCAAGTCTGTTTTGCCCACTGCAGTAATTGGTGAACGATCTCTCCCTGTCCTTATCTCAACCTATGAGCCTTTCGTTTGGTACGGGGAAACAACATCCAGTTAGACACTGCAACATAGCAAATAGCATAGCAAGACACTGAAATCCTGTCACAAGCAAGAATCGTATAGATAAGAGGCTCCTGAATGATGACACTAGGGCAGCTCTACCTTAGAAGTGGCAGACAAGCAGAGCCATCTGGAGCCATAGCGATAACTGGAACGGCTACCCAAGGCCCTATTGTCTGTGAGGAGTAACCAACTAGTCTCTCAGCTTGGAGTTCAGACAACTCAGCATTCTGAGCTAAAGGTGAAAAGTAAGGCTAGACTTATGATAATGAGTTCTCGGAAATAATTACCATAGTTGTGCCTATTCCCAGCCTACACTAATGGATATGTATGCTTTTGTATCATAAATGAACGCTTGCTTCACGATACAGTGTGCAAGTTTGGAGGAGTGATCCCCCTTGCACCCAGCGCTGCAATAAACATACCTGCTTTATAACTCTCCGTGAGTTGTGGAGTTTGTTTCCACACATCACGCTATATTTTCTCTCTCCTGTCCTGTTGAGGAGGGGAGCGATAGAGTAGCTTTGGTGGGCACCTGGTGTCCAGACAGGGCCAACCCGCCACAATCCCAGAGACACACACAGAGGACACATATTAGGAAGAAATTCTTTGCTCTGAGGGTGGTGTGACATTGGAACAGGTTGCCCAGAGAAGTTGTGGATGCCCCATCCCTGGAAGTGTTCAAGGCCAGGTTGGATGGGGCTTTGAGTAATCTGGTCTAGTGGGAGGTGTTCCCTGCCCGTGTCAGGGGGGTTGGAACTAGATGATCTTTAAGGTCCTTTGCAAACTGTGAAATGTGTTCACCTGATTCATGTCAATATGGACTAATGCTAGGGCCGCATGGTGAAATGTGACTTTCTGTCTTATATACCCTTGTATAACCGCAGGCCTAAGAGAAATGGAGTGGTTAATGTATATAGTTTTAGCTTTTTGTAAAAGACATACTT
>NW_009649877.1:0-398 GCF_000708025.1 Charadrius vociferus | reverse complement strand
ATAAAGTCCTCCCATAATCCCTTTAGATTGATTCCATTCCAAGTTTGAACTAGAACATGTGCAATTTCCTTCATTTCTTTTACAAGCTCATTTACAGCTTTTCCTTCATCATCAATTTCTAAACAACAATTACTGAGGTTAAATTTTCCACAGACACCTCCTGTCCTGTTTCCAGCAGGGATGGGGTTAATTTCCCCAGGAGCCGGCAAGGGGGCAGGTATTCCATACCACTTGACCCATGCCCGAGCTATAAGAGGAGCACCTCGGGCGAGGAGAGGGGTTGCCACTTGGGGGTGGAGTAGTCGCATTGTCTGCCACTGGGTTTGGAATGGCCGAATTTCCTGCCACCGGGTTTGAAGTGGCCACATTCCCTGCCAATCTGTTTTCCCTCTTTTTCC
>NW_009649876.1:0-720 GCF_000708025.1 Charadrius vociferus | reverse complement strand
ACTTCATCTTTCCTATTCTTCTTTCTTCTTCTAAAGCAAGCCACTTTACGGGCAAAACCAATAAAGTGATTGTGTGTTGAAAGCATAACTCCCTGGGCCTGATGCCATTTCTTTTTGCGCTTCGAGATTGCAGCTGAAACGAATCATCACGCGTCCACCGAGGAGTGGACCATGACACTCTGTTCGCACACGCCTGTCTCTACTCCTTTGTGGCTGTGTGGGCATGTATCTCTGTTTCTCCCCTCCTGTTTGCACGCCTCTCTCTCTCTCTCTTCTTCTGCATCTGTGTGCATGTGCCTCCTTCCCGCTCTGTGTCTGAACATGTGCATGTCTTCTGCGTCTGTCTCTTCCTCTGCAACCATACTTGCATCTTTGTCTCTCACTATGAGATACTATCTCACCTTTTTGGAGGAACAAGCCCTAATTCCTTTGCAGCATTTCTCAGGTGTTTCCCTATTGGTTCCTAATGCATCAGCAGCCCCTGGCTCTTCTCTGTTACTCAAAACTCCATCCCATTCCCCCGATAAATCTATTTTGAAACTCTCTCTATAAGTCTAGTTAACTTGTTGGCAAAGACCCTGTTGCCCCACTTGGTCAGGTGGGGCATCAGCTCCCAACAGACTTGGCTTCTCAAAGGTAGATCCATGATCGTAGAAGCCAAAACCTTAAGTATGGCACTGTGTGAACCAACTAGGGCAGGATGCAGGAACAACCACAAAA
>NW_009649875.1:0-805 GCF_000708025.1 Charadrius vociferus | reverse complement strand
CGGGGGGACGCGTGGTCCTAAAGAGCACCGCGTGAGGACCTATAGCGCACTGTATATGGCCCTATAGGGCACCGTATGGCCCTATAGAGCACTGTGTGGCCCTGCAGTGCACCGTACAGCCCTGTAGCGCACAGCATGTTCCTGTAGCACACTGTATGTGGACCTATAGCGCACCATATGGGCCTGTAGGGCACTGTATGGTCCTACGGTGCATCGTATGCGGACCTATAGCGCAATGTATATGGCCCTATAGAGCACTGTATGGCCCTGTAGAGCACTGTATGGCCCTGTAGAGCACTGTGTGGCCCTACAGCGCACCATAGAGGCCTATAGCGCATCGCATGTTCCTGTAGCACATTGTATATGGCCCTATAGCGCACCGTATGGCCCTATAGTGCACCATATGGTCCCATAGCGCACTGTATATGGCCCTATTGTGCATTGTATATGGCCCTATTGTGCATTGTATATGGCCCTATAGAGCACTGGATGGCCCTGCAGTGCACCATACAGCCCTATAGCGCACCGCATGTTCCTATAGCACACTGTATGCGGACCTATAGCGCACCGTATGGCCCTGTAGTGCACTGTATGGCCCTATGGTGCATCGTATGTGGACCTATAGTGCATTGTATATGGCCCTATAGCGCAGCGCATGGCCCTATAGGGCACCGTATGGCCCTATAGAACACCGTGTGGCCCTATAGCGCACCATACATGGACCTATAGGGCACCATATGGCCCTATAGCGCACCGTAGCTGTGGGGCTGTGGGGGTCCCCATGGGGGGGGGGGGGGTGCACGGG
>NW_009649874.1:51691-52105 GCF_000708025.1 Charadrius vociferus | reverse complement strand
CAAAAGCCCCCCCAAAGCAGATGTGTTGCCCTGAGCACCCCCAAAAGTGCCCTAAAGCTGATGTGTTCACCACGGGGTCGCTCTGAGCCCCCCAAAAGTGCCCCAAAGCAGAGGTATGGTGGCCTGGGGCTGCTCCGAGCCCCCCAAAAGCCCCCCCAAAGCAGCTGTGTTGCCCTGAGCACCCCCAAAAGTGCCCTAAAGCTGATGTGTTCACCACGGAGTCGCTCTGAGCCCCCCCAAAATGCCCCGAAGCAGAGGTATCGTGGCTTGGGGCTGCTCCGAGCCCCCCAAAAGCCCCCCCAAAGCAGATGTGTTGCCCTGAGCACCCCCAAAAGTGCCCTAAAGCTGATGTGTTAACCACGGGGTCGCTCTGAGCCCCCCCAAAAATGCCCCGAAGCAGAGGTATCGTGGCTT
>NW_009649874.1:49767-50171 GCF_000708025.1 Charadrius vociferus | reverse complement strand
GGAAGCGTTTATTGGAGGCAAAACTGTGTGGAAAAGGGTTTTCCAAAGGGATGACTGTTTCCACGCCTGGAGAGCGGAGGGACGGATGGAGGGAAATGGCATCTGGAGGTTATTTTCTTCCCGATTCGGCGTATTCCCGAGGCTTTTGGTGAAAGCGTTGCGGTTCCCACTTCTCTTTTGGGGTGCGGTGGGGAGAGGAGGATGAGGACCCCCTTCCTCCCATCCCGGCCGTCCCCTAAAGTGTTTTTCCCGTTCCTCCTTCGCCTCCGCAGGGACGCCGCAGAAATACGACCCGACGTTCAAAGGTCCCATCTACGACAGGTAAGAGACGGCGCTTCGGGAGGCGCCGGTGCCGTTGGCCGTGGCCCCGTGATCCCGTGGCGCGTCCCCCGACTCCGCTCTTC
>NW_009649874.1:47701-48961 GCF_000708025.1 Charadrius vociferus | reverse complement strand
CAGGACTGGAAGGGCCCCCTGGAGCTCCCCCAGTCCCCCCCCGGCCAGAGCAGGGGCACCTCCAGCAGTGGCACAGGACGGCGTCCGGGCGGGTTTGGGATGGCTCCAGAGGGGGAGACTCCCCCACCTCTCTGGGCAGCCCGTGCCACTGCTCTGCCGCCCTCACAGCAGAGAAGGCCCTCCTCAGGGTGAGGTGGAACTCCCTCCGCTCAGGGTTGTGCCCGTTCCCTCTCGTCCCCTCACTGGGCACCGCTGGAAACAGACCCTTCCCATCCCCCGGCACCCTCCCTTCAGGACTGAGAAGATCCCCCTCCGGCTGCTCTTCTCCAGCCTCAACAGCCCCGAGTCCCTCAGCCTCTCCTCCGGAGAAAGACGCTCCGGTGCCCTCATCGTCTCCGCAGCCCTTTGCTGGACCCTCTCCAGCAGTTCCCGCTCCTTCTGGACGCGGGGAGCCCCGAACTGGCCACGGCGCTCCAGATGTGGCCTCCCCGGGGCAGAGCAGAGCAGAGGGGGAGGATGACCTCCCTCCCCCTGCTGGCCACGCTCTTCTTGATGCCCCCCGGGATGCCCTCGGCCGCCTCGGCCACCAGGGCCCCTTGCTGCCTCGTGGCCATCCCGTTGGCCACCGGGACTCCCGGGTCCCTTTCCCCAGAGCTGCTCTCCAGCAGGTCACCCCTGACCCGTACCCACCAGGGGGTTATCCCTCCCCGGACGCAGCACCCCACACTCGCCCTTGTTGAATTTCGTACGGTTCCTCTCTGCCCCCGGGGAATGCTGACGGCGAAGGGTTTGCGGTGTAGCGGCACCTTCACATGTCCTCTTCTCCCATCCAGATCTGCGTCAGCAAATGTCCGGACCGGTACCTGACGTACCTGAGTGCCTACGGCTCCCGCACGCCCGCCGAGCTGGGGTACTACCGGCAATTCTGCGTCCCCGAGTTCAAAAACCTGCAGAAGGTGGGTGGTGGGCAGCGCGGCGGCGTTCCCCCGCCGGCCCCGGCAACTCTGGCGTTCTCCCAGGGCGGTAATTCCTGCCCGAAGCGTTGACGTCCAGCTCTGTCCCCATCCAGGCTCCCATCGAGGTGCTGAAGGACAAGGAGTGCCCGGCCATGATCATCCCCAGCACCCCACGTACGTCCGGAGGGGCTAACGAGCTGTCGTGAGCCCACTTAACGAACCCGTCGGCTTCCGTCGCCCTTCGGGGCAAGCGGCCGCTTCGCAGGCTGGCGACGTTGGGGTTTCAAAGGCTTGTTGGGGTCTC
>NW_009649874.1:47147-47434 GCF_000708025.1 Charadrius vociferus | reverse complement strand
AATTATGGCTTCACCCAGAAGAGAAACGGATGGGTTTGTCTGGTGGCACTTCTGCACCGCGATCGTTTACCGATTTATACCGCGGAAGAGCCTTGAAAGTCCCCGGCACGGTCCCGCGGTTGCCAGAAAGCCGTGTTTGAAACGGGAGCTGGAAGGGGGGGACGAAGGGGAACCGGTGGGGTCAGCTCGCGGCAAAACAGCACCGGCAAATCGGCCTCCGTCTTGTTGGCTTTTCTTCTTCTGGGGGAGTTTGGCGGAGGGTGGAACGTGCCGGGGAGGACAAGGGG
>NW_009649874.1:46693-47136 GCF_000708025.1 Charadrius vociferus | reverse complement strand
CCAGCGCGGGCAGCGAGCCGCTGCTCCTCCGCCCCACCGGCTTCCGCTTCATCCCGTCTTTTTCTTTTTTTTTTTGCGTTCCAGAAAAGCTAACGTGGTCCTGGAAACCAGACAACTGGCCATGAAGATCTTCGAAGATTACACGGTTTCCTGGTACTGGATAATCATGTGAGCAGGGGCCGAGCGGCGCGCGAGGGCCGACGCCGTGCCGCGCTCAAACGTGGGGCAAAACTCACGAATTCCCAACATTTTATCTTTTCTCCTCTCCCCCCGCACCCCACACCCCCCCCGGACTTTGAGTAATTTTAATTCAAACAAAACGAGAGAGGGCGGAGGGTGTTGTGGGGCGACTTTACTGGGATGCTGCTCGCGCTCCGTCCCCTCCGCCGTCCCCGATTGCCCTTCCGAAGGCTGCCCCGTGGTGAAAGCGTGGAAAAGTTGGA
>NW_009649874.1:32701-42263 GCF_000708025.1 Charadrius vociferus | reverse complement strand
GCCCGAGCGGGGCCGGGGAGCCGCTGCTCCTCCGCCCCACCGGCTTCCGCTTCATCCCGTCTTTTTCTTTTTTTTTTTGCGTTCCAGAAAAGCAAACGTGGTCCTGGAAACCAGACAACTGGCCATGAAGATCTTCGAAGATTACACGGTTTCCTGGTACTGGATAATCATGTGAGCAGGGGCCGAGCGGCGCGCGAGGGCCGACGCCGTGCCGCGCTCAAACGTGGGGCAAAACTCACGAATTCCCAACATTTTATCTTTTCTCCTCTCCCCCCGCACCCCACACCCCCCCCGGACTTTGAGTAATTTTAATTCAAACAAAACGAGAGAGGGCGGAGGGTGTTGTGGGGCGACTTTACTGGGATGCTGCTCGCGCTCCGTCCCCTCCGCCGTCCCCGATTGCCCTTCCGAAGGCTGCCCCGTGGTGAAAGCGTGGAAAAGTTGGACCGGATGCTCTCCAGAGGTCCCTTCCAACCCGGAGCGTTCTGTGTGATTCCGTGAAAGGGGAGAGGACAAGCCTGAGCCTGGTTTTGACGCCTCGCTGCCTTCCTCCCCGCAGAGGTCTCGTCATCGCCATGGTGGCTAGCTTGATCTTCATCGTCCTGCTCCGCTTCCTGGCCGGGATCATGGTCTGGGTGATGATCGTGATGGTGATCCTGGTGCTGGGTTACGGTGAGCCAGTGCTCGGGGGTTTCGCCGTGGCTTTCCCCCTTTTCCTTTCCCCATCCGAAGCGGGATTTGCGCGAAGGAAGTTCGTACGCGGCGTCCTTCCGGGTGTCTCCTCCCTCGGCGTCGGCGGGGTCGAGCGGAGGTTATCGGCATCTCAGTCTCCGCTTTTCTGTGCAAAACACGACGATTTTCTGCTTTTCGCCGCAGGAATCTTCCACTGTTACATGGAATATGCAAAACTGAAAGGGGAAGCGGGTTCGGACGTATCCCTGAAGGACCTGGGATTTCAGACCGACCTGCGCGTCTACCTCCACCTGCGGCAGACCTGGCTGGCGTTCAGTAAGTCTCCGTCCTCCCCCGGATGCGGGATGGGCCCGGGGGGACGTGCCCCAGCGCCGCTGCCTTTGAGGGACGGGGTTTGGGAAGGGGCAGCAGCGAGGTTTGGGGTCTTCTCGGTCTCTTCGTGGCCCTTTGCAAAGGGTTGAGCTGAGGAGGGCGGCTTTGCTCGGTGCCGCCTCTGCCACGGGACTGAGCTTCTGGACGTGGTGGCTTTTCCACGTGAACCGCGGCGTTGGACGTCCCTCGAGGGGCGTTGGGTGCCGCCGTGGAGCTGCTGGGGAAGGCAAAGGCCACCCGAAGGCGGCCATGGGGCGCCATCTGTGCCCTGGCGCTGCCCGGGGCTCCCCTTCTCCTCCCAGTGATCATCCTGTGCGTCGTGGAGGTGGTGATCATACTGCTGCTCGTCTTCCTCCGCAAGAGGATCCTCATCGCCATCGCGCTCATCAAGGAGGCCAGCAGGTCCGGCTGTCCCCCTCTCCCCAGGCAGAGGTGGCCGTCGTCGCCCGTCGCGGTGGGAGGACTCGGGGCTCCGGCCGCTGAGGTCCTCCCAGTGCCGCGAGGGTTTTAACCGGCGTTTAACCACCTTCTCGGCAGGGCTGTTGGTCACGTCATGATGTCGCTGCTGTTCCCCTTGTGCACCTTCTTCCTGCTGTGTCTCTGCATCGCCTACTGGGCCAGCACCGCCGTGTATCCTTTCCTCTTCTTCTGCCTCTTCCTCTTTCCTCCCGGGGAAGGAAGCTCCTCAGGAATCAAAGGTCTTCCAGGGCGCTGAGCATCTTACAGGGTTAGCGACGCATCCGGTTGCAAAACCGCCAGCTTCGGTTTCTTAAGTTTGACTTGAAATAACACCCAAGGTAGAAGAGCGATGGCAGGAGAGCAAAACTGAGTTAGATACGCCGAGGATTCGGGTTTGGGGTTGCTTTGCAAAACCTCCTTAACCGTTGCTCTGCAGTTTCCTCTCCACCTCCAACGAGGCGGTCTATAAGGTGTTTAACGAGACAGCGTGCCAGTTTTCTGGGCAGACCTGCAAACCGGAGGTGAGGATGTTGGGAAGCTCACGGGAACGCTAGGCTTTGTCTGTTGGAGACTCGGTAGTTTATTGCATGCAAAATACTCCGCTGGCTATTGGAGCCCGCAAACCCTTCCAAGTCAAATTCCGCCTTTCTGAACTCGTTTACGTCATGTCGTTATTTTTCTTCACGCTACAGCGTGCGCAAAGCTGACTTTTCGGTCTGAGCAAGCGCTACCGGCTGAAAAATGAAACGGGATAATGTCTTCTGGAAGTCGGGATTGCTTTGGGTTGAGGGAACGATGCTGTCGATCCGCCCTGCGGCACATCTTCAGCCGCCGCAGTGCGTGAGCGTCTGCTGTCCTCTCCAGACCTTCAACACCACCAACGTCACCAAGCTGTGCCCCGACGCCCAGTGCCTCTTCGCGTTCTACGGGGGCGAGACGGCGTACCACAAGTACCTCATCGTCCTCCAGTTCTTCAACGTCTTCATGTTCTTCTGGCTCGCCAACTTCGTCATCGCGCTGGGCCAGGTGACGCTGGCGGGGGCCTTCGCGTCGTACTACTGGGCCTTCAAGAAACCCGATGACATGCCTGCCTTCCCCCTCTTCTCCGCCTTCGGCCGCGCGCTCCGGTACGTCCCTCTGGAGGAGGACTTGAGAGCTTCTTGAGGTTGTTCCCTTCTAACCGGAGCGATCTTTCCCAGGTACCACACCGGCTCGCTCGCCTTCGGCTCCCTCATCCTCGCCATCGTCCAAGTCATCAGGGTCATCCTGGAGTATCTGGACCACAGGTTGAAAGGTACCGAAGCTGAAATGGCAAACGAGTAGAGACGAACGAGGTTGGCTTCTCCTGCGTTCCCTGGAGCCAGAGCTTGTGGCTGACCTCCAGGGGAATAATTCCAGTATTTCGATAGAGAATTGAGATTTTCCTTTTAGCACCCCGTAGTTGTCTCTTCCTCCAAGAGACGGCGGGAGCCGAGGGACGCGCCGTGGCTGCCGGGTTAAGTCAACCAGTGGTGGGTGTCTGTACGGGCACCAGGGACGTCCGCGTCCGCCCGTACGACTCTGTTGATGGCGGAATGCAAACAGGGAGGAGCAGCGGTGTGGGAAGAGCGCGCGAAGCTCATCCCGCTGTCCGCGGCGGTCTCGGCCGCGCGGGGGGAGGCTGAGAACAGGGCGTAGCGGGGGGAGGCTGCGACGGCGCGGCCGGACGTCTCGTTAGGGACCTTGAAGAAGTTGCTTCGGTAAGAAAAGGTGTCTCTCGCTTCGGCCGCTCACCCTCCGCCGTGGCGTTCCTCCAGCTGCAGATAATAAGTTTGCCAAGTTCCTCCTGAGCTGCCTGAAGTGCTGCTTCTGGTGCCTGGAAAAATTCCTCAAATTCCTCAACAGAAACGCGTACATCATGGTAAGAGTCACGCAGCGTTAACGCCCAAAGGGTCCTGACTACGGTGGGGGGGGTCTCCGCACTCTGGGAGCTCTCTCTGGGTGGCCGTTGAGAAGCCCGTCCCCCGACGTGACGGGAAAACGAAGCTTTTCAGCCTTTCCCAGTTGTTTCACTGGAAAACCTCGACCTCAGCCGTGTCGCTTTGGCTTTGTCTCAGAGAGAAACGGGGTTGGGGGGGGGTTCAGCTCTTGGTGTCCCCCACGCCTGACCTGTCGGCGGATGAAGAAGAGCTTCCAGGGTGGGATTTATCTGAGTTTTGCGGAAAGACGGGCTGACTCGCGCCCTCCTCTTAGCGGTGAATTCAGTGCGGCTCCGTTTTTCCCTTCTCTGCCCTTTTTTTCCGGGACCCGCTCTAGATCGCCGTCTAAGGCACCAACTTCTGCACCGCCGTCAGCAAATTTTCTGCTGATGAGGAACATCATTAGGTGAGACCCCGGTGGGTGCGAGGGCTCTGCTCTCCACAGCAGACTTGGTGATTTCCAAGTCCCCCTCGCTGCCGACGACCAGCCCCGGTGCTCCAGCCTTGTTTTCAGGCTTTCCCGGTGGTTTATGCCACGTTTGCGACGCATGTCCGCGTCGGCCGCCTCCTCCCACGCTTCCTTCTGAAGCCGGGGTGGGGAGCGGATGCGGATGCTCATCTCTCTCTCGTTTCCAGGGTGGCCGTTCTAGATAAAGTCACGGATTTCCTCTTCTTCCTCGGGAAACTCCTCATCGTGGGAAGCGTGGGTAAGCGCCGGGGACTGGCGGGTTCTCCTCGGGGCGTACGGCTACTGGAGGTTTTCGTAGCCGGTTACGCCTCCCCGAAACCTCCGCTCTCTTCACTCTTGCCATGAAAACGTTCCTTTCCATCCCGTTTTACATCTTCCCTGCACCCGTTTGCGGCCTTTCTTCTGCCCGGCGTCCCACAGCCATTGCCATCCTTTGCTTTTCCAGGAATCCTTGCCTTCTTTTTCTTCACCCAGCGGATAAAGCTGGTGCAAGACACAGCGCCGCCCCTGAATTACTACTGGGTCCCTATTCTGGTGAGCTGCTCTCTCGTCTTTTGGACAATTTAGAAGCGATAGAAAGAGATCCTTAACGCCAATGCCTAAAAAACGCCCCTCTGCTCACTGCTTCTGAAGGACCTTCTTTGTCGGAGGTGTTTTCTCCGTCCCCGTCGAAATAAGCCCTTTGTTTCGGCCGGCCGCGAAGAGGCGTCTCGCCCTTCCCGTGCTGCCCAGATTGGCCTCCGTCCACCGTTGTCCCCGAGGCCTTTTGTCCTGCATCAGGCTGGTCCGAACAGTCCTGCCCTGTTCGTTTCTCCTCCTTTACCCTGGGGAATTTGGGATTCAGCAGGTTTCCTCCTCCCGGTCGAGGGCCCGGAGCTTTGCGCTCTTTGCAAGATGCCGGGTCGTGGCGTGACCGCACAATTTCTCTTTCAGACGGTGATCGTGGGCTCCTACCTCATCGCCCACGGGTTCTTCAGCGTCTACGGCATGTGCGTGGACACCCTCTTCCTCTGCTTCTGTAAGTGGCTGCCTCAGAGGGTCCGTCTCCCACTGGGCAGGAGTTTGTGATAGCAAAACCTCCCTCCCCTTGGGGCTGAACCTCAGACTTGGCCACATTTGGGGTTGCTCCACATTCCCGGGGCCTCTCTGGGTGGTTTTTCTCCCGCTTTATTCCTTTACCAACTCCTACCCGCGTTCTTCCCAGCTTCTGCTTCCCCCCTGCCTGCTAGCGACGGAAACCCACAGCCTGTCTGTGGGTCTCTCTTGGTCTTTCTGTTTTGGTGCTTTGGTCTTGGTGGGACCTAACTGCAACTAACTTCAATTTTCCCTTTTTTTTTTTTTCTCTTTTTTCTTCTTTTTTCCCCCCCGCCTCTCTCTCCCTCCTGTCTCTCTTCATGTGTTCTCCATCCTTCATCTCCGCCCTGTCTTCTCCCCGGCTCTTCCGCTATTTTTCCACTCTTCCCCCGTCACGGCCGCTTCTTCCCGGGGTTGCGAAAAAGGTGAAGATCTGGAGAGGAACGATGGATCTCCCGAGAGGCCTTACTACATGTTTGAGCGGAGCGAGATCCTGCGGAAGGGCAACCTAGAGCCTTCCAAAAGCGCCGATAGCCAAGGCTAGGGGCCGGCCCCGGGAGGAAGGCTGCGTGCCGGGGGGAGCCGCAGGACTCTCTCGGCTCCCCCTAACCCAAGCGGCGTTCTCCTAAGCCCACGGGGGCGGCAGCAAATCTTCCCCCTGGATGTCCTTCAAAGCCTTGAGGGTAGAGGGGGTGGCGATCCCTCAGTGCCCGGTGCTGTCTCAAATCTACCTTCCTGCCCAATAACGAGCGTTCTTCTATCGAGAGAACGAACCTAGAGTTAATCTGAGGTCCCACGTGTGCCGGTAGCGCCCGGCGAGGAGCGCTGCGCTCCGGCGAGCGGCTGGGAACCGGCTGGGTGCCGATTTAGAGTTGAGTTTCGCGTCGAAGCGGGAGAGCTTTGTTCCGAACCATCAGCTGCGGAAAGGACGGGAGAAGTGCCCTCTTCGCAGGAGGAGGGCGGTTTTTGGGCCGGGCCGAGCGGGTTCGACAGGCGGAAAACTGGTCTCTCCGCGCTTTCCTCTCTGTCCTGCCCCCAGCAAAGAGCGGCAGAGCCTTTTCTCGCCCACTCTTTCTATGCAAAACCGGCTTGGCGCACTTCAAAAGATTTCTTGGCGAGGCCGCAGGTCTTTTGCTTTTAAGTCTGTTTGCCTCAGCGGCGCCGCCTTTGTCACAGCGCGGAGCTCACCCTTTTTGCAGCCGAAAACTCCCTTTCCTCCCGCGGTCGGTTCAGGGAAGCCGAAAAGAGGTGTCGCGGGTTGCGAGCCGTTAAAACTCGGAGGGTTTTTACGCGCGGCATCCTTCGTTTGACATGGTTTCTCTTGCTGGTGGCGCAGAGGTTGAACGGCTGCAGGGAGGTGGTGGAGCTGCTTTTTCCCCTCCCCGGGGTGGTTGAGTTGATGGTTTGGCTTCTGCCCGGTCGGGGCTCCTTTGGGTGAAGGAGTTGGAGCCGTAACGAGTTTCGGCGCTAACGCAGAGCGTAGGTGGAGGCGCGTAGAGATCCGCAAGCCGGGGTGGTTGTGGGAGGGCAGACGGAGCCGGCGCGGAAGGCGAGTCGCCAGGTTGGCTCTGGCGACTCCGCATCGCGGCGGGGCCGTCAGGGGAAGGCGATGTCCGGAGGAGCGGCGTGGGCATATCCCGGCCGGGCCGGGAGGATGCGGGGAAACGGGGCGTTGCGCTGGCGGGTGTTACGCCGGGGACGTATCGTGGCATCGCTACGGTTAGAGAAATCAGACCCCAAAAAAACCTCCTAAGTTTGACCGGGAGGCAGCCGGTGAGGGCTCCAGCCCCTCCAGAGACGGCAGCCAAACACAGGCTGGATGCTCCCCTTGTTTTCTCCTCTTGACAGTCCAGAAACGACCGAGATATTGTTTTTTTTAAAAAAAAAGCCACTCTGGTTGCAGGCAGCCGGGGCGATCGCGGGCGGCTCTCCCGTTACACACACCCACGCGGACAGAGCGCCCCGTCTTTCGAGTCGTGCCCTCTCGGGACAAAGCCATAGTGTTAACGCTCGAATTTTCATCGCAGAGAAAGGCTGAAATCCCTCTCAAAACATCCCAGGGCGCTTTCGCTCCGCTCCAAAGCCGGCGCTTTGCGGGTTTGGTTGGTATTTGGTTTTGGGGTGGTTTTTTTGTTTGGGTTTTTTGGTTTTTTTTTCCTCTTTCGGTGGCTGTGATTTTCCTCCCACTTGTTGTTGGCGCAGCTGCTCGGCTTTGAAGAGCGAGAGGCCGAGCCGCGTGTTCGGCGCTGGGAATACACCTAATTATTATGTATGCGCGGCGTGTCGACGAGGGCGAGCAGCGCCAAGCGAACCCCGGGCGGAATTGCTTCGCGCTGGCGTCATGATTTCGGCTGCGCAAAGGGAGAGCGGCGGCTCCGTAGAGGAGGAGAACCGCGCTCCCTCCCGGCAGAGCTCGAGGTCGCGCCGGAGACCTCTTTTCTTACGGCACCGTTAAACTTCCCCCCCACCGCCTCCCTGGAAAAAAAAAACCCAACAAAACCACACCAAACCACCAACACCCAAACCTCTGGGTTGGTTTTTTTTTTTTCTAAGGCACTTAGAAGGGACGCGGGGAGAAAACACCCCCCGCCCGCGGCGAGGCGAAAGGCTTTTCTTTCTATGGAAGATAACGCCGGGACGAGGGGGACGAGCGCTCCTCCGGCCCCTCTCTGCCTTTCCGCCCCTCGCTGCCTCCCACCGCGCCGACCCCTCTCTCTGTCCCCCCCTCACCGCCGCGTGGGGTTTGGGGGGGGGTTTCTCTTTGCAGTGGAAGACCTGGAGCGTAACGACGGTTCGGCCGAAAAGCCGTATTTTATGTCGCCCGACCTGAAAAAGCTGCTGAAGAAGACGAACAAAGGTCAGCCGGACACCTAGAACCCGTTCCTCGGCCTTTCCGCGCCTCCTCTTCCCGTTCCCGCCTCGGGAGGAGAGCTGCAGGATAACGCCCGGCGCTCAGCATCCTTCATCCCACGCGGAAATCTCGTTAAAGAACCCGAACCGTCGTCTCCTTTACCCCTGCGGCGGGCAAGCGGCAGAAGGGGGGGGGTCGGGAAAAGAAAGGAATGGGGTATTGTTAATGAATCAGCCTTAAAACGTCGGGGTTTTGGAATTTTTCCTTTTGTTTTGTTTTGTTTTTTTTTTTTTTTTTTTTTCCCCCGCGGGGAAAAAAAGGGAAAAACCCCCCCCCCCCCCCCCCAAAAAAAATTTAATTGCAATTGTTGATTCCTTCCCCGGAGAGCCCAAACTGTGCTGAAATCACCTCGCTTCTCTCGCCACCCTTCGGAGACACCTCAGGGCCCGGCTTTGGGGTTGCGCTGAGCACGCGTAGACGATTAATTCTTTTAGGGAAATGCCAATTAGCGTTTCTTATAGCCACGGGGTGAAGGTGGAGGGAAACGAGGGGTTAACGAGCAGGGCTGGGGCCTCCCCCACGGACAGACGGACGCTCGGTACAGTTATTGCATCTTTCTCCAAGGACTCACAGCTTCGGCTGATTCCTCCCCCCCCAAAAAAAACCCTGCAGTAGATATATATATATATATTAAAAAAATCATTTACAGCAAAGCCTTCCCTAACCGTCGAACAAAACGCTTTGCCTGCGGGAGGAACGCCTGCGGGCGCAGTGAAGGAGTAATGTGTGTATATATATATATATATAAAATTATTTTTTTTAGGCTAATATTAGGTAATTTTAAGCAAACCAAATGACAAACAACAGGTTGCCTTACCTCCGGAGACGCTGCCGCGGCGCCCGGATTTGTAGCTGACCGCTACTTCTGACGGGAAGGTCCCAAACCTTCAGCAGCTCCTGCCGGGAGGAATCAGGGAGGTTTTTGAGAAATAGATCAAAGAGGGGTTAAATATCACCCAAAGGCAAAAACCCAAACCCCCAAACCCGACAAAATTAACCCCCCTCCTCTTCCGCGCGCGGCCGCTGCAGTGTCCTTCGAGCAGCAGGAGGTTCGCCCAGGCGGAGCCCCCACCCCAAATTGTACTATTTTTTTATTTTTTTCTTATGGTTTAATTTGCTGCGGACTGAACGCACTGAGGCTTTGCCGGAGAAGCCGCCGGCTCCCAAAGCGCACCGGGGGGAGGTCGGCGGCACCCGGCGCCTCCCTGCCCTCAAACCCCTCTTCACTGCAGACGTTTGTGCTTCATTTGTGCGAAAGGATATATATTTTGCTTCTTTTATACGCATTTCTTGGTACTCTTTCGATCCCTTTTGTAAGATAACACGGAGTGTTTTCTATCTGGATTATTAAACGGTTTGGGGCTTTTGTATATTTTGCTTTTACCAGTTGTTTCGGGCCCGGGGCTGTTATTTCCGCCTCTCCCGGGACTATTTTTGGGACAGATTTTGCAATCCCGACCCGGCGGCACGCCGCGACCTCACCGCCACGCCGGCCCCGGGGCGGCGCGGCACCCGAAATCCTCGCTGGCCTCCAGGGATCCCACGCCCTTCGCCTCTCTAAAAGCGCCTTTTTCTTTTTTTTTTTTTTGCCTCACATCTGGATGCGGCCGCTCCGGCGCTGGGGGG
>NW_009649874.1:31433-32623 GCF_000708025.1 Charadrius vociferus | reverse complement strand
CTCACATCTGGATGCGGCCGATCCGGCGCTGGGGGGGAGAGGGAAAAAGAGAAGGTAAAGGTGGAGGTGAAAAGAAAAAGGTCAACGTGGAGCAAAAAAAAGACGAAGGGTAAAGTACGGCCAAAAAGAACGGTAAAGGTGGAGATGAAAATGAAGATAAAGGTGGAGGTGAAAAGGAAAAGGTCAACGTGGGGCAAAAAAAGATGAAGGGTGAAGTACGGCCAAAGAGAACAGTAAAGGTGGAGATGAAAATGAAGATAAAGGTGGAGGTGAAAAGGAAAAGGTCAACGTGGGGCAAAAAAAGATGAAGGGTGAAGTACGGCCAAAGAGAACAGTAAAGGTGGAGATGAAAATTGAAGGTAAATGTAGAGATAGAAAATGAAGGTAAAGGTGGAGGTGAAAAATGAAGGTAAAGGTGGAGGTAAAAAGAAAAAGGTGAACGTGGAGCAACAAAGATGAAGGTTAAGGTACGGCCAAAAAGAACGGTAAAGGCGGAGATGAAAAATGAAGGTAAATGTAGAGAGAGAAAATGAAGGTAAAGGTAAAACTCAAAAGGTGAAGGTTGAGGTGGAGCTAAAAAGGCAAAGGTAAAGGTAACGCCCAAAAGAAATGGTAAAGGTGGAGCTAAAAAGGAGAATCCTCCGGGTTTGGGATAGGGGTAAGCGGGAACAATTAAGGGAATAACGAGGGGAACATATTCAATTTACAGCTACGCTGGAACCTACGAGAGAGAACCTGCTGCAGCCTGCGGCCGGGCCCAAATTATTTTAATTTTTTTTCCTCTTGTGGAAAAAAATTCTTCCTCTATTTACCTCCTTGTGTCGGTTTGGAGGTCGGTTTCGTTTTATTTCCCGTTGGACGTTTCCCCGCGGAGGGTAAGCTCGCTCTCGCTCCTCGACTTCCGGCGTTCTCCTGTTCCCAACGCGTCGCTTCGGTCGTGGCAACGCCGCCCCAAATCACGGAGGCCCATCAGTAACTCCATTTATTTCCATATCCGATAGCCAGCGGATATTTTTAGGTCTGGAAATACAAACGTTGAGTATAAATTTAGCGAAAGGTTTGGGGTTTGGGATTTTTTTAGTGTGGGGTTTTTTTTTTTAATTTTTTTTTTTTTTTTTACTGGGACACGGCGCTGCTGCGTTGCGCGCACTCGCTCTTTGAGGAGCGGAGTTCAGGATTCCCCGTTTCCA
>NW_009649874.1:30793-31354 GCF_000708025.1 Charadrius vociferus | reverse complement strand
CAGGAAAGGAGGGGTGTTGGGGTTGGTTTTTTTTTGGGGGGAAAAAATCCGATCGGCTCGGGCGCGGGCGGCCGTCCGGTGGGAGTTCGGCGCGCGGAAATGCTTCGCGCCGGGATGTGGGTTATTTCTTCCTCCAAAGGTGGACGGATCGGCGCACTGGGAGCACGTCTGCCGTGTAAAGCTGTGTATTTAAAGGCATTAATTTGTCCGATTTGGGGAATAATCGCGTTCTTTTCTGTATTGACTTCGGTCCCTGTAAACCGCGCAACACTCCGAATCGTTCCCTCACCGAGGCCAGGGCAAGTATGAAAAAAACCCCAACCAACCAACCAAAAAAATAATAATAATGCTAAAAAGCTGCAGGGCTGCTGCTCTGCCGACAGAATTCCCTTTTTTAACGCAATTCCCGAGGCGTTAACCACTCCGACTGCACACCGGGGCTCCGCCGGGAGGACGTGGGCGCGCGTTCCCCGCGTGGCGTGCGCCGGTCCCGTCGGCAGAAATAAAAAGTGCCTGTTTGCACCTCGCCGCCGCCGCCGCGCTTCCTTCCGACCTCGCCGC
>NW_009649874.1:29341-30188 GCF_000708025.1 Charadrius vociferus | reverse complement strand
CCCTTCCAACCTCTCCATGCTTCCTTCCGACCTCGCCGCGCTTCCTTCCGACCTCGCCATGCTTCCTTCCGACCTCGCCGCCCTTCCTTCCGACCTCGCCGCGCTTCCTTCCAACCTTGCCGCGCTTCCTTCTGACCTCGCCGTGCTTCCTTCCAACCTTGCTTCCTTCTGACCTCGCCGCGCTTCCTTCCAACCTTGCTTCCTTCCAACCTCGCCGCGCTTCCTTCCGACCTCGCCGCGCTGCGCCGGGGCAGCAAAGCCCTTACCGAATTCTCGGCCGCCCTTCGGAGAGGGGCCGGGGGTGGTGGAGGGGAATCCGCGGGGAGACGCCACTCCTTCGTTGGGGTTCCTCGCTCGTCCCCGCGGGGCAGAACGTCCGGAGAAAGAGCAGAGGGCAGTGGGGCGGGTGACGGATACCGCTGGGTTTCACCCCAAAAAAAAGAAAAAAAAGGGGCTGTCACACACCTCACCGCTCCGCTTCCTATTTTCAAGAGTTTGGGGCTTCGTTGGCGTGGCTTTGTTGGGGTTTTTTTGACTATCCTCAAACACTCCTCGACCCGCAGAAGACGGTGGTCTCCAGCAGAGCTCTAACGGCCTTTTTTTTTTTTTTTAAAAAAAAAAAAAGTGTTATTTGGACACTCACAATCATTTTTATCTTCACAAAAGTCATCTTTGAGATGGTGCCCCTTCTACGTTCCGGTGGGAGAAGCGATTTGCCGAGGCGACCGACGGGCGGGTTCAGCCCTCACCCCGGAGCTCCCCGAGCGAGTGCGAGGATGGGTTAATTAGTACGCAGCGAGATCGTTAGTTAGCGCTCTAACGAGTTAGGCCGGGAAAGGCGGCCGTG
>NW_009649874.1:28157-29127 GCF_000708025.1 Charadrius vociferus | reverse complement strand
CACCGGGAACTCTTAGCCCCCGCCAGCCCTGGTGGCCACCGGGGTGTCGGGGAGCCCATCTCCGGGGTCCCCTAGCCCCCTCCAGCCCTCGTGGCCACCAGGGTGGGTGCCCCGGACTCAGTCTCCCCCCGGGGGACGCCTACCCCGCTCCCCAGCGCCCTTCATGCCCCACGTTCTCCTCAGACCACCGGCCCCATGGGCCACTGGTCCCCTGAGACCACTGGTCCTTTCAGGCCACCAGCCTCCCAGCCTGCTGACCCCCTCAGACTGGTCCCCCTGGCCAGCGATCCCCTCAGGCCAGTGGTCCCTCAGACGGGTTCCCTCAGATCCATGATCCCCTCAGGCCACTGGTTCCCTCAGGCCACTGGTCCTCTCAGGCCACTGGTCCCCACAGGTTACTGATCTCCTTGGGCCACTGATCGCCACAGGCCAGTTGTCCCCTCAGATCCATAATCCCCTCAGGCCACTGGTCCCCTCAGATCCATGATCCCCAATAGGCCTCTGGTCGCCCCAGACCACTGGTCCCCTCAGGCCACCAACCCCCACAGGCTGCTGGCCCCCACAGGCCACTGGTCCCCTCAGGCTACTGGTCCTTTCAGGCCACCAGCCCCCTCAGGCCACTGGTCCCCTCAGATCCATGATCCCCAATAGGCCTCTGGTCGCCCCAGACCACTGGTCCCCTCAGGCCACCAACCCCCACAGGCTGCTGGCCCCCACAGGCCACTGGTCCTCTCAGATCCATGATCCCCACAGACCACTGGTGCCCTCAGGCCACTGGTCCTCTCAGGCTATCAGCCCACACAGGCCGCTGGTCCCCTCAGATCCATGATCCCCTCAGGCCACTGATCCCCACGGTCCACTGGTCCCCTCAGGCCACCAGCCCCCACAGGCTGCTAGCCCCCACAGTCCACTGATCCCTTCAGGCCACTGGTCCCCCCGGGCCACCCACCTCCTCCGGCTATAAACCCAC
>NW_009649874.1:22746-24411 GCF_000708025.1 Charadrius vociferus | reverse complement strand
GGACCGCCGCCCGCCCCTGTCCTCCGACCCACCACAGCTTTGCCAAACAAAAGCAAGGCTCTGCGCTCCTCCGAGCGTCCGATTCGGGTTCGATAGGCTGAAAACGCAGCTTAAAAATGACTAATTCTTTTAAAAACGCAGTCACAATTAAACGGCGCTGCTTAACACGTGTTAAACTCCCCCCCCCATATCTAGGGCAGGAGTTTGAACCTTTTGCCTTCCATTTAGCGGGTTTTTTTCCTCATCCACCCGCCAGCACCCCGTAACAAACGTTGCGGGGAGTCTGCTCCTTCCCTCAGAAGACTCGAATCAAGCGGAGAGTTTGTTGGTGGAAATCAAGCTGGTAGTGGAAATCGTAGGAGGGGGGAGAGCAGAGCAGGCGAGGCTTAAAACCAGGGCGGAATTTCAAAGTTGCTCTCTTTTTCTCAAATTTTAGCGGCCATCAGCTTCAACAGCGCTGTCAGGAATTGTGCGTTATTGAGTGCGTTTGCGTTTTTAACTTGTTCTGTGGCTCTTTCCCACCCCCCCCCCCCAAAAGGCGCGAATCCGGCGGTGCTGCAGCATCGGCTCCTGGGGTCTCGCTAGAAAAGGGAACTCCAGTTTCGAGAAGAGCGATAACGTCCCCCTTTAGGGCTCGCAGGGGACGGGGCTCCCGTTCTTCGGGCTGTTGCGGTGTTTTCTGACCAGACGCAGCCGCTTAGTTGGGTTTGGACTAATTTCTTATCTTGCTCTGAAGAAATTAGAGAGCTTTTAGAAGCCGGAGCATACGGACGCTTCGGGGTCGGGCCCGAAGGAGGAGTGTTTGGGGAGACTGGCACCCACAAACCGCAGACCGTGCCCTGGGGGTTCTCGCAGGTCGCTGGGGAATAATTCTCCCTGCTAACATCTGGGTTTAATTACAATTAGATCCGCCTTTGTAACGATACCGAAGTCATCCCGTGCGTAAAGATTTGCGGGATTGGAACTGGATGGATTTCTGTTCCGTAGAATACCGAGTGTGTACAGTGACTTGAGGAAATGAGTTTTCCTGATTTTTTTTTTTTTTTTATTATTATTATTCTTTTTTTTAAATATCCCAGGAAATTCCCCGGGTCATGAGCCCCAGCTCTGTTTGGAAAGGTCCTGATTTCTGCCCAGGCCCTGCGTGTTATTTTATAGAGTTATAACAGCATCGCTCTAGCAAAGCCCGAAGTATTCGGGCAGTTAATTATTTTGTTGGGTTTTTTTATTATTATTATTATTCCAGTATCTCGGAGAATTTGTATTTAAGATTGGCTGGGCTTACCCACGGTTTGTGTCAGCTGTAAAGTGTAAAAAAGCAAAGCAGTGGGGTTGCCGGCTGTGCGCGGTGGTCGCCGGCGAGGCTGGAGATGGGCCGGTTCCAGTGGAAAAAGGCAAAAGCGAGATTTAGTCCTGGTTTGAGAAGGGCGAGTGTGGGGTGCTGCGTCCGGGGAGGGATAACCCCCTGGTGGGTACGGGTCAGGGGTGACCTGCTGGAGAGCAGCTCTGGGGAAAGGGACCCGGGAGTCCCGGTGGCCAACGGGACGGCCACGAGGCAGCAAGGGGCCCTGGTGGCCGAGGCGGCCGAGGGCATCCCGGGGGGCATCAAGAAGAGCGTGGCCAGCAGGGGGAGGGAGGTCATCCTCCCCCTCTGCTCTGCTCTGC
>NW_009649874.1:19827-22337 GCF_000708025.1 Charadrius vociferus | reverse complement strand
AGGGACCTTCCAACCCTCACCAGTCTGGGATTCGTTTCGAGCAAAATGCATTCCGAACGGAAGGAGTCTCGGGGAAGCGGGATTTGGTTGTGAGCTCTGAAATAATTGAGGCGTGATTGACTTTCTCTGGCAGTGTTTCGGCAAGCCGTAGGTACCGGGCAGGTTTGCCCTGTACTTGGCTGTGAAATGAAGTGAAGGAAGTGGGGGGTGCAGATGAGGATGACCTTCATCTCCATCATCTCCATCACCTTCGGGTGTTGAGGCTCTTCCTTGTGCCAAGGCTTGTAAACGACCCGTTCCTGCAGTTCCCACGGAACATCGGGTGTTTGCAGGAATGGAGTCAGCCCGTTTCAGGGAGAGGTAAATTGAAAGTTTTATTAAAGGTGTTTGCTCAAATTAATGACCGTGAATCAAGCAACTGCCGGGTCTTCCGCTAGTCGCGTGAGAAGCGGCATCGCTGGTGCCGAAGAGTCGATCCCAGTGGGCACCGAGGTGGCTCGTGGAAGTTCTTACCAGAAGCCTGCGCGCGCCCCAAGGCGACGTTGGGAACCGTCTTCTCCCGCGGAGCGTAAATCGGTCCCCGCGGGACACAAACGCTTCTCTGCTCAGAGGCCCTTTGGCTAAAGCAGAGGAACAGAGTGCTTGAATTTCAACAAAAGGAGCTGGCTGCTCCGGCTGGGGCTGTCGGAGCGGGTTAGTGCCCTTCGAAAACGGCTGCTGGTTCGGGAAGAGGCTGTTGGCGATTTCGGCTTAATCTGTTGAATTTTAGAGCTTGCGAGCGCTTGGTTCAAAACCAGATTTGGTGGTGTGAGTTTATACTCTTCCCTCCTGATGGCGGGAGAAGCGAAGAGATGAAGTGAAGAGACTTCGGTGCGGCTGCTGAACTTGTCTCCTATCGATCCTAATTCAAAGCGGGCCGTAAAATGAATTTGGGGTAAAAAAAGCGGTATATGGCAAAGCATGAAGGAAAGCCGTGGCCTCGCTGGGCAACCAGGTGATGACGACCCGATTCTTTGCCTCCTGGGATTATATCAGCGTAAAGACCGCCCGTTCCCCCAGCGCAGGCACCTCCAGCGCGTGTCGGGGAGTGCTTTACCTTTGGTGCGCTTTGGTTTAGAAACATGAGCAGGAACTTTGGGGGAAAAAAATCGAATTTTAACAGGGAAAATGGCAATAAGGAGCCAAAGCCGCATCCTCGTGGCTGCGAACGAGAAGTCGGGGGGAAGATGAAGCGTTTGGGCGCAGCTCAGGCTCCTGAGGGCGTCTGTGCGTCTTGGGGAGATCGTGCGAGGGAGCGGTTCGAAGCATTCGTGTTCGGCCGCGCGCTAAATGAGCGCGTGGTGCTCGTTAAACCGCCGGGCAGGTAGAACTGCGCGGTTAATGCCCCCGCAGAAGGCAGCCCGTGCGAGGTGGGGTGAGGGCTGCCTGACAAACCTGGCTGTAGTCGTTACCGTGGGTCTTAAAAAACCTATCTTTTCCACCGGGAGTGGAAAACTCGGCGTTCACGAGCGAGTTTGTGTACTCCCGATTTCTCTTCTTGCCCCCGATGAGCGATACCAGCTATTTCTGCTCCTGCGTCCGCGCGGGCTGCGGGGCCGGACCGGCCTGACAGCATTGCGAACTGGCTTTCTGTTGCTTTCAGATCCCAGAGAAGTGTGGTGCCGGTGCGGTCTTTTTGGGGGAAGAATCTAAAGGAGCACATTTTGACCGCTTGGACAGCCATTCAAAAGCAAAAATGGTAAGGGTCGGGAGGTGTCAGACTCGTGAGATGAAGATCCGCCTTTTGGCTCTCTCTAAAATTGTTTCAAAATCCCTTTTCAGAGACCGATGCGTATTTTCGTGAACGACGACCGCCACGTGATGGCCAAACACTCGGCCGTTTACCCGACGCAGGAGGAGCTGGAGGCCGTTCAGAACATGGTCTCCCACACGGAGCGAGCGCTCAAAGCCGTGTCCGACTGGATCGACGAGCAAGAAAAAGTCAGTGGGGAGCAGCCAGAGACAGAGTCCATGGAGACGGCAGCCGAAGAGGAAATGGCTGAAGGAGGGTAAGGAACATCGCCCAACACGCACGGTGTCGGAAGCGGTAGCGCCGTCTTACTTGGATGGGTAAAAATCCGCTCGCTGAAGGTGGGAAAGCGCTTTGCCCTGCCCGGGCAATTAAGAGGATTTAACTAATGTGCGGTGGAAACGACTTTTCCCGTGCAGGTGTAGTAAATCCTTCAGTGGGGGTCGTGTGAAATCTTTGCAGATCTATCTGTCCCTTACCTTGGGCTGGGGAAAATTCTTTGGGTTTTGGAGCCAGGGAGTGTTTCTCCTTCCCGGGTTGGGGTTAATTCTTTGGGTTTTGGAGCCGGGGAGCGTTTCTGCTTCCCGGGCTGGGGTTAATTCTTTGGGTTTTGGAGCCGTGGAGTGTTTCTCCATCCCGGGCTGGGGTTAATTCTTTGAGTTTTGGAGCCGTGGAGTGTTTCTCCATCCCGGGCTGGGGTTAATTCTTTGGGTTTTGGAGC
>NW_009649874.1:10034-16043 GCF_000708025.1 Charadrius vociferus | reverse complement strand
TCCCGGGCTGGGGTTAATTCTTTGGGTTTTGGAGCCGGGGAGTGTTGCTGCTTCCCGGGCTGGGATTAATTTGAATTTTGGAGCCATGGAGCCTTTCTGCTTCCCGGGCTGGGGTTAATTTGAATTTTGGAGCCGTGGAGTGTTTCTCCTTCCCGGGCTGGGGTTAATTCTGTGGGTTGTGGAGCTGTGGAGTATTAGCGCTTCCCGGGCTGAGGTTAATTCTTTGAGTTTTGGAGCCGTGGAGTGTTTCTCCATCCCGGGCTGGGGTTAAGTCTTTGGGTTTTGGAGCCGTGGGGTGTTTCTCCATCCCGGGCTGGGGTTAATTCTTTGGGTTTTGGAGCCATGGAGTATTTCTGCTTCCCGGGCTGGGGTTAATTCTTTGGGTTGTGGAGCCGGGGAGCGTTTCTCCATCCCGGGCTGGGGTTAATTCTTTGGGTTGTGGAGCTGTGGAGTGTTTCTCCATCCCGGGCTGGGGTTAATTCTTTGGGTTGTGGCGCGGCGGTGACTGTGCGCTGCCTGTTTGCAGGGATCAGAAGGCGGCGGAGCAGTTGACTCGGACCCTGCGGGGAGTGATGCGCGTGGGGCTGGTGGCCAAAGGCCTCTTGCTGAAGGGGGACTTGGATCTCGAGCTGGTTCTGTTGTGCAAAGACAAACCCACCACGGAGCTCCTGGAGAAAGTAGCCGACAATCTGGGAGTACAGCTTGCTGTGAGTAAAACCTCTCAGTGTCTGCTTGCGCTTGTCACGGAACAGGTTTTAAATGGTTAAAAAAGACACCGGTGACGTTTGTTTTGATACCCTCTTTTTCTCTCTTGGGCAAATAATTGTCACAGTCGTGTAGCGCTATTCGGGAATCGCTTTGTTAAATAAACTTCTCCGTTAGCTGAGGTTTTGTTTGTAGACCTCGGTTCTTGTTGGAAAAGGATGTCGCAAACCACTTGGAAATGAGTTAAGACGATTGCTAAGCGGAGAAATTGTGTTGCAGGCTATTACTGAGGACAAATACGAAATAATCCAGTCGGTTGGTGATGCCGCAATTGTAATTAAGAACACAAAAGAGCCGCCGTTGACGCTGACCATCCACTTGACGTCGCCCGTAGTCAGAGAAGAAATGGAAAAGCAGTTAGCTGGAGGTATGGAAGGCTGAAAGCGGCCACCAGGCGGCTGGAAACCCGTACATTTCCGTTGCGAGTTCACGGTTAAAGCGTGCTCTTCAGTTTCAGCCGAAGCGGCAACGATTATTTTTGTGCAAATTCAAAATGCCGTAAGGCAACGCCGACCTCATGAGATCACGGTCACGGTTTCTTCGGGCTCAGCTTCCGAAACTGAGTAGCACCTTTCAGATGGGATTTTGCTCCTTTGTTGTTTTATTATTTCTTTATTCTTTTATTTTTTGGGGGGGCCTTTAGTTCACTAATACGTCATTTTGTTGTATTAATCTTGTTTTGTACCTAGCCATGTACGTGGCCTGCACAGGGACATGAAAATATAAGCCAGATATGTTTTTAAAAAAACAAAAAAACAAAAAAAACAAAACAACAAACCAAAACCACCACCAAAATCTCGAAGGCTTCTCGTTTAATGACTTGCATGTACATGAAATTGGATGTCCCACGCAGTTTGTGTTGCAGCAAGAGTGATGGGTGCTCTGGGTCTCCTCCACGGGCTGTTTCATCAGCTTCAAACAAACAAAAAAGCTCAGAATTCCAGAAAGTGCTGCAGAGTTTTGGATAAAGTTAGCTTCTCCGTTCGCTCGCCGGTTCCCTTTGGAATAAGAATTGGCGGACGGGGGTTTTTTTGGTTGGGTTTTTTGGGGTTTTTTTTGGCGCATGAATCACGATGGGTTGTGCGTCGTAGGCATCGCGCTGCCGAGTCGGCGGGTTTCAACCGCTTGCGCCGCGCGCTAGCCTTATCTAAAACCCTGGTCTTGAGAAACTCGGCGCTTTTTCGAACCCTGTCTTCAATTTTGCTGCAGCACAGACTGGGAAATATCTTTGTGCTCTGTTGACTGTCTATGGTTTTGATATCTGACCTCGTCTACCGAGCCTTCTAGTTTGTCAATTTTAGGGACGCTGGACCTTTGACCAACAGGACGCTCTCTGTCACGGGTTGGGGCCGGGGCAGTCGAGCCTTATGGGCGGAGGGGGTTCCCTCGATCCTCCCAAACCTTTTTACTCCTCCACTAAAGCGTAAACGCAGAGCTGGGAGGGGGAGTTGAGTTTAAATTTCCCTCTTCGTTACCCGTTACCGGCCTCGCAGGCTGCCGCTCCATTCCAGTCGCAAAGGATTTCTCTCCTCTCTCCCATCCCGTCCCACGCCCCGTCTCCTCGCAGAATAGATGTCAGTCCCCCTTCGCTGAACTTCCCCCACCGCCGCCACCCCCCCCGATTCTCTGCAGTTTTAATTTCTAAGCCCTCGCGCGCTGCAGAGCCCACCCTGCAGGGCCAGGATCTAGATCAGGATCTTTTGGGAGCCTCAGCTGCCCGGTAGGAAGCTGCCTCATCCCCTCTCCGCCTGACAGAACCCCCTTGGTCAAACTGTGCCTTGTCTTCTTATTCCATCCACGAATAGAAACGCTATCAGTCAACGACTCCCCGGACGTTCTGGACAGGCAGAAATGCCTTGCTGCCTTGGCGTCACTGCGACACGCCAAGTGGTTCCAGGTTTGCATTTTGTTCTTATATTTGTCTTTAAGTAGAAAAAAAAAAAAAAAAATTGTAAAGCTTTAAGGGGCTAAACTATTTCCTTTTGGTTTTTTTTGGTGGTTTTTTTTTTTTCCTGTTTAAAATACATTTTAACGGCGGATGGTAGTTAGACGTGCTGAACTTAGCGCCTGTCGGCGGGACAGTTGCTAAAGGAGCACTTAAGCGAGTTAAACGTTCGGCAGGACCCTTTTTTAAAGAGTAGAAGGCGTCGCTGCTGCTTTGTGTTAAGAGTAATGTTGCCTACAGTCAGAAGTGATTAAATGGTAACGCGAAACACTGTTTACCCTTGACAAAGTAGCACCGCAAAAAAAAAAAACAAAACGAAAAACCAAAACCCAAATAAATGTCTGCGACTGAGCAGTTTTGGTGGGTTTTTTATTGTTGAATGCGTGTCTGCTTTTGATTCTTATTCTAGGCCAGGGCTAACGGGCTGAAGTCGTGCGTCATAGTGATCCGAGTGCTGCGAGACCTCTGTACTCGGGTTCCGACTTGGGCACCGCTGAGAGGATGGGTAATTTCCCTCTTTTCTTACGCTTTTTTGGTGGGTTTTGGTACCGCTTCTCCCAGCCTGGTGTTTCGGCTCTCTTCAGTCTGCGCACGTTCTGTTCCGTGAGGGAGTTCTATACCGAACGAACAAAGTTTCTCCCCTTAGGAGATGGGTGTCAAACCTCTCCGGTGCGAAGCGTTTTATGGATGAACAGTTTCCGCCGTGCGAATGGTTTAACCGTTGGTGAATTTGAAGCAGGTTCTGGCCGCCACGGCGGCGCGAGCGCCTTCCTTTTGCTCCTCTCACTTCTCCAAACTGTCTTTCAGCCTCTAGAGCTGCTGTGCGAGAAATCTATCGGCACTGCTAACAGACCCATGGGCGCTGGCGAGGCTCTGAGGAGAGTTCTTGAATGCCTTGCCTCGGGAATCGTTATGCCAGGTTAGGTGGTTCTCTGCATTTACGTTTCAAAGCGAAGCCGAAACGAGACGCGGTTGAAGCTCGGAGGCGGCGCGGTTCCGTTACGCGCGCGCGGGCAGCCGATGTGCGGAGCTCGCCGGCGCACACGGGTACTACAGTACCTCGCCGTTCCGTAGGGCACCGTGTGTTCAGAGCTACGGACCCGTGACGTTAAACCCCCTCCCCCGCCCCGTAGAGAGAGGTTCCAGTTCCCGCAAGCGTAAAATTGGTTCCCTTGAGTGGTCGTGACCAGCTTCGCTGCTCATTGTACGTGTAAAATAGTCCAGACGAGTTTCAGAATGTCGGACGTTGGATGGATCGTGGCGGTCCGTGTTCTTCCGAGAGATGAGTGTTGATTGATGCCAAGGGAATACTTAGTTTAGTTGCTTTAGAAAACACCAGGATAATTCTCTGCATATCTTCCTTGTTTCCTGCCTTCAGATGGTTCTGGTATTTATGATCCTTGTGAAAAAGAAGCCACTGATGCTATTGGGCATCTAGACAGACAACAAAGGGAAGATATCACACAGAGTGCTCAGGTATAGTTTTGACTACAGATGTTACGAAAACTTAATCAGTTCCACTGACTCTGAACTTCCGTATTGGTTAATGGTAGTATAGTAACCTCCCGGAGGTCGGTGTTAACTTTTTTAATATCTAGTCAAGTAAAAGAAATACAAATGGGTCCCACACCGATGAGGAATTTGTAGCTCGGCCAACCAGAAGCAAAGTATCAGGTTTTAAATAGCGACTTGCTACCGTGGCCCCGATTTTGGGTTGAACTTCCAAAAAAAAAAAAATAAAAAAAAAAATGATAAATTCAGAGAGTCCTATTTAAACCGCTGAGGATTTCTGTGCAGGGGTGGGTAGAATGTTCCTGTCTGAATCTGTGCAGGGAACGGAGATTGGCGGAGCCGCTCGCGCGTCCCGCTAACACGTGTTTAATCTTTCTAGCACGCTCTGAGACTTGCTGCTTTTGGCCAGCTCCACAAAGTCTTGGGGATGGATCCCCTCCCTTCCAAAATGCCCAAGAAACCAAAGGAGGCGCTTGCCACCGTTGCCCCCATTTTTGGTTGAACTTCCAAAAAAAAAAAAATAAAAAAAAAAATGATAAATTCAGAGAGTCCTATTTAAACCGCTGAGGATTTCTGTGCAGGGGTGGGTAGAATGTTCCTGTCTGAATCTGTGCAGGGAACGGAGATTGGCGGAGCCGCTCGCGCGTCCCGCTAACACGTGTTTAATCTTTCTAGCACGCTCTGAGACTTGCTGCTTTTGGCCAGCTCCACAAAGTCTTGGGGATGGATCCCCTCCCTTCCAAAATGCCCAAGAAACCAAAGAACGAAAACCCCGTTGACTATACTGGTAGGTACTGGGCGGAGGAGACCCCCACAAATCCCATTTCCACGGCTTTTTGTTGCTGGAAACTGGAATACTCAGAGGGTTGTTTTTTTTCTTGTTGCGATCGTTACAGTCCAGATTCCTCCCAGTACCACCTACGCCGTCACCCCAATGAAGCGTCCCATGGAGGAGGACGGAGAGGAGAAATCTCCCAGCAAAAAGAAAAAGAAGATTCAGAAAAAAGGTATTGAGTTAACAAGAGGTAGGTACAACCGGGCGACTCGAGAGCTGTTCTCGGGCCGAGGCGGGGGGCGGGTCGCGGAAGAGCTTCTTGCAAGGATGGGGTCTTGGGAGATGCCGTAAAAGGGGTTCCGGGGCGCGTGGATTTGGATAAAAAAGAGGCTTAACGCTGTAAGATTTTGACTTGGTGTGGCTTCGACTCTCGCACGGAGGAAAACGCAGATCAGAACTTGTCTGAAATCAGTTATGCTTCTTGTACCGAGATGACAAACATCCGCAAACTTTGGGGTTTTGGTTTTCTTTTGCTCTCTTCAGAGGAAAAACTCGAACCTCCCCAGGCCATGAACGCGCTGATGAAACTAAACCAGCTAAAACCCGGCCTCCAGTACAAACTCGTCTCTCAGACCGGTCCTGTTCACGCTCCCATCTTTACCATGTCGGTGGAAATCGATGGCAGCACGTTTGAGGCGTCGGGACCTTCCAAAAAGACGGCCAAATTACACGTGGCGGTGAAGGTAAGAGCTGCGTGCCTGAATTCCCGCCGGAGGGCTCGCGTTGGATCGCCGACCTCTTCGGAGTGGGCAAAAAGGGGCGGCCGGACCGACGGGGGGTGACGGTTGTGACAACAACCGGGTGTGAAAAACCTCATAAAACCTTTGGGACAGAGAGGGGAGAAGGGAAACGGGGAGTCAGCGGTGCGCGTGAGGACCTCGTACCTCTGTGGTCTTGAAGAGCCTGCGGGAGGTGGGGAGTGCCGAGCGTAGTGCAGAGTGAATAACGGCGT
>NW_009649874.1:3686-9923 GCF_000708025.1 Charadrius vociferus | reverse complement strand
CCTCCAGGTGCTGCAAGATATGGGTTTACCCACGGGAGTGGAAGGCAAAGAGTCTGGGAAAGGAGACGAATCGGCGGAGGAAACGGAGCAGAAACCAGTCGTCGTCGCTCCTCCTCCTGTAGTAGAAACCGTCTCGACGCCCGCTGCTGCGTCTCCTCCTTCCGATCAAACCCCGGAGGTGAGCGCGGTCCGAGAAGGGGGGGGAAAATGGGAGGGTGATGCGGGACGTCGTTGGAAGCGCTGTCGCTGTAGGGCTGCGCTGTGCCTTTCCCTTAGTGCCACGATACCACTTACGAGGTACAGCTTATCGCAAGCTTGTCTTCTCCAAAATGTTTTCCAAAATTGGTATTTTGGAAGTGGTTTAGGTGCGTTAGGGGTTGTTTGTTTTTGTTTTTTTTTTTCTCATCGTCGCTTCTCTGCTTCCAGAACGTGAAACAGCAGGGACCAATTCTGACGAAGCACGGCAAGAATCCCGTGATGGAGCTTAACGAGAAACGACGCGGCCTGAAATACGAACTGATTTCGGAAACGGGCGGCAGTCACGACAAGCGCTTCGTCATGGAGGTGAGGTGACACCCGCTCCTCTCTCTGCGCCTTCATCCCCACTCGGGTATCCGCGACTTTATAGCCTCAATAAGAATTTAAAATCATAAAGTCGCCCGACGGTGTGGGTCGGGAGGGACTGTTCAGGATAATCTGGTGGGCAGAGGTCGCTCGAGCGCCTGTCCGACCTCACCTTGAGCGCGTTCCGACTTCGGGAATTCTCTGTGGGCACCGTAAACCCAACAAAATAAAATGATTTATTTGACGTAAGGGGCAGCTTCTGCCCCTGCCCGCTCCGCTCACGCGCGGCCGTTTGATCCCTTTCAAAGGTGGAGGTTGACGGACAGAAATTCCAAGGAGCCGGTTCGAATAAAAAGGTGGCCAAAGCCTACGCTGCTCTGGCGGCGCTGGAGAAGCTCTTTCCGGATGCTCCTGTCGCCATCGAGCAAAACAAGAAGAAGAGAGCCCCCGTGCCAGCGAGGGGGGGCCCCAAATTTGCAGTAAAAGTAAGTAAATTCACCCTTTTAACAATTTTTCCGTGTAACTAATGGTTCTGTGGTTTTAACCTCTTTTTGGGGAGGGGAAACAGTTTAAGGTGTGGAAACCGGGATCGGCTAACGGCCGTTGGGTGCGAAAGTGGAATAGAGGGGGGGAAAAAAGCCTCTGTTTTCTGGAGATTTACCCTAATTTGGTACCAATGCCCTCTGACTTTTGGCTTAGCCCCTCTTCCTTTTGGGGCAGACGGGGCCGGCCGTGTTTTGGGGCAGAGGAGCTGCGTTTTGGGGCAGATGGGACGAGCTGCCTTTTGGGGCAGGTTGGGCTGGCCAACTGGGCTGCGTTTTGGGGCAGAGGAGCTATGTTTTGGGGCAGACGGGGCTGGCCACGTTTTGGGGCCAGCTGGCTGCCTTTTGGGGCAGACCAGGCCGTGGTTTTGGGGCAAACTGGCCGTGGTTTTGGGGCACATCAGCCGCGTTTTGGGGCAGACGGGGCCGACCAACTGAGCTGCAATTTGGGGCAGATCAGGCTGCGTTTTTGGGGCAGATGGGGCTGGCTGCCTTTTGGGGCAGACGGGGCCGCGTTTTTTGGGTCTCGCTCCCTCGGCCGCGTCCTCCGGCTCCAAAACCCCTTCCGAAAGCGTCGTTTCCCGCCGCCGGCCGGGCGATGCTGTCGGTAAAGCGGTCGCTGGTTACCCATTCCCTCTCTTCCCGCAGCAGCACAACCCGGGGTTCGGCATGGGGGGCCCCATGCACAACGAGGTGCCCCCGCCGCCCAACATGCGCGGCCGGGGAAGAGGCGGCAACATGCGCGGCCGGGGAAGAGGCGGCAACATGCGCGGCCGGGGAAGAGGCGGCAACATGCGCGGCCGGGGAAGAGGCGGCAACATGCGCGGCCGGGGAAGAGGCGGCAACATGCGCGGCCGGGGAAGAGGCGGCAACATGCGCGGCCGGGGAAGAGGCGGCAACATGCGCGGCCGGGGAAGAGGCGGCAACATGCGCGGCCGGGGAAGAGGCGGCAACATGCGCGGCCGGGGAAGAGGCGGCAACATGCGCGGCCGGGGAAGAGGCGGCAACATGCGCGGCCGGGGAAGAGGCGGCAACATGCGCGGCCGGGGAAGAGGCGGCAACATGCGCGGCCGGGGAAGAGGCGGCAACATGCGCGGCCGGGGAAGAGGCGGCAACATGCGCGGCCGGGGAAGAGGCGGCAACATGCGCGGCCGGGGAAGAGGCGGCAACATGCGCGGCCGGGGAAGAGGCGGCAACATGCGCGGCCGGGGAAGAGGCGGCAACATGCGCGGCCGGGGAAGAGGCGGCAACATGCGCGGCCGGGGAAGAGGCGGCAACATGCGCGGCCGGGGAAGAGGCGGCAACATGCGCGGCCGGGGAAGAGGCGGCAACATGCGCGGCCGGGGAAGAGGCGGCAACATGCGCGGCCGGGGAAGAGGCGGCAACATGCGCGGCCGGGGAAGAGGCGGCAACATGCGCGGCCGGGGAAGAGGCGGCAACATGCGCGGCCGGGGAAGAGGCGGCAACATGCGCGGCCGGGGAAGAGGCGGCAACATGCGCGGCCGGGGAAGAGGCGGCAACATGCGCGGCCGGGGAAGAGGCGGCAACATGCGCGGCCGGGGAAGAGGCGGCAACATGCGCGGCCGGGGAAGAGGCGGCAACATGCGCGGCCGCGGCAGGGGCCGGGGCGGATTCGGCGGCAACCACGGCGGCTACATGAACGCAGGGGAGCCGCTGCCCCCTCCCGACTCTCCCCCCGCTGAAATATACCCCAAACCCACCCGGCAAGAAATCCCCGCCGGCGGTTTGTCGCGCAATAACCTCCCGCGCTTGGATTTAAAGGGTTTTTATTTCTTCTGATCCAGGTGCCGGGTACGGAAGTTACGGTTACGGAGGCAATTCCGCGACAGCGGGCTATAGTAAGTGGAGGATTTATGGTTGGTTTTGTTTTTTTTTTTTTTGGTTTTGAGCGCCCTTCTTAAATTTGGCGAGGCAGCGATCTGCCGGGGGTGTGGAACTCGGACTGGGTCGCGCCGTGCGGAAACCTCTTAAGGGGGTTCTCTTTTGGTTTTTTTGGTGGGGTTTGTTTGTTGTTTTTTTTTTGGTTTCGGAATGCCAAATAACGAACGCCGGCTCGCGTGCTCGCTTAAAAGTTTAAAACGCGAACCCAGGTGACGTCACGTTTCCGCTAAAAACCCGGGAAGATTTTAAATTTCTCTGCTTTAAGCCACGTGAAGCTATCGGCCACGCTTTCGAATGGGATTTTTTTCCTGCCAATCCACCGCGATTTGGTCTTGAGAAGAACCTTCACTGGGGGGGCGACAGGAGCAGAGAAATCTAAAACGCGACTTTCAAATGTGGCGCATTTGGCCATCTGCAAAAGAATTCTAATTTTTTTTTTTTTTTTTTTTTTTTTTCCTCTGCTCTGTCTCCCCCTTTTGTAGGTGACTTTTTCACAGACTGCTACGGCTATCATGATTTTGGGTCTTCCTAGATCATCTTAAAAAGTCTTGCACACCCCCCCAAAAAAAACCAAAACCAAACCAAAACAGCTTTTTACTCCAATTTTCTCCAACTCCAAAACCCAAAGTGTTCGTGCTGTGTCCCTCCGCTTCACTGGGTTTCTCGACAGCGGCTTGGCACCGCGCCTTGTCCGAAATTAGCCCGCAGGACTTGAGACGGTGGCGGTTTTTAATCGGGGTTTGTCTTTGAACTCGGTTCTGTCGATGCACGCGCCGGGGGGAAGCCGTTATCCCAGAAGGTTTTTGGGTTGGTTTTTTTTTTTTTTGTGTGTGCTTTTGGCGCAGATTTCCAAGCCGGCCTCTGTTTTTTATGGAAAGCGTTACTTGATTTTTAAGAAACCGGAGCGTTTTAATCTACCTTTGTCTTCATTTTCAGTGGGTTTTGTACACAAATTTGAGCCTTTTAATAAATCCCAGCAATCGGGTACGCGCCTCTCCGTAGCGGGAAGACTTTTCGACACGTCTCTGCGTAGAGCACAGCCCGGCTTTTTCTTTTCTTTTTCTTTTTCTTTTTTTTTTATTTAAAAAAAAAATAAAAATAAATGTGCCCAACGTCGACTTGTACGTGGAACCGCGCGTGTTTAAAAAAAAAAAACCCAAAAAACTAAATCCCACCCGTTTTTGTAACGCGCCGATGGATTAACGCTGAGGGCCGGGGCTGGCAGCTGCCGCGCTCCTGGTAGAAGCTTTTGGGGGAAAAACCACGTGGATTCGGCCGTTAACCTGAAAACGGCCTTTCTCCAGCCAAGCCTAAAGGGCCTTAAAGCAATTTTATTTTTTTTTTTAACCAGCGGCCGCCCCAAAAAGCCCTCGTCTCCCCCTAAAAGTACTTCACCGCCTGGAGAACCCCGCTCCAGCGGAGTTGGGGATTGCGGGAAATGTCACAATTTGGCCGGTCGAGACCCAAATCTCTGAATTCCGAGTGTTTGGTCCTTTATTCTTGCTACGGTACTGGGGGGGGAATTTTGATTTGGGTTTGTTTGGTTTTTTTTTTTAATTATTATGTTACAACTGTATTTCGTTTGTCACTGTTTTAGCTGCGTTCGTTTAATGTGCGAGGCTCAACGACGTTTGAGTGAACTCGGTGATTAAACCAGCGAAACAAAACCAAAGCGAAATGGGGGAAAAAAACCCTCTGACCTCTGAAGAGGGTTTAGAGGGAAAAAAAAAAAAAGTCCGAGGTGTTTAGTGGATACTTAAAATAATAATAATAATAATGCGTGCCCTACTTTTTTTCAAAAGCTGCTGTTCTAAAGTGAGTTTTTAGGTGAGGGAGCAGCTCCTGGCCGGAAAGAGGTGGAAAAAAGGCCCTTTTTGAAGTTGGAATGACTCCTCGTGGGTGGATGTTTTTATTCCTTAACTTCCATTTGGGGGAAATTCGAACAACCCGACGTCACCCAGCGTTAAAAGTTCATAGTTAAATATGAAGCGATGGTTCTAAAACGGAAATTGCGGCGCTGTTGACTTGGGAGAGACCGAGTGCCGGCACCCACCCCTCTCTCCGGAGACGTCCCCGCGCTCCCTCCGGCAGCGCTCGACCCAAAATGGGGGATTTTAACGTGCGGGACAGAGCGAGGGGGTCTCTCAGCGGAGAAGTCTCACTGCCGCGGCCGTGGCTGGAGTTGAGTCGATGGCAGAACCTCCCTTCTGCGCCGCCGAGTCGCCGTCTGCCGCGGAAGAGGAGGAAGAACAAGTCGTGGCGTAGACGAGAATCGATTAAATGATGGAAAAAAAAACCAAAAAAGAGAAGCGTTTGCCTTCACGGCGCAAACGCGCACCGAATTTGGGGCCCGAGCTGCATTCGCCTTCCGTGGCGGGGGGTTGGAACTCGGTGATCGTCGAGGTCCTTCCCAACCTCTAAACCATTCTGTGATTCACCGGGAGTCATCCCACCCCTAACTGCGGAGGCAAAGGGCGGGAGATTTTACTGTTTCCCTCTTTTTTTAACTAAATTCTCCTCCCTGTCGGAGGAGGGGTGAGCAAACCTTTCCCTCTCGCAGAGGCGTAGCTCCCTCGCCGGAGCCTACGCGCCCTTACGGACACCGGAGCAGGTTTTTAGGTAGATTTTTAGCGGCTTTTATTCCTTGAAAACAAAGTTTAGTTTTTAATAGGGCGAGTCTGAGCGTAGAGCCGAGTCTTCTCGCGCTGAACCCAGCGGCGAAGAACACCCCCGAAGTTCCACCGGCAGAAACGGGGCTGGAAAAGAATCGTTTTTAAAGAGGGCACCGGTAGTACTCATGATAAATAAAACGTAACTGACTCTGGATGATGTACACAGCGCTGTCCCGTCCGGGCTCTCGGGCGTGTTGGGATCCGTTAGAGGTTTTTGGGTTAACCTCGGATGCCGAATTTTGGGGTGAATGGGCTGAACCGTGCACGCACCTCTTGGCTTCCCTCGCATCGTGGCTGCTCCCTCCCCACCTCCATCCCTGCGGACGGCTCGCCGCGGCGGAGCGGACCCCGTGGATGTTGACATAATTCCTCCTTACGGGAAGGCGATTACCCCTCGTTAAGCGGCGATTACCCCTCGTTAAGCGCTGCGGAGAGCCGCCGGTGGCGGAATTGTCTCAAATGTAGAGATTTTTTTAAAAAATCTGTGTCGAGCGTTGAAGCGATGCTGACCGTTGGCGATTGTAACGGGCATTAAAGAAACTGAGCTGAGTCGTGCT
>NW_009649874.1:2410-3354 GCF_000708025.1 Charadrius vociferus | reverse complement strand
CCGAAACACGGCGGAAAGAAACAGCAGCACGGGGGACAGCAAAAACCCTCCTACGGGTCGGGCTACCAGTCCCACCAGGGCCAACAGCAGCAGTCCTACAACCAAAACCAGTACAGTAACTACGGGCCGCCGCAGGGCAAGCAGAAAGGCTACAACCACGGCCAGGGCAACTACTCCTCCTACTCCAACTCCTACAACTCGCCCGGCGGCGGAGGCTCCGACTACAACTACGAGAGCAAATTCAGTGAGTCGGCCGTTGGGGAGTAAAGTTGGGGAGTTCTCGGGGGGGGGAATTGGGAATTAAAGGGGCTCCGGGAGAGCCGGGGAGGGACTCTGGATCGGGGAGGGGAGCCGTGGGACCAGGGGCAGAGGGCAGATTTAGGGGAGATCTCGGGAGAAATTCTTCCCCGTGAGGGCGGTGAGCCCCTGGGGCAGGTTGCCCCGAGAAGCTGTGGCTGCCCCATCCCTGGAGGTGTTCAAGGCCAGGTTGGACGGGGCTTGGGGCAACCTGGGCTGGGGGGAGGTGGCCCTGCCCGGGGCAGGGGGTGGCACTGGGGGGGATTTAAGCTCCCTTCCCACCCACACTGTGCTGCGATTCTACAAACTGGGAGAGCTTCGAGCACTCCAGTTTAGTCGCTTTAATTGGGGGAGATGGAGAACGGGTGGGGAGCGCTGCCGGGCACTGCTCGTCTCCTCCCCAGGAGTCATTGTGGCGTTTTTGGGGGGTGAAGGCGGATTTTCCCGCTCCGCTCCTGGGGGCTGTGTTATCCCTGAGCCATTCCGTGCCGGGCGGGATCCCCACGCTCCTCGCCGTGGCTCGCCCATACTCCTGGGCTCACCGCGAAGCTTTCGGCACCCCGAGGAGACGGAAAGAGGGAGAACTTTGTCTCCTTGACCCCCCCCAGCAGCCGCCCCGCCTCCCGTAACCCCCTCCAGCAGCCAAA
>NW_009649874.1:0-775 GCF_000708025.1 Charadrius vociferus | reverse complement strand
GCCCGGCGCCTCCTCTCTTCCCCCCATCCTCCTCCTCCTCCTCCTCCTCCCCCTCCCCGCGCTCCACCCGCCCTTTGGATACTCAGTTTTACGGCATCACGGTAAACACGTTAAAAAACAAACCACCAACTCCCCCATCCCCCCCTTCCCCCGTTTCCATGTTGCAGTGCTCTTTGTGATACCGCTCACCCATGGTTGAGTACCTGTAATTCCAGAATTAGCTGTATTTTGGGCATCTCTGTATTTAATGGTTTGTTAGTTGCCATTACGACTTTGTCTAAATAGGAGATTTTTTGGTTTTGTTTTGTTTTGTTTTTTTTTTTTTTTTTTTTTGTTGTTGTTTTGTTTTGGAGTTGATTCCGATTTCCCCTTATCCTTTCTCTATTTAAACCAAAAAAAAAAACAAAAAAACCCACAAAAACCCACAAAACAAACCCCGGCGCGGCCGCGTGAGCGCCGGGGACGGCTTTAAATAGAGAAGGGATAACGTCATCCGTTTAACGCTTTTGTGAAGTGAGTTTAAAGGAGCTTTTCTGTATTTTAATGCTTTAGTGGTTCGGTTTTATAAGTGAAGATTTTATTTTAAAAAGCAGTGGGACGGAGTGGGGGCTGTGTGCCCGGAGCCCTCGGGGGCGGCGCAGCCGCAGTCACCTGAATGTAGACGAATAAACACAAAACTCCACGGCTCCGTCTCCCACCGCCTGCTTCGCCCCCTGCGGCCGCTGCCGCGCCCTCCCCCCCAAAAAATACCCAAAATTCAGAATCTTCCCCGTTC
>NW_009649873.1:0-506 GCF_000708025.1 Charadrius vociferus | reverse complement strand
CTCTAGAGGTCCCTTCCAACTCTGAAGCTTCCATGATTCCGTGGTGCGGGCCTGTCCTGCTGTGTTGTTAAGAACAAGTACCCGGGAATATCCCCTTTAAGAAAAAGAATGCCTTTACCTTCCCAGGGGCTTCAGGCTAAACAACCCAAAGTCCCTCAGCCGCTCCTCATACTACTTGTTCTGAAGACCCTGTTGCATTAAGGGGCAAAGTAGTTTTGGCAGAAAATAAACCCCCTTGCGTTCTAACACTCCTCACCGAGGTGGGAGGCTAGGTGCAGCTAGGTTTAAATTCCGAGTGATGCCTAATTCACCGCTATCAGTCCAGTTGCTTTTAATATATTTAACTGTTACAATTCTGGATACACTAATAGTGGACTGCACCTTCAGCCTAGTAGCGCTCATGAACTAGCACGGCCACTCTTTGATTGCATTCAATGAGAATCCAAAACGACTAACTACTTAAACAGTGCAGTTTATTCAAGCAACAGATGCGCAAGTTCTTTTGG
>NW_009649872.1:0-6843 GCF_000708025.1 Charadrius vociferus | reverse complement strand
ACTGGATAAGATTATTTGTCTTTTTTTTCCTCCTTGTACTGTGCTGTGTGTGTCACCTTCCACACCACAAGTGGCTGCATTTCAGCAACAGTCAGTCAGTTTTCTGTATTCTGTGGGGACCTGTAGCGTTTTTGAAATCATTTTGGATTTTGCCATTGATGTTGGACCCAGGCTTTTATCATCTATGTGTAATCAGTTTATAAGATCTGTCCCACATTTTTGACTGCTTAGATGAAAGGTCTTTTCTAAATTTCATTAGATATAATGAAATAGATGCTTCTGGAGGTGGATGTGTGAAATATCTAGAAGAGTGAGCCTTTTGAATGAATCTTTGAATGACAAATTCACTTCTCTAACAAGATCTGATGGTCAGTACAGTATGTCCCAAGAGATGATATACCTCCCTTGAAATAGATGGATTCGTTTCCCTCTATTAAAGCATATTTTGAAGTAAAATATGATATAATGCCTGAATTAGATTTTACAAGTGAGGCACACCATGAGTAATTGTATTGCTTCAGACATTATTCAATGTTATTTTCTTCAGCTTGATGTACTGTGTACAAGTACGCAATGTAATCTATAAGTGAACTAAACCTTGTGAAAGATTTTGTTACAAGGCTAATACGGTAATGAGTATAACCTAGGAGTTTGTTGGAAAAACGGTATAGGAATATTTCTTGGTAGCTGGAAGATAAAAAAAAAGGAGAGGAAAAATACTCCTTAAGTATGGTTTTAAGGTAGATAATGTTCCCTCACCCCTTTTTTCAGACAATTTCTGTGCAGCCAGATTATAGTTTGCAATCGTGGTGCTTAAGGTTGAAATGGACAGAGTGATGGTTCAGGAGACAGCAGAGAGCAGTACAGAGCTAAGACTGACTGTAGCCTAAGTGATGGCAGTAAATTTTGCTCCTTATTAAATAAAATCATTGGGCTAATTTACCTCAGAGGAATTAAACTGCTAATTACATGTATATAAACCACCCAAAATGGGTCCTGTTATTTGCATTAAAAAAAAACCCCACAACCCCGATCAAAATTGCCCAACTTTATTTCTTATATTTAAAATATGTAGTTATGGCAACGGGCAGGGTTTTGAGGAGATTTTGTAGGGGCTTTCTGACTGTATGTGTATGAGTGTGTGTGTATATAAAGAATAGTGCTTTTTTCTCTTTCATTTATCCAAGCCAATGTCTTTATAAATGCTGGATAATATGCCCATGGGTAACATAAGGGCAAAGCTCTAATTGAATCAAGACTGTACACATTATTTCTGATAGCACTTTTAAAAATGTAGCTTCCTCCATCAGATCATCTGCCTCTGAATCACTGTATTGGAGGTAATTCTGAGGTTAAGAAATTAGCATCAGGTATCTTATAAATATACAGTTTGAAGAATTATTTGTTAATGATGTCATACTTGTGCTGGTCTGTTAATAATCCTGGTAGTCGTTAAAAACTATCTCAATGAGAGCAACTGGGTGTCTTATGACGTATAAATGTGTCTAAGCCATAAAAAATAAACATCTAGTGGTTTTGATCAATGGAATGATCTAAAAGTCCTTAGTACCGTGAAATGACCCTTCCTTTCATACGTTTGTTTCTTTAAGATAATTGAAAACTGAGCCCAAACTACCACCCAAAGGACCAAAAAAGATAATGTTGTTATTGTGGCCCACAGATTTAGCAGCTTGCATGGCTGAAAGGTTAGGCATTAAAACACAAGTTGGCACTCGCCCTCGCATCAGCATTGCAAAACTTTGATGATCTGTTTGGAATCACCTGCTTCCAAACAAAATGATTGAGGGTGTCCTGTCTTTACAGCAGCAGAGGGTTTCTGGCAGTGATGTTTTCCTATATGTTACTATTAATGCCTCAAACAGTTTCATGCCTGGAAAGATCTGCAGTTTGTATCTACAAGCAGAACTAGAGAATCACACTAAAAATGTTTAAATGTGTGGAAATACATCGTGTTTTGGTAGACTAACCAAGGCATTGTCCGTTCCTTGGACAACTTGCCTTGCGCAGTGCAGTCCAGCTAGTAGCAAGAGACAAAAAGAAGAGTGGCAAGAGCACCAAAAGAATGTCAGGGTTATTTCTTAGATTAAAAGATTAGCATTTAAGAATGTTTTGATCTCAGGTTGAGAAATTCTATCATCTGAAAAAAACAAAATTTGATGTATGTTCAGACCAAATTCTGAAGGTACTTCTCTGTCGTGGTTTGGCCTCAGCGAGCAACAAAGAACCACGCAGCCACTCGCTCCACTCCCACGGGGAGCAGCCCTGCCAAGACGGACTTGGGGGTCTTGGTGGATGAGAAGCTCCACACAACCCAGCAATGTGCGCTGGCAGCCCAGAAAGCCCCCAGCATCCCAGGCTGCATCCCCAGCAGCGTGGCCAGCAGAGCGAGGGAGGGGATTCTGCCCCTCTGCTCTGCTCTCATGAGACCACACCTGGAATATTGCATCCAGCTCTGGAGCCCCCAACATCAGAAGGACGTGGACCTGTTGGAGTGGGTCCAGAGGAGGCCACAAAGATGCTCTGAGGGCTGGAGCTGCTCTGCTGTGAGCACAGGCTGAGAGAGTTGCAGTTGTTCAGCGTGGAGAAGAGAAGGCTCCGGGGAGACCCTAGAGCCCTTCCAGTCCCTAAAGGGGCTACAGGAGAGCTGGGGAGGGACTCTTCATCAGGGAGGGGAGCGATGGGACAAGGGGTAATGATTTTAAACTGGAAGAGGGGAGATTTAGACTAGATATAAGGAAGAAATTTTTTACAATGAGGCTGGTGAAACACCGGCCCAGGTTGCCCAGAGAAGTGGTCAATGCCCCATCCCTGGAAACATTCCAGGCCATGTTGGACAGGGCTTGGAGCAACCTGATCCAGTTGAAGATGTCCCTGCTCATTGCAGGTTGGGTTGGACTAGATGACCTTTAAAGGCCCCTTCTGACCCAAACCATTCTATAATTCTTTGATTCTATGATCTTTATTGTCATAATCACTCAGTGTGTTGTATTATGAGAAAGATAAGGGAAGGTACTTCATCAAACTTATCAAGACTTGTGGTTGACTAAGGAAGCTGTGATTATTCTCCTCAAGCTATAGCTCCATCTGGAATTCAAAGTATAATACTGACCCATGGTCTTCATATGGCAGCGGGCCGCAATACGGTGATAAGTTCTGCATGAAACTGAGAATCATCTGTTGATGAGTCACATGTACCCTGTTGCTGGTTCAGGGCAACTTGCTGTTCCTGAGACATGCTGCTTCTGCTACGTATCATAATTAGTTATGTTAAGGTACCAAAAGATATAAATACATATATGAAAGTCTTCGCAGTTAGTGCTATATATCCTTTTATCTATCCTTGGGTGTTCAAATATGTTGGAAAATCTGGACTAGCAGGCTGTATCGTCTACAAACATTGGTAAAACAAAATGAAACAAACAAGCAAACAAAAAAACCCAACCCAAAACCTAACACTGAACTGAAAATGGTGGCACATTGCCCATGCTCCGTCTCTACCTTCAATTTAAAAATGATATCATGTGGATCAGCATTCATGCTTTCTTGGCTTTTGCAACAATTTCTGGGAAGGATAGTGAGAAATATTGCTTTACTACCAATCCTTTCAGGAAGCCCTTTGGACCCCTCAATCTCTGCAGCCATTCTCTGGACTTGGGTTGCTTTACCATGGACTCATCATCATCTTGTGCAGGCACTGTAGCACGCCCAATTGGAGCTGTCATAAGGTATGCATAGAGTATGCAATGCCATGGGCTGGTATCATGACAATGTATGTCATTGTATGCATTTGGTTTACATGGCAAGATTTTGACAGGGAGGGGCTGCAGGGATGGATTCTGTAAGAAGCTACCAGAAGCTGCCCCTATGTCAGACAGAGACAGTTCCAGCTGCTGTCCAAAGCTGACCCCATAAGTGATGTTGGTAGCGCCTCCGTGATAACAAATTTAAGAAAGGGTAAAAAATGCTGCGCAACAGCTGCTGGTAGAGAGGAGTGAGAAAATGTGAAAGAAACAGCCCTGCAGGCACCAAGGTCAGTGAAGAAGGAGGTGGAGGAGGTGCTTCAGGTGCTGGAACAGAGATTCCCCTGCAGCCCTTGGAGAAGACCATGATGAGGCAGGTTGTCCCCTTGCAGCCCATGGAGGTCCACAATGGAGCAGATATCCACCTTCGGCCCATGGTAGGTCCCATGCTGGAGCAGGTGGATGTGCCCTGAAGGAAGCTGTGACCCTGTGGAGAGCCCATGCTGGAGCAGGCTTCTGGCAGGAACTGTGACCCCTCTGGGGACCCATGCTGGAGCAGTTTGTTCCTGAAGGACTGCATGGAAATGACCCACACTGGAGCAAGCCATGCTGGAGCAGTTTGTGAATAACTGCAGCCCGTGTGAAGGACCCACGTTGAAGAAGGTCGAGAAGGACTGCATCCCATGGGCTACACACTGGAGCAGGGGACCTCATGCTGGAGCAGGGGATAAGCGCGAGGAGGAAGGAGCAGCAGAGACAAAGGGTGATGAACTGACTGAAACTCCCATTCCCCATCCCCCTGCACCGCCTGGGGGAAGGAGGTGGAGAAATTGGGCGTGAAGTTGAGCCCAGGAAGAAGGGAAGGATGGGGGGAAGCTGTTTTTAAATTTTTTCTTATTTCTCATTATCCTACTCTGTTATTAATTGGCAATAAACTAAGTCAATTTCCCAAGTTGAGTCTGTTTTACCTGCGACAGTCATTAGTAAATGACCTCCCTGTCCTTATCTCAACCCATAAGCTTTTAATTGTTTTTTTCTCTTCCTGCCTTGCTGAGGAGGGGGAGGGATAGAGTGGCTTGGTGGGCACCTGGCATCCAGCCAAGGTCAACCCACTACAGTCCTTTTTGGCACCCAATGTGGGGCATGAGACAATGTCAGTTTTCTATTAAGCGTGCTGTAGTTATAATAGTTATTAAGTGGAAAACTCCTGTGCGGGTCATGGAGTTTGTTGGCTGCACTGCTTATCTCTTTATTTTGCTGAGCTTGGGAACATGCTAGTACAAACAATGGCTACGTGCTTTGCCCTGGCATTGATGGCCTTACTGTGCTGGGGGAGCTATCTTGTGGAGAGGATGAGGGAATACATCTCCCTCTTCCTACCCAGGATTGATGTGGATGGTTTTATTATGCAGGCTCCCGAGGTCCTTGTTCACCCTTACGTGAACTGTTTAATACTACTAATTAACACTGTTGGCATAGCGTGGGTTTTGTGGAATCTGGTGTCGTCCTGGCATAAGAGAAGACAACTTTGGGGTAAGGCAATACTGAAATGTGTCCTGAGGCGGCCAGTCCCTGGGTGGCAGGGTGTGTGGAAGGATTTGAGCAGGTTCCTAGGGCGGTTATCACCTCCCATAACCTGGGACTTTACACCTGAACAGGCAAGCAACCCTGGTAAGGTGTCACGCCACCTACCTGATAGAAGGGTGCCTTGCCTACCCTAATGAAAACCAGCAGTTTCTAGCACTGTACTGGGGCCTGGCCTGTGCCTATCGAGCCACAATTCAGTACTCTGAGGACTGTGGTTGAAACAGGGACACAAACAACGACAACTACAGTAATTGCCCCAGTAGTGAAAAAGAAATAGTGGACAAGGAAAACAACGGGTCCATATCATCGATTAGTAAGGGAGGAGGAAGAAGAGGAAAGGTTTGGTCAAGAAACCAGTCCTCCGACAAAGAAATTGGAGGAAGGAGTGAGAGAAATCAGACAGGAAGTGGAAACTACATGGTCCCTGACCTCATCAGAACTTTGAGACATGCAGTACATGAGGAAGTGGGATGGTGCACCCACCTTTAAGCTGGAAGCCCACGTACACAAACTGAGAGGGAAGACAGCTGTTGAGAAGGCGCCACCCAAGAAGGCTGTTGGCTTAGTTGCTGTAGAGACACAAGGCAGCAATCAGCAATCTTCCAGGAACAGAAGGACTGAGATCGCCTCCCTTGATCCGGGTGAGGCAACTTCTGGTCTGGCACTGAAAGGGTCAGACAGTGAATACTGTGACCAGGAACAGGAACAGAGGGTCCCTGCCTTTGGCCAGGAGGAGGAAAGGGATGACTGGGTATACTGGACTGAGTGGATTCGATGGCCTCGCACATCAGACCCACAGAAGTATGAAGCTTTGGTAGACACTGGTGCACAGTGTACGCTGGTGCCATCAGGGTATAGAGGCACAGAACCCATCTGGATGTCTGGAGTGACAGGGGGATGCCAAGAATTCTCTGTGTTGGAGGCTGAGGTGAGCTTAACAGGGGACAAGTGGCAAAAGCACCCCATTGCGACTGGCCCAGAGGACCCTTGTAACCTTGGCATAGACTACCTCAGGAGAGGGTACTTCAAGGACCCAAAGGGCTTTTAGTGTAGCCACCGTGGACATAGAGAAGATCAAAGAGCTATCTACCCTGCCTGGCCTCTCGGAAGATCCCTTCGTTGGGGGATTGCTGCGAGTTGAAGAACAGCAGGTGCTGATTGCTACCAGGACGGTGCACTGGTGGCAATATTGTACAAACCAAGACTCCCTGGCTCCCATCCATGAGCTGATTCATCAACCAGAGATCCAAGGAGTGATCAGTAAGACTCGCTCACCTTTTAATAGTCCCATATGGCCAGTGCAAAAGTCTGACGGAGGGTGGAGGTTGACGGTAGGCTATCGTGGCCTGAACGAAGTGACACCACCACTGAGTGCTGCTGTACCAGACATGTTAGAGCTCCAATACGAACTGGAGTCAAAGGCAGCCAAGTGATATGCTACAATTGACATTGCCAATGCGTTTTTTTCAATTCCTTTGGCAGCAGAATGCAGGCC
>NW_009649871.1:0-444 GCF_000708025.1 Charadrius vociferus | reverse complement strand
AAATGAGTTACAGAAACTGTTAGGTACGATTAATTGGATACGTCCTCTTTTAGGGCTATCCACTGAGGAATTATCACCCCTATTTAACCTGCTCAAAGGAGACCCAGATTTAGCATCTCCTAGACATCTAACAACCGCAGCACAACAATTGCTGGAAGACATATCAATGAAAATTCAAACATACAAAGCAGGTCGATATAATCCTGATCTACCAGTGAACTTGTATGTTTTCACTGGTAAACGTCACCCTAAAGCCTTAATTGGGCAAGTAAACTCTACTACCACACTCATGTTGGAGTGAATTTTCCTGCCCCATACCGCCAAACGCACAATCTCGACATTGGCAGAATTACTAGCAGAGAACATTGGAAAAGGCCGTTTATGGTTAAGGCAGATATTTGGTGCTGACCCACATACCTTACCATTACACAGGACCTTTTGGAT
>NW_009649870.1:9612-10246 GCF_000708025.1 Charadrius vociferus | reverse complement strand
ATGTGTGGGAGCAGGTGGGGGGGTGCATGCGTGTGTGCAAGCGTGTGGGAGGGGGCGGGTGCGTGTGCGAGAGGGTGGGAGCGTGTGTGTGCTGACGTGTGTGCAAGACGGTGTGTGTGCGTGCGAGGGTGTGTGTGCACACGTGTGGGCACAGCTCTGTGTGTGCAAACAGGCGGGAGCACGTCGGACCATGCGTGTGCAGGCGTGTGGGAGTGTGTGCGTGTGCGAGGGCTGTGTGTGGGCATGGGTGTGCGTGCCCGTGCCCGTGCCCACCTGAGGGAGCACGCACACGCGTGCAGACATGCGTGGGAGCGTGCCCATGAGCGTGCCCACATGTGTGCGTGTGCGAGAGCACCAGGAGCTGCCGGGGCACGGGGGCCGTCTGTGTCAGCGTGTCAGTGTCACACGTGTTTTACAGCCCACACGAGTGTGTTGGCACATGTTACAGCACGACCACGCGTGTTGTGGCGTGTGCAGGCGTGTTTCGGGGCACACACAGCAGTGAGGGTTGTGTACCCACGGGGTCTGTGCACGCGTGTTGGGGCGCGTTGCTGCACGCGCGCACACGTGGCGGCGCGTGCCCGCGTGTCGCGGTGCGGACGTGCATACGCACCCGTCTTATGGCGTGTGCACC
>NW_009649870.1:4695-5552 GCF_000708025.1 Charadrius vociferus | reverse complement strand
CACCGGGGTCCGTAGGGGACACCGACGGCCGTAGGGGACACGTGAGCCCATGGAGTGCCGGTGGGAAGGTGGGTGGCAGACGTGGTCCCAGAGGGGACACGTGGTGCCATAGGGACCTCGGGAACCCACGGGGTGACACGGGAACCCGGGGGGGACACAGGTGATGTGACATGAGCCTATAGGGACGTGAGCCTATAGGGGACACATAAGCCCACAGGGGACACGTGAACCCACGAGGGACACGTGAGCCCACAGGGGACACGGTCCCATAGGTGCCATATGGTCCCATAGGTGCCATGTGGTCCCATAGGGGATGTGTGGTCCCATAGGGGACATGTGGTGCCATAGGGACCTCGGGAACCCACGGGGTGACATGGGAACCCGGGGGGTACACGGGTGATGTGACATGAGCCTATAGGGACGTGAGCCTATAGGGGACACATAAACCCACAAGGGACACGTAAAGCCCACAGGGGACACATGAACCCACGAGGGACACGTGAGCCCACAGGGGACACAATCCCATAGGTGCCATATGGTCCCATAGGTGCCATATGGTCCCACAGGGGACGTGTGGTGCCATAGGGGACATGTGGTCCCCGGCAGTGCGTGCCAGGACCCGGGTGGCACAGGCGGTGCCACGCGTACCCGGAGGGGCTGTGGGGTCCCCGGGAGGCGCGGGGGCGCCCCGAGGCGGGTGCCCACCCCGTCCCTCCCGCCCGCAGCCCACATCGAGGTGATCCCCTGCAAGATCTGCGGGGACAAGTCCTCGGGGATCCACTACGGCGTCATCACCTGCGAGGGCTGCAAGGTGCGCGGGGGGGCCGGGGGCCGGGGTGTCGGGGTGTGGGGGTGCC
>NW_009649870.1:0-697 GCF_000708025.1 Charadrius vociferus | reverse complement strand
GGGGGGGCGGCCGGTCCCGCAGTCGGCGGAGGAGATGTGGCAGCGCTGCGCCGGGCGCATCACCGAGGCCATCCAGTACGTGGTGGAGTTCGCCAAGCGCCTGCGCGGCTTCATGGACCTCTGCCAGAATGACCAGATCGTCCTCCTCAAAGCGGGTACGGGGCCACCGCGTCCCCTGTCCCCAGCCCCGGGGCCACCACAGCCCCGTGTCCCCAGCCCCACCGGTCCCCGTCTCCCCAACCCCGGTGTCACCAGGTGATGGGCTGCTCTGGTCCCATCAGGGAGGGGACGGTCCCATGGGCTCCACCGGGGAGGTGACATTCCCATGGGTCCCACCAGGGAAGTGACAGTCCCCAAGGGCCACTCTGACCTTCCTGGGGAGGTGACATTCCCATGGGCTCCACCAGGGAGGTGACTGTCCCCAAGGGCCACTCCAACCTTCTTGGGGAGGTGACATTCCTGTGGGTCCCACCGGGGAGGTGACAGTCCCCAAGGACCACCCTGACCCCACCGGGGAGGTGACAGCTGACATTCCCATGGGTCCCACCCCGGCCCCATTGGGTCCCACCGGGGAGGTGACAGTCCCCAAGGATCCCCAAGGGCCACTCCAACCTTCTTGGGGAGGTGACATTCCTGTGGGTCCCACCGGGGAGGTGACAGTCCCCAAGGACCACCCTGACCCCACCGGGGAGGTGAC
>NW_009649869.1:0-1468 GCF_000708025.1 Charadrius vociferus | reverse complement strand
TTGTGTACACACACACGTACACACACCGTGGTGTACACACACACACACGTACACACAGTTGTGTACACACACGTATACACACCCCCGTTGTGTACACACACACACATAAACACACACACACACAGAGTTGTGTACACACACGTACACACACACAGTTGTGTAGACACACACATACGCACACCATGGTGTACACTCACACCCACACAGAGTTGTGTACACACACGTACACACACACTCCGTTGTGTACACACACACATGTACACACACACAGTTGTGTACACACACACACACCCCCCACTGTGTACACACACACACATACACACACAGTTGTGTACACACACACATACACACACACAGAGTTGTGTACACACACATACACACACACAGTTGTGTACACACACGTACACACACTCAGTTGTGCACACACACACATACACACGCAGTTGTGTACACACACATGTACACACACACAGTTGTGTACACACACACAGAGTTGTGTACACACACATGTACACACAGAGTTGTGTACACACACACAGTTGTGTACACACACATACACAGAGTTGTGTACACACACACGTACACACACATTGTGTACACACACAGTTGTGTATACACACACACATACACACACACAACCCCTTGTGCACACATTGACCCCACATACACACACAGTTGTGCGCACACAGTTGTGTACACACACACACGGTTGTGCACACCCCGGTGCACACACAGAACTCCCCCTGTGCACACACGCGCAGTTGTGCACCTCCTCGTGCACAGCCCGACCCCACGTGTGCACACCCTCGTGTACACCCTGACGTGCACATGCACCCCCCGGTGCACAGACTGACCCACGTGCACACACCAGCAGTGCACACTGACCCCCCCTACACACACACACATGGTTGTGCACCCCCTTGTGCACACACGGACCCCACGTGCACACCCTTGTGCGCATGGACACACACAGTTGTGCACACCCCAAAGCACACACTGACCGTGTTCAGACACACATGCGTACACACACACACACATGTACACACACACACACGTGCGGTGTCCGGCTCTGTGCTCCCCTGCACCAACGCCGCCAGCCGGGTGCACGAGGGTGCACGAGTGTGACACGAGGGCGCACAAAGGTCACATGAGGGACACACGGGCGCGCACAAGTGTTGCACGAGGCTCCCCAGGGGTCACACGGGGGTGCAGGAGGGTCGCACGATGGAGCACGAGGGTGAGACGAGGGTGACACGAGGGTGCACGAGGGTGACATGATGGTGCATGAGGATGACACGATGGTGCACGAGGGTGATGGTGCACGAGGGGGACACGATGGTGACATGATGGTGCATGAGTGTGACAATGGTGCGTGAGGGTGACATGAGGGTGACACAATGGTGCATGAGGGTGACATGATGGTGCATGAAGGTGACACGATGGTGCACGAGGGTGCACGAGGGTGACA
>NW_009649868.1:0-1220 GCF_000708025.1 Charadrius vociferus | reverse complement strand
AATCCTGGCAAATCAGAGTGGGGCTGTTGCTTAATTCTTGAAGCAAATGTGTTAGATTTTAACTCCGAACTGCTTTCCTTAACTATGGACTCAGTTTGAGATGCCCAACCTCCTGGACCCTCTTGTGCAGTTAATGCTGTCTTAGCAGTTTCCACTATGGAATGGTCTGATCTGATTTGATTTAAAGTCTCAAACACCAGGTGCAACAAGGCTAACAGTTCTGCTGCCGTCCCATCTCCTTTTGATGCAGCATCAAATAACCTCTGCCCTGCTTCATCCCAGACAGGGGCACTAAACACTGATTGTGCATTGGCAGAACAACCATGAGTTTTAAGCCAAACGAAAAGCATTCATATTGTGTGTTCCTCAACCTTAACTCCCCTCTTTCGAAACAAAGCCATTAAGATAGACATAACAGATTTTTCTTCTGTAGACGCAGAGGAACCCATTGTTCGTTCTCAGCTGCTCACCTCACTTGTTGAGGAGACGATTGTTTTCGTCCGGATCTGTAGGCTCTCTCCCGGCTTCCCGGATTCCGCCTTCTTCGTTCAGCTGAGCGTCGCCATGGCTGCTCTGTTCCAGAGTAATCGCCCCTTTGTATCACATCGGGGTCACCATTTGTGGCAATTGAAAGACACAGACTCTGATATGCAGGATTGAAATCAGCTTTATTAAGCAAGCGTGCTCTATATATACTTTCTACCAAGGCCAGTAATTTTCTACTTTACTTGTTTACACAATCGCGTACTCTAAAAGATCACGTTCCCACCGAAAAGGGAATCTCTCTTCCCTGTGAGCAACACCTCCTTATCTAGGGAGTTGCTTCACACAGCTTCATCGTCTGCCAAAACAGTGCTGCAGCTGCTTATTCCTCCCTATTAGTTCTACCACACTTAACCCTTCTTTTGCCTCAGTCCCCACAGTAGCTGTTGGGCCAGTCTGAACAGGACGGGACATTAAAAATGTGCTCTACACCACAGCCAGAGACAATGGGCCTACCTGGAGCCTTTGGCAGAAAGCACCAGGGGAGACTCGAGGTCGACCCCTAGGATTCAGGAGTCGAGGATATAAAGGCTCCGAGGCCAACTATACTCCAACCGAGAAAGAAATCTTGGCAGCATATGAAGGAGTGAGAGCTGCTTCAGAAGTAATTGGTACTGAGACACAGCTCCTCCTGGCAATTACTCCTCCTACTGATTACCAGTACTGGGCTGGATGTT
>NW_009649867.1:14155-26715 GCF_000708025.1 Charadrius vociferus | reverse complement strand
GCTCCACCAATCTATTTCACTTTCACATTATCTAATGCTTCTTAACCTTTCTACCTCTTCTGTCAGTTCAACCACCTGCCTGAGCAGATCATTTACTTGATCACACCACACACAAGCGGTGTCTCTGGCTCCCTGTGAGAGCAGTGCCAGGCTCAGGCATTTGTTGCAGCCGGAGACCTGCACGGCCCCATGCTTGCACGGGAGCTTGGTCTGAGTTCCCACATTCTTTCTTGCACTGGCTTTTGACCGTTTTGTGGCCACGTTCTTCTCTTGAGCCAGGAGGTGACCAATCACTGCTGTCAGCTTCCTGCACGCCCTGAGCACATGCCCCTACATGTTCCTGATGTTCCTTCACTTGCGCTCATCCAGCTCGTGCCCGGCTTAGTCGCGAGGCTTTCAGCAACCTGAAATGCAAAATGCTGCTCCCTGTTCGCCCACTCTCACTGCGGTGACACCCTGGGTGACCCCCGCTGGCTGCTTGCATGCTGGGCATGCTGCGGCTAGCTGCTGCGCTCAGGGACTTTCCGTTTAGAACTGCTGCATGGTGTTGTCTCCACCCCTGCCACCTCAGCAGCCCGCCCCCAAGCTGTCGGTTCCAGCAGGAGCTAGCTGCTTTTCCTGGCCTCGAAAGACCCCAAAAGAGCCCTTTGCCGGCCTCGATCCCCTTCCCCAGTGCGGACTTACCTGCACTGGGGTTGGTCTCCTTGGCGAGTGACCATTGGCGTGCTTACAGCCCGTTTAGAACTGCCGCATGGTGAAGTTCCATCAGAGCCCATAAGTGGAGAATGCTGGGGAGATTAATAAATTAATTGTCACAGCTTCCAGGCATGTTGGGTTGGGAAGTGCAACTCTCAAGTTTGTGGGCTGCGTAAATTTGGAGCTCCAGGTCTGTATCTTTATAGAGATAGACTCAGTCCCTTTTTCCTTTCTCATAAAATGAATGAAAACTCATTTCTCTAAAGGTTGAGTCCAAATGTGGAAATACTCAATATTTGTATATCTTTTATGCCAAGCATTCTGGGCTCCCCAGTTCAAGAAAGACAGGGAACTACTCGAGAGAGTCCAGCAGAGGGCTACGAAGATGATCAAGGGAATGGAGCACCTCTCTTATGAGGAAAGGCTGAGAACCCTGGGTCTGTTTAGCCTGGAGAAGACTGAGAGGGGATCTCATCAATGCTTATAAATATCTAAAGGGTGGGTATCAAGAGGATGGGGACAGACTCTTTTCAGTGGTGCCCAGCAACAGGACAAGAGGCAATGGGCACAAGCTGGAACAGAGGAAATTCCATCTGAACATGCAGAAAAACTTCTTTACTTTGAGGGTGGCAGAGCACTGGAACAGGCTGCCCAGAGAGGTTGTGGAGTCTCCTTCTCTGGAGATATTCAAAACCTGCCTGGATGCATTCCTGTCCAACCTGCTTTGGCAGGGGGGTTGGACTAGATGATCTGCAGAGATCCCTTCCAACCTTGACCATTCTGTGATTTTAGGCTTTTTGCAGTTTTGGTGGAGTCACCATTTGAAACAAGGATTTGAATTGCTCTGACTAAACCATCTGTATGTGGGAAAAGATTATGGGAAACATCCCCGCAGGGCTCTTTTTAGTTGCTCCAGTGGGCATTATCCATTATTTTTCCAAGTGTCTTGCCTTGGGTTTTTTTGCTTTCCTTGGTGTCTTGACCAATCTAGCTGGTACTTGTTATTGTCTCTTTGAGAATTATTGTCAGTCCTAAAAAAATGTGCAAACGGAACAATACAATAGTTTTAACTACTTCACTCTTTCATCTTATTTACTTATTTTCATTTAAAAATACAGACAGAAACTTTTGTGCATTTCCTTGCATTTTCTCCACTACGCATTCTACTCCACACAGAATGAATATTCTAGTGAATAGATACAGGATTCTTTGCACAGCAAAAAGTTTCTCTAAAATCAATGGGAAAATAGCATTCATGGGATGTTTTAGGAACACTGAAGGATTGTGTAAGGGAAAGACATATTAGAGAGGAACGCTATATTCCTGCTGACAATTGCATCCAACAGTTGTGGTGATATGGTTGTTCCATGAATTCAGGAATTATTTCTTTTTAACTGGACATTCCTTTCTGATAAGTCTGTAAGACTTTAAAGTGGGTGGACATACCTCTTCATAGGATCATAGGATAATTCAGCTTGGAAGGGATGTCAGGAGATCATCTACTGGATTGTCCTGGTGGGGAAAAAGGCTTTCCCTATACCCAGCGTGAACTTGTAGGCAGGAGAAGGCTGCTCTGAGGTGCCCCCAAAGCCTTCCCTTCTCTGGGCAGAAGCAGCCCTATCCTTCCAGCTCCCCTCTCAGACCAGGTGTTCCAGTCCCTGAGCATCCTGGTGGCCCTTCACTGGGCTCGCTTGACATCAGTGCCACCTTGTCCAAGGACTTGCATAACTACCTATCTGGTTTATCTACATATCTTGCCCTGATACCTCTTTTAGCAATGCTTCTAATCCAAAAATCAAATGGTAGCACATTTTAGTATCTTCTAAGTGTTTTTAACAGCAGCCACCCATCAACATCATCCTTGTAGTTCCAGGTGCCTCTAAGTGATTGAAACTTAAAATAAGACTACATAACATGAAGCTCATCAGAAGATCAATAGGAACACTGTTATCTGAATAAGAGCATTCTAAATTGCTAAGGGATCTCGGGAAAGATTTTTAAATTGTTCTTATGTAAAACTATATTTTTGCATACAATCATGCTACTCAGGGTAATAATGATTTTTTTTTAAATGCTGCCTTTGCTGTGAACCTCTAACATGCTATGAAAAATAGTTCCAACATTCATTTAAAAATATTTCAAAAATCTTTAAAACCAAGTGACTAACATTTATTTCTTGAATGTGAATGCAGTGGTTTCATTTTGGGGAGTTCTGAATATCTGTAAACCTCACCGAAGCACTGGGAGCTTCAGATGCTGTTACTGAGTTGGTGGAAATTCATGGACCTTTACACATTCAAATCTACACTGGACTGCCTTGGTAAATTCATTATCCTGTAACTGCTTCTAGTAGGTCTGATTAGCTTTTATCAAAGTCCAAAGTTCCTTCCTTCTCAGTTTTCTGACACATTAGTGCTCTTCAATCCCATGGCAAAGTTGAACAAATCCATTTCAAGATTAAGAGATCAAAAGAATGTACCTAGAAATTACAGGAAAATAAGCTGTATGTATGATTTTAACTCCAAATCAGTCTCTGAACTGAACATTATGGCTCTTACCTTGTTTTCATGTCATATTTCTCCACTGTGTGATAATTTCATTGTCCACATTGTTTAGGAGTAATGAAGCTGTGAATTATACAGGTAATTCCAATTGAGTGTCAGCAAAAAACAGCCACTAAGGTCCATTATGTATTTATGTCTATCAGGAACAAAAAAAAATTAAAGAGCTAATTTGTGGGTACTATTTTTCATATACTAGCTGCAAAATTCATGCTGCTATAATGGGTCAGGCAGGCCTTGGAATTACAGAAATGTCAAACAAAAAACGTAATTGCCTTACCTTTAGGGAGTTATGAATTTAAAATCTGATACCTTGTGAACCCCTTGGTCTATGTTCAAATGTTATGCTTCACCAGAAAGCATGGAATCCTAGTTCTTCAAAGGGATGATACAGATGTTTCTGTGGTGGTGATTCATTTTATAGTAAAATGTCACTGCATAGAGAACAGCACCGCATACTGAAATTTAATTTCACCTGATTCCCATTTGGAGGGAAAGACGGAAACATCTTTATGTCATAAAAAAAAAAAAAAAAGAAATGACAGCTGTTTGAAATTTACTGAGAAGCTCAGAATATAGTTTTAGTTGAGGTGTATTAGCAGACAGAAAGCAAGCAAAGAGGTAAAAGGTGCAAAAGAGGTCCCTTATATTGTTCTTAAGTCTGTCATATGAACAGCTATCAGGAATGCATTCGAGTGTGATCAAAATTACGTATATTTGCTTGCATGTATTGCACAGACAAATACATTAGGGAACCAGGGCTTTTTTTTTTTTTTCTCTTATTGTTCAAATGCCTCAAGCTGGATCTCTTGGAATTAAGCTGATTTTATTTAAGTGCCAGAATATGGGTTTCTGTTTTCAAGCATAAGCACTCCACTCTGTGTTACTGTGCCTAATGTTTGTGAATGTGCCTGCATTAGTGAATGGAGTTCACAGGCCTGGGATTCAGTACCCAAGTACACACCATGGTGAACTAGGACTTTCAGAAATGTGATTTACAGCAAGGGGAATATACATGCCAGATGATAGAAAATACTGAAGAGAGATTTCTGAAAATGTATTTCTCTTCTGGGTTTAGGAGCTTGTGCAAGATGGTTTCAGAGCTGGAAACCACCTTCTTGTACTCAGGCATCCAGACGTTTCTGTTTCTTCATTTAAACAACATCCAAGATAGCCTGTTGTGCTGGTTTTGATGGGGATAGAGTTAATTTTTTCCATATTAGCTTGTATGGGACTATGTTTTGGATTTGTGCTGGAAGCGGTGTTGATAATACAATGATGTTTCAGTTATTGCTGAGCAGTGCTTACACAGAGTCAAGGCCTTTTCTGCTCCTCATACTGCCCTGCCAGCAAGTAGGCTGGGAGTGCACAAGAAGTGTGGGACACAGCCAGGACAGCTGACCCCAACTGACTGTCACGGATGGAAATATTTAACACAGTTATGATTTAGTAGCAATTTAAAATTTATTAGTGATTCGAGGTAGATCAAGAGTTAAGTTTTAGCAGCACTTAATCATTAACCAATTTAAGGATTTACAATATGATTTAACAAAATAATTGAACAGTGACTTAATTACAGATTCGAAGATGGCAAGATTCACACTAACTTACTATAAGGTATCCTAAATCAATACATATACATACACATGTAAGCACGAACATACAAACACACAACACTTAAGGGGTTGCACACACACCTCCACCCGAGATTTTAACTATTAGGACTAAAGGTCCCTTCACAATGGGCGACTCCAATGATTCAACAGGTCCCCCTTTTACATGTGCACGGACAAATATTTGGATCCAGTAAAATATAAGAATATCCACACTTGTGAGAGCTAATGTGTATATAGAGAGGTGGATGAAAGAGAGGCTAGCTTATAGTTAAAATTTCCTCTTCGAGTTGTAGAGCAAATACTCACAATGCATCAGCATTCCTCAGCGGGTGATAACTGGGACTTGATGGGGAGTTGACTCGCCTTGGCCTTTCAGTCCTTGAGGTGTTTGCCTGAGCGGCTTCCCAACTTGGGGGAGATGCTGGCCACAGCCCGCTGTGATCCAGGAGAGCTCAAAGGGTCTCACTAGCATCACTACTTATAGGATCCGAGATAATTGACTTTTGTCAGGTATTTTTCCACTCCGGCCCAACTCAGAAAATGGAATATTTCGGTACTTTCCACCAGTTGTGCAAGTCCAGAACTTGCTAGATCTGTAAGTTCTGGTATCATTTCCCTTTGGGCGATGATCCAGGTACTAGACTGTCAGGGAGTGATAGTCCCAAGCGATAGGGGAAACAAGAGCCAGGCATGTTAAGGGAGTGCCTTAACGCTCTGGTCCTTTATCTTTTGCAATTCATGCCTGACATCTCCTAGGTTGGTATGCAGCCCAGGGATGGGGAATTGCACCAAATACCGAGTAGCCAAAGAAGAAGGGGGAGATTGCACCACCACACTGACCAAAGGGATATTCCATACCATGTGACATCATGCTCAGCAATAAAAGCTGGGAGAAGAAGAAGGAAGGGGGGATGTTTGGAGTGATGGCATTTGTTTTCCCAAGTAACCATTACACGTGACAGAGCCCTGGTTTCCTGCAGATGGCTGAACACCTGCCTGCCACTGGGAACCAGTGAATGAATTCCTTGTTTTGCTTTGCTTGCGTGTGCAGCTTTTGCTTTACCTATTAAACTGCCTTTATCTCAACCCACAAGTTTTCTCACTTTTCCTCTTCTGATTCTCTCCCCCATCCCACCAGGGGGGAGTGAGTGAGTTTAATAAGTAAAGCAAAAGTTCTGTGTAAGCACTGCTCAGCAATAAGTGAAACATCCCTGTATTATCAACACTGTTTCCAGCACAAATCAAAACATAGTCCCATACAAGCTAATATGGAAAAAATTAACTCTATCCCAGTCAAAACCAGCACACCTGTGCATTAAGAGAGGAAGTAAATCAAAACAAAACCAAAACAAAAAAAAAAACCCACAAAAAAGACACGAAGTAGAAAAAAAATGGGTTCAGCTCCTTCTGACTGAAGGAATTAAGTTCACATTTCCACTTCCCAGGAAGTTCCCCATGTACAAGCCTAGAAGAGAGGGAAGAAAAAAGTTAAGCCTCTCCTGTTGTAACTATGACTGAGTATAGAAAGAGATGTGAGATTTGTAATCTTGATTTAAACAGAGGGTTAAATATGATTTCATAGCTTAAGGATAGAGGCAGTTACGTACAGGGGGAAGGAGAAGGGGAGGCAACCTGGATTCTGACCCCTGCTTCAAGCACTATTTATGTATGTTACTCAATTACAAATACAAAATGTGTAGGCAGCCCCTGGGGCAACAACCCGAGACTTCCTCTTCAAAAGGAGTACCTATTAGGGTTGCAAATTATCCTTTCTCAATGAATCTTGCTTCCTCTCCAATACAGAAGTATGGCTTCAGCAGGCATGAAAGATAGTTCTCCAGATTGAGTTTCACCTTGATCTGGTGGTGGATGCACTCTTGGGAGATATGGGAATGATCTCCTCAGGAAGAGACTGTCAGTGAACCTCCATCTCCCACTTCGTGAACAAGTGCCTTATCTACAAGTATGATATTATGTAAAATGATGGCAGTCATGCTGCCACAACCTCTGGACATGTTTCTGTGAGAAAGTCTCTGGGACTGTTGTGCTTCATGCCAAGGTTGGTGTGTGTTAGGTGTGCTCAGAAGATGCCTACCTCATGAAGCCTCTCAGGACATGTCTCACCTATACATCACAGGCAGGTGCAAGGTAGGTTTCAAGATTTTCAGCGGTATAGAAATAGCAGTAGCGATGAGAAATGCAGTAGCAGAACTTTTAATAATTTTATCAGCAAAAACCTGATGTGTGGCTGTTTTGCATACATGTACATGTGTAAATATGGCTTCCTGGCATTTTTGTTGCTTTTTTGAATTTGGCTGTCAGTGACTTTCTCAAAGTTATTTTGTGAACCAGCATAAAATTAGAACCCAGAAATCCTCATCTGATACAGTCTTTCTGTAAGACATGTAAATATATTTACAATTAAAACCAGTCTTTTAATGCCATTGTTTTGTTGGAAATTAAGTAGCTGGGACCTATCTGAATTTGAGTAGGATCTCCTTTGATGCTCTCCACATCTATTAAACATTTTTGTCTCTATGTCGTTGTCATGTGTTTATTAGTTCCTCAAGAGATTTTCCAATAGGTTCTTTTTCCATCCCTCTGTTTTCCCAGCCCCCGTTTTCTGTTATTCTGGGTTCTGTTGCCCTCAGGAGACTAAAAACCTGCACCCTTTGCTCCTCTCATCATGCACTTCCTTCCAAAGAGACTACTTGTCTAAATGAAGCAACAGGAGGATGAAGGGCAGTATTTTTTTATTACTATTTTGAATACAATATTATAAATGCACACCTGTAGTTTTTACGTATTCATAGATATTTGCTTTGGATAATGCTAAACAATGCATAACAAATTAGCCTACTCTATAGCAGGAACAACCTTTAAATACGATCTGTATTTAAACAAAATGGGTAAGGCATCTTCTGCTCTCAAACCTCAGTTCAGCAAAGTACTTAAACACTATTGAATAAGGTGCTTAAGTACAGTTTTAAGTTTTATGCAGTATGATAGAGAAATTTTGATAAGTGGGGCCTTATTTGGGAGAACAGCATAACCCAGGTAGCACTTTGGTCCTTGCTGTGCTTATGGCTGTTACCTTTCCTCAATTCACTGTATCAGTATCCATTCTTAAAACTGTGTCCAGTCTGAATATTGGTTCATCAAAAAGAATTTCTGAATTAACCTTTCTTTTGGGGGCAAATACTTTCCAAGTGATAATGTGTTCTTTGATGGTTTGGGGTTTTTTGGGGGTCTTTTGTGCTGTTACACATCATGCATTTCGGCAACTAGGCCATGTTTTGCATTTTCTATTGGTCATCTAAAATGGCGATACAACTTCAACCCCAGTAACATGGATCTGAAGCTTAGAAAAAATTCAAATGCATGTTCAAAACCTCCTAGAAATATGAAAATTGAGTATGTCCAAGAAATTACAGACTTTTTATTTAGAGGATGGAGAGGGAAACAAAAATGCCAAATCTCTTCTCCTCCATCAGTGTACTTGGATTTAGAATTAATTAATACCAATGAACTGGAAATTTTGCTCCTGTCTAAAAAAAGGGTTTCTTGAATCAATGTCAGCTGAAAGCTTTGGCCTTAACCAGTGTGTTTTGCTGCTACATCATGCACAAGCCTCCTTTTTCCTAACCACCAGTATGTCTTCTCTGCACCAGAGTGCCAGAACCCTTTAGAACCAAAAACTGAGGACTGCCTCTAGGGAAAATTCCATTTTTTATTTTTTCACTCATCATTTATTTACAAATACACATTATAACTTTTATATACATTGCACATTTACATGGTAGAAAAGTACAAAACTATATATTTAAATGAATTTATATTTAACTCACCATGTTTGAAAATATAAAATTACATCAGAAAAAAAAGTATTATGAAAAGCAAGAAACTTGAACTGATAAAGCTTTGATATATCTTTTAGTGACACACTGGGAAAACAAAACTTTGAAAATGGTACTGCAAGACCATGATGTGATCAGAAGTAGAGAAAAGTGAAGTGGAAGACGTTTCCTTAAAGATCGCCTCATTGCACCCTGGAAGTATATTTAAGTCAGTTACAATGCCTTTTGGTCAGTCAAGATTCCTTGTAAACAAAAACCCTAGGGATCTTTTATGTACAGAACCGCAAGCAGAAAATCCAATAAATAAACATAACAGAACCCGACATGCAAGTTTGTTAAAGTGGAAAAGAGTTAACATCAGTGAAACCAAGAGATGAGATCATGTGGGTAAGCTCTAAGGAATGGACTTTTATAGTTTACAAGAAAAAAGAAAAGCTTAGCTTTATAAGCAAGAGACCTCACAATAAATAACATTGCTCTTCCCCTAACGAATAAACTTCTTCAAAAAACAAGGTGTACAGTCAACCAGACATTTTATGTATAAATTATAAAACATGACACAGTATAAATAAATATCTACCAGACTCAACTTTATGTATACTTTTTTCTCCCCAAAATAAATAAACATACACTTATTTACAGTATGGACATTGATTTTGTGCCCAATGGCTGTTCCAATAGTGATGAAGGTTTTACCATTCTAGAATGGAAGATATAGGAAAGCTGTAGTCCTGGTCTTCATCTTCCTCTTCTTCCTCTGGGTCTTCATTAATGGCTAGATGGGGGAATACAGGGGAGCTGTTGTTTAAATAAGGACAACAACAGCACGGAAGCAGCTCAGTGCATGTTTTCAAAGCCCTCTGAACAGCCATAATACAGCATTGCATTTTATGCTACTTGTAGTGAGATGCTCTTAGGCATCTGCTGTTATACAATAAGGTTTTTTATACATAATCTATGAAGTCATAACTGCAGAAAGTTCTGAAGAATCAATGGCTGAGGTTTTATTGGCAGATTCCTGAAATCAAATAAAAAGTGCTCGTGTTCTAGGTTTAACTGCTTTGTGTCCTTCATTCAGGGTTAGTAGAGGCATCTGTGCTCAACTAGATGCCCACGTGCTACCATTAAGCTTGTTCTTTTGGACACAGTTAAGAGTTTATCTGGGTGTTAATAAAGCAATCAGCAAAGCACATGAGAGCAGACAAATTAGGAAAAAATCACTAGAATTACGCTCCTAGGGCAACCCTTTTCTGACAAAATTACTTGTCTTCAGAGTAGCCCCAAACCCCCAACTTGAAAGTCAACTGGTTGTTGGAGATCTATTGCATTTTATCAGTAACCAAAGTGTATGCGTGATAGATACATACTTATATGGCCCCTGTACTGTATCTCGAATCTCTAAATCAAGCTTTCTTATGTTTAAAGGTGTAAGTTTTCATTACCTATGGATTGCCTTCAGAGTTAAAAATCTCACTTACAGTTGCAAGATCCAGAGTGCTTTACTTCTAGAAGCACACCCATGAAGCAGGCTGCCTCTTTCATGGCACACTCACTTGGGTAAGTTGTGTTATCGCTGGCACAGACTGCCTCATCTGACTTGCTTTCAGGGCATGGCTCATCACAGAGGGCGCACTGACCTCTGCCAACCTTAAAATCCCACAAGCATTTCTTCCCAGCACTGCACTGAATGTCTTCACAGGATTTGGCTTCTAAAAAATATACAGGTAAGTGAAAAGACAAAGGAAAAAGAAAAGCAACAAACAAACCCAAACTCCCTTTCCCCCAATGAACTGCGAACAGACAAAGCTCAGATGCAGTAGATGTGATGATACTTGCTGATTTTGCTCAAGCAAGTAGTCCCTTGGACACCATTGCCTGTCTATATGTGGGGGAGAAAAGACAGCTGTGCCAGCAGAGCTTGGCCCTGGGAATACAGAATTACATTTGCCAATTGTACATGACCTTCCTGCTCTGTTTGATGTCACTGGAAATTCAGCTCCCCAAATTAGCAGTAAGTGCAGAATTTGCTAACACATTCAGCATTTCTAAATAAATTATTTTTAAACTAACCCAGATGATAGACTAGTTGTCTGCAAGATTACAAAGGGAATTCACCTCAACCTATGCCAACTAAAAGCAGCCTGGAACTCCCCCTAATCCCCCAGCAGTTTTGGGGAGCAGAGGCTGCCCTGAAGGTGCTTCCTTGTAACATGCTTCACTATCACTCATTTCTGGAAATCACAATACAAAATGTCAGGATGCACAGAATTTTCTTATCTTCACCCAGCAACTGTCTCCAAATTCTGCAATATTTTTAAAGAGGAAAAAGGGATCAGATGTTTCCAATTAAGTTAACGCAAGCTTTGCCAAGACCACTTGAAGACAATTGTTTCCAGGAATCCAGATCCACTGACTTTGTTACACTGTAACCATGTCATCATCTATTTAATGGCAGGTACTCCCCCTCGGGTACTAATGATAGCAAGAGAAACAGGATCAGGCCCTCTACTCCCTCACCCCTTTTGCAATCTTTTCTGGGGCAAAGCTCACCCTGGCTCTCCTTTTCCTGGAGGGGAGCACAAACCCAGGCTGCTGGAAGTCTCTCCTCCTCCCCAACGCTCACTACATCCATCCAATTCCACACACGATATTCTGAAACAGCTGAGCCAGGAAGCTCCCTCCACCCTTACCCCTCCAACCGAGATACCTACTGATGCATTTTCCTTCGTAGGCTAATCCAATGGATCTGCCCAGTAGGCAGGTAGCTTTTCTCAGGTGACAGGGACTGGCATAAGTTATGCCGTCATTCCCGCAGAGATACTGTTCATGGGAGGTAGGCTCTGGGCAAATTCGATTACATGTCACACAGTAGGCATTATTAGTTTGATCAACCACACATGTGGAGCTGCCTGGGCATAAAACATCCCTACAGGTCTCTGAAATAAAGACAGAAACACACAATGATTAATAGCAGATCGCAGAGCCCCAGCAAGGAGTGAATAGGTGACACAATGAAACAAATGATCAGATAAGAGCCTTCAGCAGTTCTCCTCATTTAAGGGCCCCTGGAGGAAACCTTCCTTCAGGGTAGCTGGTGGGACACAAGTGCTGCTAGACTATGGGGAACTCTCAATTCAGCTACATCCTTGCTTGTTGAGCGTGGTTTAGTTACTGTCTCCCAGTATTTGGAACATCAATCTGGTTCCTGTGGGGAAGTACGTCCAACAGCTCCTCCTCCCTACACTCAGACACACACTTTGAGGGAGATCGGATTAGATTTGCAAACCTACTTTTGCATTTGCCCTGATACTGGACTTCAAGTTCGGGCTGTTCTTTACATCTGGCTTTGAGAAGGGCACACTCGTTCCTGTAGGTTTTCCCATCTAAGCCACACACGGGGCCCTTCCAAGTGATATTAGAACAATCCGGAGCACAAACACACCGAGGTTTGTTCTTCTTGTTCATTTTACATTTCTTCCCTGGTCCACAGTCCACATTCTCGCACGTTTCTGATGGAAGGAAAGAGGCACTGCTTTAGTACGGAGCATGCAGAACAGACCTGGTGTCAAAACTGCTTAAAGAAAAAAAAAAAAAGACACCGCACTGTGACCCCTGGGCATAAAAAGAAAACACCTTTTCCAGGAAACATCACTTGAAGGAAATTCCCCCTGCCAGTGAGGACTCCCGATGTACACGGTGGCCAAGAAGAAATGGGGGTCCCCTCACTGATCCCGGGACTGGTACAAGAACGCGCTTCAAAGCCTCACCGAGGAAGGAAGCAGCAGGACCACGCTGCCCCCCTCCAGCTCCTTCCCCGCTCCTTCTCCCCC
>NW_009649867.1:11591-12661 GCF_000708025.1 Charadrius vociferus | reverse complement strand
GAGGAAATCCCAATATTAAAGACATGTCCAGAAAAATACCACTTATTGGTTTCTAAAAATGTCAGCTGTAATTGTGGGGCTCCCCATCATCACCTCTCCTTCCGTCAGGCAGGCATGATAAAAATCTGAGCCAACAAACTTTGCCAACAACAATCTTTACCAACAAACTTTGAGCACTCATTCGGGAGCCGAAACTGGGAAAGGTCCCTCGCTATGCTGCTCTTCATTCATGCTGCATAATAACAAATACCAAGAAACATCCTGTCTGTTCTCTGTGCCTATAGAGACCAGTGCGAAGATCCGATCAAAAAGGAATCTAAATGACACCTCTGCATCTCGGTAGAAAGCAATCCCATGCCCACAGTTAACTTCTCGGTCCTGTTGGACCTTGGAGAGAGGCGTTTAACACCGCAGCAAACTAAACCGTGTCCAAAAGACAGAAAACAATAGTAATAATAAACATATCTGGGAATAAACAATCTGGTCTTACCCTGCACTGTGTGATCTTCCATGAAGTGGCAGAGAAGCATCAGGAGTAAGAGCATGCCCGGGTGGATTCTCTGATTTAACATCCTCAGTCTAGCAGGGAGTGAGAGAGACACAGAAACAGCGTGAGGGGGAGTAGGGAGAGGGAGCAAGCACTAGCCAGCCTGCTTATGATCGCTCTATTGAATGAACGTCAGGCTCTAAATGCAGTCTCTCTTTAAATCTATACGGGGGTCCTAGCTGTCTGCTGTGGGCGGTCTCCTAATGCGTGTGTGTGTCTGCTCAGGGGTGGGGAGATTTAAAAAGTTCAGTGTGAATCAGGTGACATTTCCCACCTTCTGGAAACCCTTTCCAGTTATCTGCTTTAGGCGCACGCACACACAGGCGCGCACCCGCGCAGCCCCACGCCAGCCCTGCGCGGCGGAGATGCCGGAGCTGGTAGCGCAGCAGCGGGAGGCAGCGCAAGCGGCGGCCGCGGAGCCGGCCGCGCCCGCGCAAGTTGGGAGACGCGCGGCGGGGGCAGGCGATCCGCGGAGGTCGCTGCCGCGCTAGGGGCACCCCTGTCCCCCTAACGGCGAGGGCGC
>NW_009649867.1:6980-10798 GCF_000708025.1 Charadrius vociferus | reverse complement strand
GGACAGTGCCGGGTCAGGGGCCGGTGCGCCGCGGCCGCCCGCGCCCTCCGCCCGGCCCTCCCCACACCCCTCCTCCCTTCTCCCGCCCTCCGGCTCCCCTCACCGCCCGCCCCCTCCCCACAACTGCAAATAACAAAGTGATAACAGATTTTTTTCCACCAACTGCAGGAGATAGTACTAATCTTTTAATAAAAGATCCCATTACAATGGGATTTGTCTGGACAGACTATAATAGATCCAGAAATACAGCCGTGCTAATATTAGAAGACAGTTGTTTGGGTGCCTCAGACCGGGCCCTGGTCCTGCTTTGAAAGTGGGCATGAATCACAATGTCCCTCGGTACCACCTGCGGTCACACGTATTAAGAAGCAGACTGGTAAACGATTGACCGTTGCATTTGTTTTGTTTTGTTATTATTATGATCAACGTTCTGAGCAGCGCCCGGGCATTTTGAACACTTCAGAAGACCCGGGACTCCATATCCTTTTTAATCTTTTCCCAAACTGGTGCCTCTCTCTCCCCTTGCCTCTCCCTCCTCGCTCGCCGGAGCAGCGTTAATGCAGGGTTGCTTAGTGCCCTCTAATGGCAGATGACATTAACTAATAGCAAAACGCAAATAAAGGGCCGGTTTCAAAAGCTGCCTCTCCTCCCGGAGGGGACGGATCCTAGGCGCAAGGTGCCCCGAGGGGCCAGTCCCCCCTCGCCCCTTTCCTCCCCCCGGCACGGCTCAGCGGGCCCCCGGCCCGGGCGGGGTGCGGCGTCGCAAGGCCGCCTCTCACCTCCTGAAGCAGCTTGCCTCCCCCTGGAGGCAGCGCAGGGGCCGAGCTGCTTCTCACCCAAGCGCGGGTGGCTCGGAGGGGGCCCAGCGGCAACAATACCGGGGCGTGCTGCGGAGGCAGGCTCACATTTTCTCTTTTTTCTCTTTTATTTTTTTCCCCAGTTAGTTTGTGGTTTTTAATAATTGGCCAATACGGTGCTTATCCTGATAATGTTTTCAATTAAAGAGGCATTTTCAGGCTGTATTCCTGGAAATGAGATGCCGGATGGGTTGATAACGTTTGCACGTGTGCTTCATGTGTGTATCATCAGGAGATCAATATGATTGCACTAGTACGGAGATTTGTATCACACCTGCTCTCTGACATCACATAGAAACAGCTGCTGTTTCTTTTATTGTTTTTTTTTCTTCTTTTTAAAATGCTAAATATTGGGTTTGTGTGTAACAACATCAGGGATATTGTGTATAATCAAAAATGCTTTCTTTTTCACTGTATGCTTCCCTGTACAACTCCCCAACCCCTTTCTGCTTTGCCAACAATCACATTTAAATTACCCAAAACCCAATAAGGTTGATCTATAACTGAATTGTTAGGCAGAACACAAAAAGTGTTGTTCTCAGCCTGTCAGGTTTTAAAACTTCTTTCTACCAAGAAGTGTATGAATTTTAATATATGTTTTTGGATGTGAATCCAATCTTTGCAGCTGGTCTTGATCTTGGAATAATAAAAACTTTTAAACCTCCCATATATACTAACATCTCAAACTTTCAGAAAATTCAGATTTAGCTCTCAGTGTATGTAAAATCTGTGTCTTTGTCCTATCTCTAATATAGCTGTAGCGACAACAGGCTCCATAATCCAAAATATTAAGTAGCTGGTCTCTGAGGAAAATTGCAGCAAAATACTGAGCAGGAGGAAAAATAATCCCCAAATGTAACCTTGTGTGACATGTGCTATTTACATACATACATACATACACATATGAGGAATATTTATTTTGTGGTAAGTTGGTATTCACTGTACTAGTATAATGTATTTCCTTTTACTCTTTTCCCCTCAATGTGCTGCCTCTCAACAGAGAGGCAGTTGCCTGTATCAAGAATGGACCACCTCAGGACCCTCTCTTCAATAAGGAGTATGTCTGCATAAAGTTTTTTGAGGATGTGGATAGGACTCCAAGCAAAAGCTGATTATTTGGAGGGGATATGGATTTTGGGTGACAGAAAATGCGAAGGCCTGTCCTGACATTTCCCAACCTAACTTTCAAGGGAGAGGAAAAAGACTCAAACACCCTGCTGTGGTCCTGGATGCATGTATCATCCGATGTGATTTCTCCTACAACTGGCTTCTCCCACAGAGCAAGCACTAAAATAAAGGTAGAATGTCCTCTTCTGGTAGGAGAGAAAACTTGTGAGCCTCCTTTACTCTCACCTAATTGTCCTGATTATCACAAAAAGAAAGGCCTGTTTCTGGAAAACTGCACTTTTAAAAAGGTTCCCCTCTTTCACATCTTAGATATCCAATTAAATGACTTTTCTGAGCACCACTGCACCATTTTATAAGCTTGCTCCCCCCCCCAGTATAGGGCAATTCAAGCCTTCAACAGCCTTTTCTGCTGTAGAAATTTCATGTGCTGTTTCTCAGCATAGAGTAGCATAACAATTTGGATTAAAAAGGTTCATTTCTTGATTTGGCCAAGACTTTTTAATGAAAAACAAGCAAACCAATTCCTGATAAAACTAAGCTCCAAAATGTATTAACTGAATTATAATATTATATTCTTCAGGTAGTGGATATGTGTGTTATTACACTGAAATTATTCCTACACATAAGTGAAACTGTTAAACATAGAACTTACATTGTATGCTATTGGTAAGTGTTGTGCTTACTAGATGAATACAAGTATATTGAACAGTTATTTTTTTCTTTAAGTTGACCTAAAAGTTGATGTTTGTTTTCAGGTAGTGGACAATGGATTGAATTAAGAGGTAGTAGGGATTTTGCCTAATAAATACCACTGGAAAAAATTGCAAAGGGAATATAAGTTTGATCATCAGTAGATATTTGGCAAGTCACATCTGAAAACCTGTCATCACCTTTGACCAAGACAGCTGGAAACAGGTACACTATTTGAAACTTCTCCCTGTGGTTCAGTGGAAGGAAGGAATTGAGCATGGCCAAGCAGTCCTCTTGTAGGCAAGCAATTTGCAGTTTTAATAATCCACCCTATGATAGAGGCTCAGACTGTCTGGAGGGCACCCTCAGTGTTTAGCCTGATTCATTGTGGTTCATGAGAAGAACAGGAGGACAGTATGACTGTGAGTACTTTGATCTTAAATGTAGAAAGTTTCTGGTAGCCCATGGAGGTTTAGCAACTCTGTGTGTTTGTGACTTTGTTCAGACCATAGAAAGGGCATGTAGACAGGTGGCCTTCACATTTTAGGTCAGATAAAATTGACATATATGTGGTATGAGTCAAGCTGACCCCTTTCCTACCTTTTATTGGTGATTCCGGGAGTAATAACAGAATTGTGTATCGCTCTGCACTTTGGTGGATGCTTTCCCTGACAAGCTGTCTTTGACACTCCAAAGACATTTTCTTCTCTTGTGTTGGCAATACCATGAACCAGCACTGAGAAAGTGCAGCAGGCCTTATTATTCAGTACCCATTGCAAACAGGATGTGATGTGGTAGGACAAGATTTAATGCGTGAGTGGAATAAAACCAGATTGCTAAACAAGTTACAAATGCTTTCCAGGTTATTGAAAACCTGGACAAAAGTACAAAATTCCAGTGGAAAATAGAAGTGGAAAAATGTTAAGGAAAGCATTAAAACCATTAACTGAGGAAGTTAAATGAAAAATGATAAATAAGTATACTGATCTATTGTTTTACTGATCTGATCTATTGATCAGATACTTTTCTATATAATTTCAGAGAACAGAAAACAGCTAGAAATGCACACAGACCATGGAATTTCTAGGGCAGAAAAAAGATTTTCCCCTTGTTGCGACTGCAATGTTGTCAATAGCAGCAGGA
>NW_009649867.1:0-6962 GCF_000708025.1 Charadrius vociferus | reverse complement strand
AGCAGGAATTCTGACATTTGCATTTTGAAAATGACAAAAAAAACCCACCCAGAAAATGTATTTATTGCTGAAAAACTGCTCAGAACATCCATTTAGGATGCTACTGTTTTAAAGGAATGCCTAAATGCCAGAAAGGCAGCACCACCAGCGCTAGACAACCCATTTTCATGTAAAGGCTTAAGAAGTGGCATAGTGGGAGGGAGCATGGAAAGAGCAAAGCTGTTGGACAGAACAGTCTCTGGAAGTCCATTGCAGCTTGGGCAGCATTAAGCTAACCTTTGGCTGTCTTAAGTCATGTGCTAAGTGCAGAATGGCTCTTCCCAGCTTCCTGACTGGCAAATTGCCTTTTCTACTTCCACAACTCTGCCAAGTTGGCGTTGTTATTATTATGGTGATATAACTTCAAATTTTTAAGTTAAAATTATAGATGAGGAAGATGGTGCTTTAGGAATGGTCGGGTTATGTGTGGTTATTGTACTTTTAAGATCTGGAACATTTTGTGTGGCAGACTTCAAAAGACATGTCAGTTGGCAATCAGTTGCAGTTGGAGACTAAACCCAAGATTAAAGTGAGGACAGATGTAGTTTGTAAATAACTACTGTGATAATTTGATTAATTTTTGCTATTACTTTATTTTTCTTCTTGTTAGTTTGATTCTATTAAAGTTAATGTGGAGGGCATATCTGAATCATTGGACATGCAGAGTCACATCATTTTCTAATCCAAAAAAGGATTCATTTGACTGTAGATGCTGGCGTGGAGCTTAAATGGAATAAAAATCACTGTTAAGAGTGATGCCCATAGCCAACTGTAACAAACTCAATATAGCATGGCAAAAAGGGTAACAAATAGACAATTTTCATTTCAGTGCATGACATACTGGATCTTGTTTCCAGACTGAGAGAGTAGGTGCTTGAGTAAGTCAAAGTTACAGCCTTGTTAGGGACAGATCGTTAACTTCTTACTGTGAGGTTTGTATTTACTTTATTGCCCATCAAGGAGGCGGATCAGTTTTAATGGTTTACTTTCAGAGATTAATGGAACCAAATGGATTTTAGACTGCTGTTCAGTCAGTGGCAGCTTAGAATCATAGAATCATAGAATTGCTGAGGTTGGAAGGGACCTTTAAGATCATCAAGTCCAACCATCAACCTACCCTGACAAAACCACTTCTAAACCATGTCCCTAAGTACCACATCTGCCCTTTTTTTAAACACCTCCAGGGATGGCGAATCCACCATCTCCCTGGGCAGCCTATTCCAATGTTTAATAACCCTTTCAGTGAAAAAATGTTTCCTAATATCCAATCTAAACCTCCCCTGACATAACTTGAACCCATTTCCTCTCGTCCTATCACTTTTCACCAGGGAGAAGAGGTCATCCCCCACCTCTCTACAAACTCCTTTCAGGTAGTTGTAGAGGATGATAAGGTCTCCCCTCAGCTTCCTCTTCTTCAGGCTAGAGACATTATCAAAATTATTCTACACAGTACATGTTATAAACTCCAAATGTCACCTTCTAATAGTGCTGCACACATTGGTGAATATATAGCATGTGAGGAAAGAAGTGAATTAGACAGACCCCCCAGCAAAAATAATGATCCAAACCAGACTAATTGTGACAAAGAATTTTAGAGAAGTTAAGGTCATGGCTATGATGGAAGCAAAGAAAAACTTTTTTCCCAATTCTGATGAGTTGCTTTATTTTTTTTATGAACAGGAGTATCTCATTGTCGTGGTTTAGGCCAGGACAAACCAGGACACTCATTATCCTGATTCTTTCAAATGTTTCTTTCATAATGAAATATATTTATAAAAAGCACTTAGTAGTAAAACATTTTTATTTCAAGACCTGCTACAGCATCAGACATGTATGACAACTCTTCATAGTTCATAAAAATTTTCTTTTCAGTCCATTAAAAAGCACATTTCTGCTGTCGCATAAGCAATGGTCAATTTCCAAAATGAATTTTTAGTACAAATTAAAGGTATTATGCTGTATTAAGTAAACGGCAGTGCAAGTAACTCTGTAGGCTTCTCTTACTGCAGTGCAAAATAGTGGTATCTATGGACCTCCTAAAGTCTTATTTTGAAGTTAGGCTTTTACGGAATAAATATGACTACATATATTAACTAATAGCATGAGAAGGAAGAAGAGCCCAGGGTCATTTATGCTTTCTTTTGGGACCTACTGCATACATTTTTTTGAAGTGGAGGCCATGCATGAACTGCTGAGAGTTTGTTGGTTTCACAGTATGTGCTATGAGAATTGTTTCCCTCCAGTAGCACAAAAACTGGCTTATGTCCTCCTAATACTCTCCCAAGAAGGGAGTCTAGGAGGAGCCTTGTGGCTTCTGTTCTGTCCACTGACTTGGTTAGTTCACATATGCTTTCTTCTACACTTGATCAAGAGGTGACTTGAGGAGCCAGAAGTCCTGAATAGGAGGACTGATATCCAGACTGCCAGTCCTTAGGGTATGGTAAGTTCCCTTTCTCCTTGGATGTCTGGAAAAAGAGTAGATAGTGCATCTTCTGTGCACAGGGCAGCCAATTCAGTCACATGTTTGCAGGGCAGTCCAGAACACATGGGTTTGAGCTTCTGCTTTCTTGTTTCTGCCCTGGCCCTCATCTCTTCTAAGGATCAACCAAGTCCTTGTTTTCCTCTGGTCATCAGAGCAGAGCTGATACCTGTGGGGCCTCCAGCTCTGAGAACCTGCTAATCCTTAATGATTTCATTGTACAGGACTACTGTGAGAAGAGGAAGGGTAATCATGGACATGATCTGATTCTCAGATGAGAGAGACTGAGGTAGAGGCAGGAAAAGGGCTTTAGCCATTTTCCTAGACAACGTGCCTATCCTATTGTGACTCCAGCTACTACTCCAGAAGTGTGTGTGTCTTGCACAGATGTGGCATCACATCTGCTAGCCTTGTAATGAATAATCCGGTGTCATGGTGTCAGCTGGGATAGAGTTGACTTTCTTACTAGCAGCTGATATAGTGCTGTTTTGGATTTGGGATGAGAATGGTGTTGATAGCACACTGGTGGTTTTGGTTGTTGCTAAGCAGTCAAGGCTTTTTCTGCTCCTCACACCACCCTGCTCACGAGTAAGCTGGGAGTTCACAAAAAGTTGGGAGGAGACACAGCCAGGACAGCTGACCCCAACTGACCAAAGGGATATTCCATAGCATATGACATCATGCTTAGCATATAAAGCTGGGGGAACAAGGAAGGGGGAGACATTCAGAGCTATGCCATTTTGTCTTCTCAAGTAACCGTTATGTGTGACGGAGCCCTGCTTTCCTGGAGATGACTGAACACCTGCCTGCTGAAAGGAAGTAGTAAATTAATTCCTTGTTTTGATTTGCTTGCATGCGCAGCTTTTGCTTTACTAATGTCCTGGTTTGAGGTAAAAAAGAACTAATTTTCTGTTGAGTAATTTTACTTTTCAGTTAAGTCTCTTCTAACTAACTGAACTTTCTGAAATTAGTCCTTCTGAGTCCGTCTCGGGAAGTGTCAGCAAAGGAGGAGGAATCAGACACAGAGGTAATTGTTCAATCCTTATCTATGAAGGACTTGCAAAATATGAGAAAGGACTTTAGCCGTCCTGGAGGTGAGACACTCATCTCCTGGTTGCTCCAATGCTGGGATAATGGGGCCGATACCATAGACTTAAACAGTAAAGAAGCCAGGCAGTTGGGAAACCTGGCCAGAGATGGAGGTATCGACAAGGCGCTTGGGAGAACGCCACAAACTCTCGGTCTCTGGAGGTGACTTTTGTCAGCCGTAAGGTGCAAGTATCCCTTCAAGGATGATATCAAATGTCGCCCGAGCAAATGGACCACCATGGAGAAAGGTATTAAGTACCTGAGAGAACTGGCTGTGTGAGAGGTGATATATATTGACTGGCAGGTGATCTTAGACCCTAATGAAATGCCATGCCAACGACCTATGTTGCGGAAGTTTGTGCAGACTTCACCACCAATGTATTCCCACACATTGTCAACAATGATCTGGGGAAAATCTAATGGCAAGACACTAACTGTAAATGAAGTGGCTAACAAAGTATGACGGCATGAAGACAGTCTCTCTCATTGCCCCATCGTTGCGGCTGTGGAAAAACTGGCAGAGAAAAGCCAAGAAAATGACTGAGAAAAATGAAAAATTTTTTGAAAAACTGTTTAATAAACTGTTCAGGACAGAGCCAAGATCCCATTCTTCCCCTAAATGGACCTGCATTGCAGCCATTAGAAGGAGATGTCCTCCTACAAGACCGGCTCAAGGGAAATAGGACATGCCACAAAGTGTCCCATGGTCCACTCTCCACGAATAAGGAGAGGACCTGAAGAAGTGGGAAGGACAACCTACCTCAATACTACAGGCATGAGTACATGAGTTGCAAGGTAAAACAAATAGGAGAAAGAATTTTTCCAGGAGGATGGTCACTCTGTTCTACAGTGAATGGTTCTACGGTCTGAATATGAAACCATTTGCTGATAGCTACATAAGCTATGTGAACCCATCTGTTAATTGTAGATACTATGCTCAGCATTACAGAGGCCCTGCCTCCAGCCAGGAGGAGGAGAGGGACAACGAATTTTATTGGACTGTGTGGATTCAATGGCCTGGTATGTTAGAACCCTAAAAGTATAAAGCCCTGGTGGACACTAGTGCACAGTGCACCTTAATGCCATCAAATCATAAAGGGGCAGAATCTGTCACTATTTCTGGAGTGACAGGCAGCTATCAAGAACTGACTGTATTGGAGGCCAAAGTGAGCCTAACTGGGAATAAATGGGAGAAACACCCCATTGTGACTGGCCCAGATGCTCCATGCATCCTTGGCATAGACTACCTCAAGAGAGGGTATTTCAAAGACCCAAAAGGGTATCAGTGGGCTTTTGGTATAGCAGCTGTAGAGACTGAGGACATTACACAGCTGTCTACCTTACCCGGTCTTTCAGATGACCCCTCTGTTGTGGGACTGCTGAGGGTTGAAGATCAGCAGGTGCCAATTGCTACTGCCACGGTGCATTGACGACAGTATCGCACCAATCGAGACTCCCTGATGCCCATCTATAACCTGATTCGACGGCTAGAAAGCCAAGGAGTGATCAGCAAGACTCGCTCACCCTTTAACAGCCCTATATGGCCAGTGCGAAAGTCTGATGGGGACTGGAGATTAACAGTAGACTATTGTGGCCTGAATGAAGTCACACCACCACTGAGTGCTACCGTGCCAGACATGTTAGAACTTCAGTATGAACTGGAGACAAAGGCAGCCAAATGGTATGCTACAATTGCTAATGCCTTTTTCTCTATTCCTTTAGCAGCAGAGTGCAGGCCACAGTTTGCTTTAACCCAGAGGGGTGTCCAGTACACCTGGAATCGACTGCCCCAGGGGTGGAAACACAGCCCTACTATTTGCCATGGACTGATCCAGACTGCACTTCAGCATCCTTTGATCCCGACCCTGAATCCAGATCCAGAATCCAGTGCCCATCTGTTACTAAGTCCAGTCTGGGACTTCCCCAGTGCCTGCCAGTGATGCCATTATCATCCTGGGAGCTTGATGTGGTTTTGTATATATTTCATTATTTCCTTTTTATTTTATTATTAATATTTCATTAAAGTAGTTTAGTTCCTTCTAAACTCAGAAGTCTCTTTTTCCCTCCTCTGCCTCTCTCTTCGAAGAGGAGTAGCGGGGAGCTACCCCTCTTCAAAGGACGGGACATTAAAAATGTGCTCTATGTCACAGCCAGGGATAATGGCCCTACCTGAAGCCTCTGGCAGAAAGCACCAGGGGAGACTCGAGGTCGACCCCTAGGATTCTGGAGTGGAGGATACAAAGGTTCCGAGGCCAACTATACTCCAACTGAGAAAGAAACCTTGGTAGCATATGAAGGAGTTAGAGCTGCTTCAGAGGTAATTGGTACTGAGGCACAGCTCCTCCTGGCACCCCGATTACCAGTACTGGGCTGGATGTTCAAGGGTAAAGTTCCTTCTACTCATCATGCCACGGATGCTACCTGGAGTAAGTGGGTTGCCTTAATCACACAGCAGGCTCAAACAGGAAACCCAAATCGTCGAGGAATCGTAGAAGTGATCCCAAACTGGCCCAAAGGCAGAGACTTCGGAATGCCACCAGAAGAGGTTTTGACACATGCTGAGGAAGCTCCACCATATAATAAACTCTCAGATAATGACAAACAGTATGCTCTGTTTACTGATGGGTCTTGTCGTATTGTAGGAAAGCATCAAAGGTGGAAAGCTACTGTGTGGAGTCCTACATGATGGGTTGCAGAAGTGGCTGAAGGACAAGGTGAATCGAGTCAATTTGCAAAGGTAAAAGCCATCCAGGTGGCTTTAGACATTGCTGAATGAGAAAAGTGGCCAGTACTCTCTCTCTATACTGACTCATGGATGGTGGCAAATGCTCTGTGGGGGTGGTTCAAGCAGTGGAAGCAGAGCAACTGGCAGCGCAGAGGTAAGCCCATCTGGGCTGCTGAACTGTGGCAAGATATTGCTGACCAGCTAGGGAAACTAGTTGTAAAGGTACGTCACGTGGATGCCCACATACCCATGAGTTGAGCCACTAAGGAAGATCAAAACAATCCGCAAGTAGATGAGGCTGCTAAGATTTTCCACATAGATTTGGACTGGGAACATAAAGGTGATCTATTCTTAGCTCGGTGGGCCCATGACACTTCAGGTCATCAAGAAAGGGATGCAACATATAAATGGGCTCATTACCGAGGGGTGGATTTAACTATGGAAGCTATTGCACAGGTTATCCACGATGGTGAAACATGTGCTGAAATCAAGCAAGCTAAACGGTTGAAACCTTTGTTGTATGGGGAACGATGCTTGAAATATAAGTATGCAGAGGCCCAGCAAACTTTCTATATCTCACTCCCTCAAACCTGCCAGGATAAGCTCTATGTGCTTACAGTGGTGGAAGCA
>NW_009649866.1:93447-94360 GCF_000708025.1 Charadrius vociferus | reverse complement strand
CAATTTAACAGAACAGCAAAAGGGAAGATGAAAACAAAACAATAAGACCAATAAAGAGATATGAAGACACGATTACAGTACCGCCACGAAGCACACCAACCAGACCCGTACCACCGCAGCCCAACCCCAAGTGGCGACAGCTCTTCTCTCCCTGGGTAGCTCCTCTTATAGCCTGGGCATGGGTCACATGGGAAGGAATACCTGCTCCCTGCTGACTCCTTTGGGAAATTAACCCCAGCCCTGCCAGAACCAGGACATTATCCACCCCTTATTCCATACCATCTGTGTCATGCCCAGATCTTACAGTTCCCATAGTCTGTGGGCCTTCCCTCCAAAATGTCCATTGAGCTCACTTAGTCCATGCATTGAGCTCACTTAGTCCATGATGGTAGGCTCCATCTGCAAGAACAGTCTCTCAGGGCACACGAGATGGTGTGTAGTACTGGACTGGTACGTACTGTATTTGAAGCTTGTGGCTGGTGTACCTGATGCAGTCCATGCCCACGGTCCACAGGTTGAAGATGTCGATCTCGAGGAAGTTGCTGGACGCCAGCTGATGAAGTCAATTCTTACTACATCGTTACTGCACTTTACTCAGTCTCATCAAAATCCATCTGTCATTGATCTGGGTGATTCTTCTGTAGTACCACTGATAGCCATCATAATAATGGTAACATACAGCAGCAAAGTTATTTAACATCATTGGCTATTCTCACCCAAAATCAGATCCCCATGAGGTATGCATCGGACCTCCCCATCTTCTCGCATCACCCACCAAGTGCATCCAGGTCTCTGTGCAAAAGCAATCCCATGGATGGGTTTGCCATTGCCTGAGGCAGGGCTAACCCAGACTGTCTTCCCTAACATATTCTTCATGTGCACTACAGGGACTTTATCCCCTTCTACTGTACGT
>NW_009649866.1:81708-87905 GCF_000708025.1 Charadrius vociferus | reverse complement strand
GATACAGTAACCAAGGTATGGACAGGACAGCAATACTGCATAGACACCCCAACAAAGCCACCTCAATAGTGATGTTATCATATCATAAGCTGATATTGCACACGACAGCAAAATTATAGCCCTGATCCCTCTCCCCGAGATAACAAACAGCATCACAGGGAGTACATAGAGCATATAAGAATTTACATAACACAGCCACGCAAACAAACGAAGCAACATTGTAACCAGCGACTATCTAACTAATATGAGAAATGCATATAAGAAATTCCTTTTAACAAGCTCTGGTCAGATCTGTCGTTATTGCAACCCTTCATGCCCCATGTTGGGTGCCAAAAAGGACTGTCGTGGTTTGGCCTCAGCCAGCAACAAAGAACCACGCAGCCGCTCGCTCCACTCCCACAGCCGTGGGAAAAAAATCGACAGGGCAAAACCTCGTGCGTTAAAATAGTGTAGTTTAACAGAACAGCAAAAGGGAAGATGAAAACAAAACAATAAGACCAATAAAGAGATATGAAGACGCGATTACAGTACCACCACAAAGCACACCAACCAGACCTGCACCACCACAGCCCACCCCCAAGTGGCGACTGCTCTCCTCTTCCTGGGTAGCTCCTCTTATAGCCCGGGGAATGGGTCACCTGGGATGGAATACCTGCTCCCTGCTGGCTCCTTGGGGAAATTAACCCCATCCCTGCTGGAACCAGGACAATGGTCCTTCCAGCAGCTGGGCTCATACACTCAGTCTGCCCACTAGCTCCCCCTGGAACCCATTGTCCCCAGTTGCTGCCACCTGGATATATGAGTCCCGGAGGCCACAGTCCTGCTCCAGTTATCGGTACAGACCATCTCGCGCACATAAGCACACGTATCCACGCAGAGACCTGACTGGGGCTTCCCTGATTCCCCGGTAGTCAACCCCCCTCATGGTTTCGCTCTTAGAGACACTCTCCCTCCCAGTCTCCCATAGAGACACACAACGCAACCCCTCCCATCCCCTCAGCATCTGGCGGGAACTCCCCTGGTCCTTCTAATAGCCAGCTCCTGTTTTTCATGAGATTAAAAGCATTTAAAAAAATAACAATAACAATAAAAATAACAATATCAATAATAATAAAAATTGTAAAGAAAAGAAAAAAAATAACAGACAGAAAAATAAAACCCAAGAAAGACAAGTGATGCAAATGAAAACAATTGCTCACCAACAACTGACTGATTCCCAGCCAGTCCCTGAGCAGTGGCCCCCCTGTCAACGTCCCCCCCCTTTTTATTGCTGAGCATGACGTCATTATGGTATGGAATATCCCTTTGGCCAGTTGGGGTCAGCTGTCCCAGCTGTGTCCCATCCTAACTTCTTGTGCACCCCCAACCTACTCACTGGTGGGGTGGTGTGAGAAGCAGAAAAGGCCTTGACTCTGTGTAAACACTGCTCAGCAATAACTTAAACTTCCCTGTGTTACCAACACTGTTTTCAGCACAACTGCAAAACGTAGCCCCATACTAGCTACTATGAAGAAAATTAACTCTATCATAACCAAAACCAGCACAATTATTTACTTTGAACCAGCGCAAGAATTTACTTTTAAACAGGATAAGAGGAATGGTATTGGAAATTACAAAATCCAGTAATGTAAAATAAAACAACTTTAGAATTTCATTCTTAAAAGAGACTTTCTTGCAGTTGAAATAATATGGTATTTTTACTTAGCCTAAGTTATTTTGGTAAAAAAAGGGCTTCTGTAGTAGGTAGTAGTGATATAAGAAAAAAACTGGGTGTATGAGCATGAATTGAATTCATGTGACTTTCACATAAATAGGGATATTCAAAAACATAGTCAGTATGATGCTACCATTTTAAAATAACAGTATTTGGATCCCAAATTTTGGGATAATTCATGGTGCTGTGCTTTGTATTTGTAGCTAGAAAGGTGTTGATAACACACCAATGTTTTGGCTACTGGAGAGCAGTGCTCGCACAGCATCAAGGCTGTCTCTCCAAACCCCCACCCTCAAAGGCCAGTAGGCTGGGGGGTGGGCAAGAGGATGGGAGGGGACATAGCCAAGACACCTGACCCAAACTTAGATATTCCGTACCATATGACACCATACTCAGCAATAAAAGCTATGAGAAAAGAGGAGGGGAGGGCATTCGTTATTAAGGCGTTTGTCTTCAGAAACAACCGCTGCATGTACTGAGGCCCTACTTCCCATGAAGTGGCTGGACATTGCCTGCTGATGGGAAGTAGAGTATAAATCTTTTTGTTTTCCTTTTCTTTCATGCGCGGCCTTTGATTTTTTTGGTATTAAATTGTCTTTATCTGGACCCACAAATTTTTTTCATCTTATTTTCTCCCCCCTGTCCTGCTGAGGAAGGGCAGTGATAGAGTGGCTTGGTGGGCACCTGGCAGCCAGCCAAGGTCAACCCACCACAGTCCTTTAAGTAGGATTTCAATGTGTTATTTCTGTAAGCTGTTAGTCATTTAAAGAATGAGCATAAATTGTTTTCCTTCAAGGTACTGCAAAAAATAAACATGAAGATAGTAATTTACTTCTATCTTTTGCTGAAATGCTAAACCAGCCCATTTGTAAATCCTGAGATCTCGTTATATCCCACAAAGCCAAGAGGCATAGTCTGAATCTAGAATACCTTGCAGTTGCAGTAAAGTGTTCTGGTGATAAGGAAGATAGCAGATAGGTATAATAAACCATAGAGGTGGTTTCCACAGCCTATCAGTGACTATATTCTACTGCTGCAGGCAATGACTTTCATATGAGACATAAAGCTACTGTCTTTAACAGCTTTTGGTCATTATAACACTTTAAGTAAGCATGAGAGTTTGTCCTAAACGTCTGGAATAATTTCAAATCAAACTGAATTGTTTTTTTCTATTACCCTTCCTCTAGTCTTTTTTTTTTTTTTTGGGGGGGGTGGGGGTGGGGGCAGGAGGGGTTCTAATATTTCTCTTCCACGTTAGCTTTTGTGCTTCTTTGCAAATGGTGAGGAAGCCACTCTATTATTAATCTCATACTGTCTTGGAATTCTTGCTGCAAGCAAGTGTAATTCAGAGTTATTCCATTGAATCAACATTTGGTCAGTGTTATCCTGACTTACTGGGCCAAAAGATGACTTTTTTTCTCTTCCTGTTCTTGTCATATATACCCAATACACTATTGTATGGAATAATTTTCTTTTCCTCTCAGAGAAGCCTCCTGCATATTACTTGTTCCTTCCTGTCCTCCTTCACAAGAAGGAGATGGAAGAAGAGTTGTCTATTTTCTGGGGAGATTCTTCCTGTTGTATCGCATAGGGTAGGGCAGCTCCTGCCTAGTCCTCTTGTCAAAAGCCTGGGTGCGTTTCTGAAGTCTGCAGCCTTAAGCTGCATTGGCCCGTCTTCCTCCTCTTTTTCTCTTCGTGGGATGTGAGGAAGAAAATAAACTGTTGTTATCCCATTTTTCCCCTCATCTGATTAGAGAGTGAGACTCTGACTATTTTTTCCATGAACTTCACTCAATGTGGGGATGGAGAATGCGGGGAGAAGGAACAGCAAAGCTAGAAATCTTGTTTTGGAGGACAGGAGAGAAATGGGATGGGGAAACACAGCAAAATTACAAGGGAATTTTTGGAGGGATTCTTGAGGGCTGTTGGGCACAGAAACTTTGATAGCTCAGAACTAATTGAAGAGGATTGGGTCTTAGTGAGGAAGCAGGTGAATTTATTGAAACAATTTATCAGTGGAGTGAAATTGGAGACTAATTAATTGGAAGCTTTTGCAAAATGTATTGGGTGCATCAGTAAGTAAGTAGAAAGTGCAGGTACAATTTTATTTTTTTTCAGTCAGTATGTGAATAAGGATTTCCAGTGAGTTTGTTTTTCTGTTTAGTAGTGGAATTTGTATTTGGGAAGCTGGATTCAGAGATGTTCTTCTGTATTTTCTAGAGATAGTAAAGCAGGTATAGAGAAGGAATGGGGAGAAATGGAAGAAAGCTGTGTGACTAAAAATCTAGGAAGCTTCAACGTGAAATGAGACTGCTTTACACACTAACAGCTAAATTTGGGTGAACCTGAAAGTTAAACACAGCCTCAGTATGTTTAATGTAATTTTATTTTTATTTTTTTAAAGAATCTGTGAAGCTTGGTTTAAAAAAAAATACTAAAGCAGCAGAATTTAGTAATGGTGTCAGACTGATACCTGGAGCTGTGTGCAATGTATGCTGTTTCTGGTTACCTGATTAATTTTAGCTTCCTCTCCTTTCCCTTAAAAAAAATAAATTTGTGATGCTGATAAAAGTACTGACATTTCAAAGGAACTGGCACTTGCTTTCTTTGGCCTGTTATGAACATGCATGTTTGTGCATATACATGTGTATACATATATACATACAGAGCACAAAAAAGAAACTTGCAACTTTCTCCATCTAAGTTTTGAAGAAATGGTGCTGTGTATGTGTGCTATTTCTAATGAGAAACAGAAATACTATAGGAAAAGATCATTGTAGGCCTCAGAAAACAACTTCCTGAATTGCCCCACAAGACAACATGTATACAAGTTCTAACACAACAAAGTCAGTAACAACCCCCACCCTGCTATCAAAAATATTCTCACCCCATAAGAATAAAAAATGGCAACTCCACTAAAATCCAACTGAAAAGAAAACATTCTCCCACTATCTCCAGTAACCACCCCAAACTCAAAACTCAACAAAACGCCCAACAGCCATCCCTACAAGAAGCACCAAGACAAACCCTACACCATATCCCACAACATGTCAATCCCCTCAAGCCTCAGCTAACCATCTAACATCCCACCTAAATAAACCATAAACAACACCAAAGATACAAAAGAAATCCCTAAACTCAACCACCATCCACATCCCATAACAGATGCTAGTACCAAACCAACCACTCCATAATACGGAGACAGATTAGATGCTACTGCCAGCCCCCCCTAAAACAAAACACAATGCTAAAAAAACCCACAAAATAAGTCATATTAATTCCTGCTTGACTTTTCTTCAGGTTCTAAGGCCTGAAAAACTGTCGTTGTCTCAACCACAGGAACCCATAAAGCACATTCCCCCCCTCCAACATTCTATGTATAATTGTACATTAATTTATTTATCCCATATAATATATTAGGTCAGGGAATACATTCAATATATGGACTATACTCATTATTATGTAGAGCATACTTCTCTCCTCCCCATCCTACTTGCAAGGGATTGGCAGTCTGCTGACGGACCCAGACGCAGACCAATATGATCAATGCTGAAGCCACTTTATTAAAATACTTAAACCATTATATACTTTTTACTACAACGTGGGCTAGCTCTGCGGCTTGTGCTCATTGGTTTCTAGACTTATACACACAAACTATTATTGGTTAAATGCAGCTGTAACTTATTATCTACACTTTGTTACTATTTCTGCCAAGTCAGTCTTTTAATTAATACACATTCCGCGTCTTTTGGGGAGTAGCAGTAGTTTCAGTGTCAGCACATGATTTCCTCCTTCATGTTGACCTTCAGTACATGTCCGTTGTTTTCCAAGAAGTTTCCCACATTTCCCCCTTTTTGTTTTTCAATTAAAAATGCTGAGTTTATCATCTTCTGCAGGGCCCTTTGCAGTCAAGAGTATAAACACTTAATAATTATGCTATGACAAAAATCATGATCAATATTATTAATCCTGTCTTAACAATTGTAGCTAACCATCTACCAATTCCCCAATCAGATAACAAATTGTTCAACCAATTTCATTCATTGTCTACTTGCAACTTTTTGAACCCTTCCTTTAACATTTGAATGCTTTTATGCACAGATTCTGACCGATCTGACAGATTTATGCAACACATACCTTCAAAATCGTCACACCTATGGCCTTGTGCTAGAAGCCAAAAATCTATGGCTGCTCTATTCTGCAATGTAGCATGTCTAATAGAATTAGTATCTAATAATAACCCACTTAATGCTAATGTCGTCACATTCATTTGCTTTGTTAACTAACATCCTAACTTACTAAGTGTAGCTAAAGCTCTAGCTGCTGCCACCCCAGGTACTAACCATGAGGCAAAAAGCATCTCGGTTCTACTCCAAAACTGCACATTATCATCACATTTTGACTCAAACGCATGAGTCATTCGCTTCTTGCTCCTGGACGACCGAGTCTTCAGCCAGACCCTTCCATGGCCTGATCCACCTGG
>NW_009649866.1:75583-78933 GCF_000708025.1 Charadrius vociferus | reverse complement strand
TCTACACTTTGTTACTATTTCTGCCAAGTCAGTCTTTTAATTAATACACATTCCGCATCTGTTGGGGAGTAGCAGTAGTTTCAGTGTCAGCACATGATTTCCTCCTTCATGTTGACCTTCAGTACATGTCCGTTGTTTTCCAAGAAGTTTCCCACAGCAGTCCATGCTTGATGGAGAAGAACCAATATCTGTACTACAACCATCCATTGGTGTATTGTATTTATACTGAAGTGATGAAATGCTAAATTTATGATAACTTTATCTTTAAGCCTTAAAGAACACCCTAAGAAATCTTTGGGTTTTGTGTGTGATAAATACTAAGGTAATCTTATTTTTTCTTTAGCAATTCCTGTACGCTCTAGATAATTGTTAAGAACAGGGTATTCTACATTTATTTACTAATATTCTGGGTTTTATAATTGTTCTGATCACCCCTTTTGTTTATGCACTAGAAATGGGATGTGTTTGAATTTTCAACCCCTGAAGGAGAAAAACCAGAACTTTTAAATAACGCTGCTCACCAATGATTTTGATCCCTTGGCAGTTTATTAGCCTGCAATTGCTGACTTCTATTATTCTGAAATGAAACAGTTGTAGCACGTTTATCAGGGATCACCTGATGTCTACCATATTTCTACAGCAAAGAAGAAACTTCCATTAAAAACTCTGCAAAATGCAGTAGTAACATCTTGTGGGTTTGTTTTATTGTTTTCAGGGTGCTGGGTGCACTGCACTGGTGGTAGCTGTGGTGGCAAGGAAGTTAGAACTTACCAAAGCTGAAAAACATGTGCATAATTTCATGATGGACACCCAGCTAACTAAAAGAGTAAGTCACACTTTATATTCACAACTGAAAAGGAAAAGTGTGTTAAATTTATTTCTGCATTGGTTTTAAATGGTTTCATGCTCCATTCTCTTATTGAACTTTTTCATGGGTGTAATTTTGCAAGGTGCTATGTGGAGGAATTGAATGCTCTGAGCTTCTCTTTGAAGTTGAGGGCAACAGCAGGTTCTCAGAAGATTCTGAGGATTTGAATAGTCTTCTACAGAGGGTCCTTGAAGCTGGAAGATAATTGATGTAACCAACAGTTAAAAGCTGTGAAACTACAGACTCATATATTAAACTGACAAATTTTTATGCAGCATATGAAAAAAATATATAGAATTTTAAGGTTTATTCTATTCAGCTATCCTTCATATAAATCTAAATATCAGTTTAATAGTGTATCCAAGTGGTGTTTTGGTAGTTACAGACTCATGCAATGCAAAGGAAATGAAAAACAAACAAAACAAGCAATCAAATCTGAGATATACCTCAGATCACAAATCCATTACACCGATACTAGAGAAGTTTCCTCACAGCCTGAAGATAGCCAGATGTTGTGGAAACGCAAGGACTAGAGATCTTGAGGAAGTCTCTAAAATCTGATTCTGCTTCCACTGAAGCAAGGACCAAGGTTCTCCAGTGCTTTTATGGTTTCAAGGTTGGGAGCTCCTGAAGGTTCTCCAATGCTTTTATGGTTTCAAGGTTGGGAGCTCCTGCTGGGGAGAGCTACTGCATAGCATTCCTAAAATGTCTTTACCTATACATTGGGTTAGCTCTGACACTGCAGTGACTGGCATGATATAAAGCCAGAGGGAGAGAAAATACAGATCAATAACAAGAACTGCTTGCCTTTGCAAGTAGCCTAGTAATTTTGTCATTAATCAACATTGCATTGAAGTTCTTTGTCTATTGCTTTCAAGTATTCTTGGGAATATTGGAGGGCCCAGGAAGGAACTGTAGGTATTCTTATGTTTAACATTTTATAGAAAGCCTCATTTTAAAAAAATTCAAAGCACTCATGAAATAGAACACTGGCTACATTTATTGACAAGTTGTTTTTCTCCTCTAAGAATGGTAAGGAAGAAACCAGAATAAGGAAAAATACAAAAAACAAAACAAACAAAAAACCCTATTCTAACAGCACTGAAAATTTATAAGACTGTTAAATTGCTAAGAGAAAGAAAGGTAATTATTATACAACAGGAAAGAGAAATTTTATGGTGCTATAAAATGCATCTAATTAATTGCCATACAGATAAGAAATTAATAATCCTTCACTGTAATTTATATTGCCATAAACAACAAATAGTCCTAACTCTTTTCAAAAGGGAGAAGTAATTCCCAGATGCAAAGAGAGCTTGTCCCAATATCACTTTTATAAACAACATGGAAATTGCGCAGCAATCCCTTTGGTCTGATAATTGCTTTCTGGCCTCACTGCTGCAGCTTCTTCATATACCCACTTCCCACAGTTAGGCAGTCTTAAGTGCTTTAGAAAGACTTTACATTAGAAAAGATTAAAAAGAACATAATGCTATTTTTGTTGCCTGGTGGTTTTCTTTTATGAAACAGGTGAAAAATGCAGCGGCCAATGTACTCAGGGAAACATGGTTAATTTATAAAAGTACAAAGCTGGTTAAAAAGATAGACCATGCGAAAGTAAGGAAACATCAACGAAAATTCTTGCAAGCTATTCATCAGTAAGTACCATTTTACTTTGTTTTTTTCTGTCCAAGCACTCAATCTCCTTCCTCCCCTCTTGTTCTCTTTGCCTCATTCTCTCTTCCTTGTTCTCTTTCTGCCTCTTGTTTTCTCTCATTCCCTTTCCGTATCTCTTCCTATTTCTCTCTCATTTCCCCTCTTGCTCGCTCTCATTCTCCTTTGCATTCTCTCTTCCTTGTTTTCTTGCTTTCTCATTCTCTCTGCCTCCCTCTGTCTCCCTCTCTGTTTCTTTCTGTCTCAATATGTCTCTCTGTTTCTCTCTTTCTCATTCTCTCTCATTCTTTATTGTTCTCTTTTTGCTCCTTTTTCTTTCTCCCTTTCTCCCCCTCTCTCCCTTTTTATCTCTCTCCATATCTAGTGTGTCTCCCCTTGTTGTTCTCTCTTCCCCTTCCCTGTCTTTCTGTCTGTCTCTCTCCCTTTCTCTTGCTTGCTTTTTCCCTTTCATTCTCTCTGTTTTGTTCTCTCCTTCTCTCTCTCTTTCTTGCTCCCACTCTACATTTCTGTATGACAAAGTCTCGCACGCTCTCCCCCCACCCCATCTCTCTCTATGTTGTCTTGTGTTGTGTCTCTCGGTCTCTCTAAGTTTCTTGTCTTCTCTCTTTCTCCTCCTCTTTGTTCCTCTTTCTCTCCCCTCCTCACTCTCTCTCTGTCTTTCTCTTCCTTCCTCTCTTGCCCACTTCTCTCCCCACCTTCCCTCATTGTCACTTGTTCTTTATTGCTCTCACTTTCTATCTCTTGGTTTCTCTTTTGCTTGCTCTCTCTCTTGTTCACTACTCCCCCCCACCCCCGCCCCCGCGCCCCA
>NW_009649866.1:70424-75565 GCF_000708025.1 Charadrius vociferus | reverse complement strand
TTTGCACATGCTCTTCCTCCTCTTTGTGCGCTCTTCCTCTCTTGCACACACTCTCCTTCCCTCACATATGCACTCTCTCCCTTCCTAGAATTGTGCTCGAGTTTGAATTTTTTCTTTCTTTCAGAGTAAGACAAATATAAGGTTTTACTGTAGTATCTATTTATAAAAGAAAATACTCTGGTTATGTGCAGCACAGGGTAATGCAGAATTGTTGAGAGTGTTTGTAAGAGTTTTCTAAGTCACAGCCAGTGATTCAGTTACTCTTCCTTGGACTACATGGGAGAAATAAAAAGACTTTTGTCCCCAGCAGCCACAGACTCATCATAAGGAACATACAAGGACCTATGCTGCTATTTGTCTGTTCTATTTGAGATGCCTATCCAGCCTGTGGCAGCTTTTTGTATGACCTGTGAAATAGGTTTTCCATTACATACTGGGGAGATGTAGATTAATTAAGGTTCATTTTGAACTGATGTTTTGATAATTTCTAAGTATGGATCTGTGTGTGACCCAGGCTCTGAGGAGAGCTGGGGGCAGCATCCAGCTGACCCACCTACATTCCTGAAAAAGACTCCTATGTGTCATCATCTTGCATAAAAGAGAGGAAGGGAAGGCTAGGTAATCAAATTTCTGATTAGTAAATTGAGGATAATAGTAATTGATTTTCTGTCTCATAGCAATGTTGTAAGGACTAGGTAGCTAAGGTTTGAAGATATGAAGTATTCTACAAACCTTAATTACTATATCATATTTAGCAAACTTTCAGGGTTAAATGTTACTGTGCTCTTTTAGAAAAATTTGAGGCAATAGAGTCCACAAAAGATGAGGCATTTTTGGGTAGATAAAAAGTTTTTTTCATCAGTTATGTCATCCTGTTTAGCTTAAAGGATTGGGAGGATGAGAGGAGTGGCAGGGGTTGTGGAGTAGAAGGTGACATGTCCTGTATGTCCTTTGCTGGACTTGAATCCCTGATTGCAAGTTACTCCATAACATTTTAACCTTGCTATTTATTTTGTGTGTGTGTGTGTGTGCATGTGCACACACTTGTGCATTAAAAGAGGAATCTAAATTAAAAAGCATAGGAGGTTTGATCTGCAGCTTTATATATCATTCAACCCCAAAGCGCTTCACAAATTGTAAAGTGGTGTTCTGCACCTCCTTTAAAAATCCATTAATCATGTAGGGGGTGGGGTGAAGAAGGTGGCACATGTGATATTTTCCTAGCTGTGCCAGCCAAACTTTGAACACCTATGTTAATAATACATTTCCCTCTGTCCTTTAGCACTTTGCTTCCCATTCCAAAACTTGTTGTATTTAAGCAAAAAAATACGATAATTTTCTCAGTGTGCTGAGGAATAGATAGTAGCAAATGGCTCTCTTCCGTCTTTCTGGATTCTTAAGTTTTTTATTGGATCCTCTCCCTCACCTTTCCAGATATTGGGCTGGAGATAGGAATAAAAGGTGTGAAGTTTCAAGGTCAATTTTATACAAGAAATTAGAGTAGATAATGGTAACAGTCTCAAACTCACAATCACATCCCTAAAAGGTCTAAAAATATTGTCTGTGACCGCACCTTAATAAGGTGAAGGTGAAATCAGTACTCTAAACAATATTATTAAAAGACATTTTATATATTGTATAAAGAAGAAAATCTGCAGGGGATAGTTAATGGGAAGGGTTGAAGGTACCATGGATTCCCTCATCATGAACATGAGAGAATTAGACTCCAAATGCGGCAGTTACTGTTTGGAAGCAATAGCAACTCTATAGGACTTTCCACCTGCTGAATAGAGCCCACGGTGCTCATTTGGTTGTTTTAGTATATTTTACAGTTTGTCTTCTTCTATTTTGTCTTTTTATTTCAACAAAATAAAATTAGAGCTCGGAAGTAAGTTGTATGATCTGTTCCTTCCTAAATTTGCAGAGTTTTCCATTGTCTGCATGCAAAAGATAAAGTCTTTATTTGTGAACTTCAGTGGTCTGATTGCTGCCATGGAAACACAATCCAGAATCATGATCTTTTGCTGTGATAAGTGAAGTTCATAAAATCAAGTTGTTTCATATTTTCTTGTAATGAATTTAAGAACAAAAGTCTGCCACTTTTATTCTAATCTGGCTGCTGCAGCTAAAGACTTACCATTACCTAAAGATACGTTTTCCAGTCTGTGCTAGATTTTGGGTTGGTTACCATTAGGTATTATCATCTTGATGTCAGCTGGCAATTTTTTTTTTCTTTCTACAATAACAATGGATTGCTCAAAATTTTAAAATTTGGTATATGAACTGGAAAATAGATGTTTCAAAGAACCTTAAGAAAATTAGAAAATATATATTCTGCAAATTGTTTGAGAGAGTAATCACCAAAACACTAGGATTATCATTCTCTAGTCAAATCATTGCATGCTTATCTCTGAGTTTTGTTCTGGGGCAGTAATGATATAACTCATTCCTTTGGAGGCTCCTCCATAATATTTGCTTTAGAATTTAGCTTGTAGCTTGTAGCCTCTGAAAGCACTGTTTCTATAAACTGCCTTTACATTGTACTCTGAAGGAAGCCTCCAGATGAAGAAGAGTGTGTGACATTCCAATAACAAGCTGCTGGAATTTTAATGTTATACGAACAATTGATTTCTACCTTAACAGAGTTATTCCCACATATTAAGGAAAATATTTCAGAGCATTCTTCTTCATGGAGGTTAGCCTAGATGTGAAAGGCAAATATATGGTAACTAAATATCTGACAGAGACTTCTGATTTTGGAGTATCTCCCCAAAATCTTTTATTTAAAAAACAAAAAAAAACCCCAAACCCAAACTTGGTACATTTTACTAATTAATAATAATGTAGTTAGCGAAGAGAAAATATACCCTTGATTCTTCTTTCATAATTTTTACAGCAGTCTAGTTTAAATAGTGCATTGGAAAGGAATGTCTAATGTAAGTTTAAAATGTAACCATATTTAAATTCACAAATGTTCAGAGCAATAAGAAAATTAAATGTATTGACAAGTATGTTGGTTATTTAGCTGCTGATCAGATAGAAGTTCTGTTTAAAGTAATGAGAAACTCACTTATCACTGTATTTCCATCAAGTTAAAACACCTGCTAATCCAATCCATTTCTGACAGAACAGGGCTAATACCTGTATCTAGTCATGTAGGCATGGGAAGATTCATGATTGCTACAACATTAATGACAAAAAAGCATTTGTTCTGTGTTTCTTCCTATATCTACTTGTAATGATACTGAGACTTGGATGAATGTTTTGGCTTTCTTTCATATAGTCTGGTTAAATTGTTATCTCCCTTTTTGAATGCAACTTTATCCATGGAAAACAGTAGTCTTGAGGACATAACATTTCCTTGTTCTTTTTCTTTTGGGATATTGAAGAGGCATGATTCTCATTGTACCAGACACAAAATCAGTTCTGACTTTATACAAAGCACTTGAGGCATTGTCCATGCAGTTAACTGTTCTTGTAAGTTTTATGCATGCTTTTTAGAAGTCCTAAGATGACCACACAGGTGAACAGATGCACACACAAAAATCTGACTTAAAATTCCACTTTTTAGATTAAGAAGTGTAAAAATGGAACAAAGGAAACTGAACGATCAAGCCAACACTTTGGTGGACCTGGCAAAGGTTAGTAGGCAATTATTGTTATTTTGTATCAACATTCATCCTTTCCAAATGAAGAGTGAAAATGTTATGAACTATACATGCAAATATTGTTTAAAAGTTTGTTAATTTTAGAAGATGAAAAAAAAAATCTGTTTTGAGTTAACATTTATTAAGTGAAACATCTTATTTATGGCTCTGAACAAGATTTGAATGTACCTTTTATTTTTTGAACATTTGGAAAAGATTTCATAACTGAGGGGCTGATCCTGAGAGCTGCTGAAACAGACTGCTGTGATCACGGCAAATGCTTAGGATGAACTTTGACTAGGCAATGTTTGTGTAGTCCTGTATAATAAAGAGATTTCTTGTCTGGAGACAGACTACGCTGTGAGGGACTATAGTTCACAGGCCCTCACACAGACTGAACTTGGGGGTTGTGGTTTTCCATTCCCGTTCTCTTATGAAGCAGTGACTTTAGACAAATAACTTTAGGTTTGTATTTGTTCCAAGTTTTTATAATGAATAATAACTGCCCACTTTGCTGATATATTATAAGGATTTGTTATTCTTTTTAAAGCTATTTAAGATCAACTAAAAGAGACTATCCAATTGCAAACTGTTAGAGCCAGGTCCAGCAGTCTGAGAGAGGCGAGGCTGCTGCAGCCCCATGCCCCCAGATCCAACCATTAGAGAAGCTGAAGATGCATTCCCAGTAGCCACACGCACACAGATCAGGCTTATACATCACATATATACATGGCTGGCCACACAGATCAAAGACAAACACACACAGAGCACTCATACAAACACAGACAGCACCAACAGCCTCATGCTGCTCTCCTCTCTGGCTGAGCAGGACCACAGAATGGTTGAGGTTGGAAGGGACCTCTGGAGGTCATCTGGTCCAACCTCTCTGTTCAAGCAGGGCCACCTAGAGCTGGTTGTCCAGAACCACGTACAGATGGCTTTTGAATATGTCCCAGGAAGCAGACTCCACAACCTCCCCAGGCAACTTGTTCCAGTGCTCGGTCACCCTCACAGTAAAAAAGTATTCTCTGATGTTCAGACAGAACCTCCCGTGCTTCCATTTCTGCCCATTGCCTCTTGTCCTGTGTCCTGTCACTGGGCACCACTGAAAAGAGCCTGTCTCCATCCTCTTACATGCCCCCTTCAGGTATTCCTATACATTAGAATCATAGAATCATTTAGGTTGGAAAAGACCCTTAAGAACATTGAGTCCAACTAAAAGTATTCTCTGATGTTCAGACAGAACCTCCCGTGCTTCCATTTCTGCCCATTGCCTCTTGTCCTGTGTCCTGTCACTGGGCACCACTGAAAAGAGCCTGTCTCCATCCTCTTACATGCCCCCTTCAGGTATTCCTATACATTAGAATCATAGAATCATTTAGGTTGGAAAAGACCCTTAAGAACATTGAGTCCAACTGTTAAACTAACACTGCCTAGTCCACCACTAAACCATGTCCTTAAGTGCCACGTCTACACATCTTTTAAATACCTCCA
>NW_009649866.1:67856-69852 GCF_000708025.1 Charadrius vociferus | reverse complement strand
CTATCCTATCCTATCCTATCCTATCCTATCCTATCCTATCCTATCCTATCCTATCCTATCCTATCCTATCCTATCCTATCCTATCCTATCCTATCCTATCCTATCCTATCCTATCCTATCCTATCCTATCCTATCCTATCCTATCCTATCCTATCCTATCCTATCCTATCCTATCCTAAAGCAGATCAACACTCCTGCCTAACTTGGTGTCATCTGCAGACTTACTGAGGGTGCACTTGATCCCCTCGTCCAGATCATTGATAAAGATATTAAACAGAACTGGCCCCAATACTGAGCCCTGGGAACACCAGTTGTGAGTGGCCACCAACTGGATTTAACTCTGTTCACCACCACTCTTTGGGCCCTGCCTTCCAGCCAGTTTTTTTTTACCCAGCGAACTGTACGCCCATCCAAGCCACGAGCAGCCAGCTTCTCCAGGAGAATGCTGTGGGAAATGGTGTCGAAGGCTTTGCTACAGTCCAGGTAAACAACATCCACAGCCTTTCCCTCATCCACTAAGGGGGTCACCTTGTCATAGAAGGAGATGAGGTTAGTCAAGCAGGACCTGTCTTTCATAAACCCACGTTGACTGGGCCTGATCGCCTGGTTGTCCGGTACATGCCGTGTGATGGCACCGAAGATGATCTGCTCCATACCCTACCTTGGCACCAAGGTCAGACTGAAAGGCCTGTAGTTCCCCGGATCCTCCTTCCCGCCCTTCTTGTAGATGGGCGTCACATTTGCTAGCCTCCAGTCAACTGGGACCTCCCTGGTTAGCCAGGACTGCTGATAAATGATGGAAAGTGGCTCGGTGAGCACTTCCACCAGCTCCCTCACTACCCTCGGGTGGATCCCATCTGGTCCCATAGACTTGTGTGTGTCTAAGTGGTGTAGTAGGTCGCTAACCATTTCCCCCTGGATTATGGGGGCTTCATTCTGTTCCCTGTCTTCCAGCTCAGGGGGCTGGGTACCCCTAGAACAATTGGTCTTACTATTAAAGACTGAGGCAAAGAAAGCATTAAGTACCTCAGCCTTTTCCTCCCTCAGCAGGGGATGGCCTGCTTCTGTGCCTTTAAGATTTCCTTCTTGAAGAATGTCCAGCCTTCCTGGACTCCTTTGCCCTTCAGGACTGCCTCCCAAGGGACTCTGTCAACCAGGCTCCTAAACAGGCCCAAGTCTGCCTTCTGGAAGTCCGAGGTAGCAGTTCTGCTAACCACCCTCCTTACTTCTCCAAGAATCGAAAACTCTATCATTTCATGATCGCTATGCCCAAGATGGCCTCCAACCATCACATCACCTACGAGTGCTTCTCTGTATGTAAACAACAGGTCTAGCGGGGCGCCTTCCCTTGTTGGCTCTCTCACCAGCTGTGTCAGGAAGTTATCTTCCACACACTCCAGGAACCTCCTAGACTGTTTCCTCTCTGCTGTATTGCATTTCCAACAGATATCTGGTATGTTGAAGTCCCCCACGAGAACAAGGTCTAACGATTGTGAGACTTCTCCCAGCTGCTTATATATAGTCTATAACAGACTCCCACCATGATATCTGCCTTGTTGGCCTTCCCCCTGATTCTTACCCATAAACACTCAACCCTATCGTCAACATCATTAAGCTCTAGACATTCAAAACACTCCCTAACACTCCCTACATTGATGAGATCCCCCCCGAGCCTTCTCTTCTCCAGACTGTGAGAAACACGCTCACCATACTGAATTTCAGTCGGGGCAAATTCGGTGGAGCAAAGAATATTTATTACAGCGCTGGGAGTTACACAGGGGATTTCTCCTCCTGTGGCTCGTTTTCCCCTTTACAAACGCTTGGTTTTATTTCGTATTCCTTATACTTATTCATGTTTTTTCTTCGAAAATAATTTGCATAATCAATGAGTTTTCGGAACGCAACCCACCCCCAATTACATAATCAATGAGTTCTTGGAATGCAACCCACCCCCCAATTATATAGTCAATGAGTTCTTGGAATGCAACCCACCCCC
>NW_009649866.1:64844-67763 GCF_000708025.1 Charadrius vociferus | reverse complement strand
TCCAAGTCTTTATCACCATGTCCTTCTTGTGGCTCCTTTATTCTTTACACTTCTGCGGTTATCTTAGCTAACTACACCACCTTTTGTTTTGCAATGGTTCGGTACTTCCAACTGTTGCTTTCGTCTGATATCCTATCTAACACTATCCCTTTCCCAAACGCATCGCAAGCACGCACCCATCTTAGCTGAAGCCATAGCAAGCACACATCCATTTTAGCTGAAGCAAAATTCTTTTGCTAAATTACTTATTACATCCCCTTTTGGTCTTTCAAGCCATTATAGTATTTTCTTACAAGGAAACAACTCTATAAATTGTACTGTCAAAGAGTCCTTTGATAGTCACATAAGAACTTGCTGTGCTTGTAGACAAAGGCAAAGCCACGCAAGTGGTATCAACTCCAGTACCAAGTGGGAGCTGCCTGCAGGATCCTCTGTTACAATGAGCTGGCTGAGTTTGTCATCCGGCCAAGGGATTTGTGCAGCGTAACATAGGCCTGAAGTCCACGCTGTACGTGCAGCATAGTGCAGCATGGCAGAGCATAGCACAGGCCTGAGCCCAGAACTGGACACGGGACTCCAGGTGTGGCCTCACCAGTGCTGAGTAGAGGGGAAGGATCACCTCCCTCGACCTGCTGGCAATGCTTTGTCTAATGCAGCCCGGGATACCATTAGCCACCTTCACCATGAAGGCACACTGCTGGCTCATGTTCAACTTGGTGTCCACCAGAAACCCCAGGGCTTTTTGTGTAGAACTGCTTTCCAACTGGGCAGCCCCCAGCATATACTGGTTGTTCCTCCCCAGGTGCAGGACTTGGCACTTCCATGAGGTTCCTGTCAGCCCACTTCTCCAGCCCGTCGAGGTCCCTCTGGATGGCAACACAACTGTTGTGGTTTGAGAAACCCACAACAATTTATTGTCGGTTAGACAACTATTCTATCACCCAACAACCCCTCCCCACCCAGAAAGGGGAATTGGGGAAAAACAAGGAAACCCGGGGGTTGAAATATAAACAGATTTAATAGAATAAGACTAGATAATTAACATTAATAACACTAAAGAACCAATGTTGATCCTGATACCAATATAGAATATACAAGGATTATACTCAGCCAATTCTATCAGTAGGAAGCTGTGCACTCCCAGAAGTGGACAGCAAATGTCGGACACTGCAAGCGCTATGGCTTCGGGAGGGAGGGAAAGGGGAAAGAGAGCACTTTGCAGCAAGCTTTCTAATTTAGATTGAATGTGACGTACACAGTATGAAATAATCCTGTTGGCCAGCTTGGGACAAGTGCTCAGGTCTCGCTCCTCCTCATCCCTGCACCTGGCGAGCTCGCAAAACACTGAGAACTTGAAACCCACACACCATAGCTGGCTATAAAGTAAATATTTTCACAAATTCAGACGCTAGAGTCTTCTAAAAGTGCAGTTTTCCCAAGCATTTAAAGAAAAATTAGTCCTGTGTCGCTCAAACCAGGACAACGACCCTCTGGCGTGTTAGCCACCATCATCTGCAAACTTGCTGAGGGTACACTCTGCCCCATCATCCAGATCATTAATGAAGGTGTTGAACAGGATTGGACCCGGTATTGACCCCTGGGGTACACTGCTAGTTACTGTCCTCCAACTAGAGTCGTGCCACTGATCACCACCCTCTGGGCCCAGCTGTTCAGCCAGTTGTCTGCACATCCAGACCAAACTTCAACAGCTTCTCTGAGGATCTGGAAGACAGTGCCGAAGGCCTTATTGGAGTTGAGGTAGACAATATCCACTGCTCTCCCCTCATCTACCAGGCCAGTCATTTCATCGTGAAAGGTTATCAAGTTGGTCATGTGTCCTGGTTCCGTCAGGGATGGGGTTAATTTCCCCCAGGAGCCGGCAGGGGGCAGGGATTCCATCCCACGTGACCCATGCCCGAGCTATAAGAGGAGCTAGCCGGGGCGAGGAGAGCAGTCGCCACTTGGGGGTGGGCTGCGGTGGTGCGGGTCTGGTCGGTGCGCTTCGCGGCGGTACTGTAATCGTGTTTTCATCTTCTCTTTTGCTGTTCTGTTGAATTGCATTATTTTAACCCACGAGTTTTGCCCTGACGATTTCTTTTTCCATGACTGTGGGAGTTGCGCGAGCAGCTGTGTGGTTCTTTGTTGCTGGCTGAAGCCAAACCATGACATCATGCATGACTGACTTCCCCTTAGTGAATCCTTGCTGACAACTTCTGATGTCCTTCATGTGCCTGGAGATGGTTTCCAGGATTAACTGCTCCATCAGCTTCCCAGGGACGGAGGTGATGCTGACCGGCCTGTAGTCCCCTGGTCCTCCTTTGTGCCCTTCTTGAAGATAGGAGTGGCATTGTTTAATATATTCATTAATGACCTGGATGAGGGGACAGAGTGTATCCTCAGCAAGTTTGCTGATGATACCAAACTGGGAGGGGTGGCTGACTCTCCAGAGGGCCGCGCTGCCATCCAGCGGGACCTGGACAGGCTGGTGAGATGGGCAGATAGGAACCTAATGAGGTTCAACATAAGCAAGTGCAGGGTCCTGCACCTGGGGAGGAAAAATGCTAGGCACCAGTATAGGTTAGGGGTGGACCTGCTGGGAAGTAGCTCTGAGGAGAAGGATTTGGGGGTCCTGGTAGATAGTAAATTGTCAATGAGCCAGCAGTGTGCCCTTGCTGCCAAAAAGGCCAATGGAATCCTGGGCTGCATAGGGAAGAGTGTGTCTAGTAGGTCGAGGGAGGTCATTCTCCCCCTCTACTCGGCACTGGTGAGGCCACAACTGGAATACTGTGTCCAGTTTTGGGCTCCCCAGTTCAAGAGGGACAGGGAACTGCTGGAGAGAGTCCAGCGAAGGGCAACCAAGATGATTGAGGGATTGGAGCATCTCCCTTATGAAGAAAGGCTGAGAGAGCTGGGACTCTT
>NW_009649866.1:53848-64679 GCF_000708025.1 Charadrius vociferus | reverse complement strand
GCCTGGATGCAGTCCTGAGTAATGTGCTCTAGGCAATCCTGCTTTAGCAGGGGAGTTGGACTAGATGATCTCTAGAGGTCCCTTCCAACTCTGAAAATTCTGTGATTCTGTGATTTGCTTTCCTCCAGTCCTCGGACACTTCTCCCAATTGCCGTCATTGTTCAAAGATTATTGACAGTGGCCTTGCAATGACATCAGCCTGAGTACTCAAGGGTGCATCTCATCAGAGCCCATGGACTTTTGTATGTTTAAGTATTCCCTGACCTGATCCTCTTCCACCAAGGGTAAGTATTCCTTGCTCCAGACTTTCCCCCTGGCCTCTGGGACCTGGGATTCCTGAAGGCTGGTCTTGCTAGTAAAGACTGAGTCAAAGAAGGCATTTGGTACCTCAGCCTTTTCCATGTTCTGTGTCACCAAGGCCCCTGCCCCATTCAGCAGTGGGCCCACGTTTTCCCTAGCCTTCCTGTTGTCACTTATGTACTTATAGAAGGCATTCTTCTTGTCTTCAACATCCCTTGCCAGATTCAATTCCAGGTAGGCTTTGGCTTTCCTCACTGTATCTCTGCATGCCTGTATTCCTCCCAGGTTACCTGTCCCTGATTCCACCCTCTGTATACTTCCTTTTTATGTGTGAGTTCTGCCAGGAGCTCCTTGTTCATCCACGCAGGCCTCCTGGCATTTTTCAATCACAGAATTATAGAATAGCCCAGGTTGGAAGGGACCTCAAAAGATCATCTGGTCTAACAGATCGTGTGAAAGGGAGCCTAGATGAGATTATCTAGCATCCTGTCCAATCGCATCTTGAAAACCTCCAGTGATGGGGACTCTACCACATCCCTGGGGGGGTTGTTCCAGTGATTGGTTGTTCTCACTGTAAAAATTTCCTTCTCATATCGAGATGAAATCTCTCCTGGCGTAACTTGTGTCTGTTGCCCCTTGTCTTCTCCATGTGACTTCTTGTGAAGAGAGAGCCTCCGTCCTCTTTGTAGCCACCCTTTAAGTACTGGAATAATGTGATGAGGTCCCCCCAAGCCTACTCTTCTCCAGTGAGGAAAAACCTAACTCCTTCAGTTGATTTTTGCCTGACTTCCTGCATGTTGTGATGGACTGCTCTTGAGCTTGGAGGAGCTGATCCTTGAACATTAAGCAGTGTCCTGGTTCCGTCAGGGATGGGGTTAATTTCCCCAAGGAGCCAGCAGGGGGCAGGGATTCCACCCCAGGGTCCCCCCAAGCCTACTCTTCTCCAGTGAGGAAAAACCTAACTCCTTCAGTTGATTTTTGCCTGACTTCCTGCATGTTGTGATGGACTGCTCTTGAGCTTGGAGGAGCTGATCCTTGAACATTAAGCAGTGTCCTGGTTCCGTCAGGGATGGGGTTAATTTCCCCAAGGAGCCAGCAGGGGGCAGGGATTCCACCCCAGGTGACTCATGCCCAGGCTATAAGAAGAGCTAGCTGGGGAGAAGAGAGTAGTCGCCACTTGGGGGTGGGCTGTGGCGGTGCGGGTCCGGTCAGTGCGCTTCGCGGCGGTACTGTAATCGCGTTTTCATCTTCCCTTTTGCTGTTCTGTTGAATTGCATTATTTTAACCCACGAGTTTTGCCCTGTCGATTTATTTTTCCACGGCTGTGGGAGTTGCGTGAGCGGCTGTGTGGTTCTTTGTTGCTGGCTGAGGCCAAACCATGACAAGCAGCTTGCTTGGGCTGTGGTTTAGGCCAGACTGGCCACTGAAACGAACAACAGATGCTCTCCCCCACCTCTCTCTCCAAGGAGAGGAGGGAGAGAGAGAGACTTATGAGTTTGGAAGAAACTAAACTACTTTAATGAAATATTAATAATAAAATAATAAAGGAGACAACGAAATATATACAATAAATACAAAACCAGTGTTGAGGTCCCAGGATGCCAATCACGTCACTGGCAGGCACTGGGAAAGTCCCAGACTGGACTCAGTGATGGACAGGAACTGGATTCTGGATCTGGATTCAGGAAAGCACGGATCAGGATCAAAGGCAGGCAAACAGACAGAGTCCTCCTTGGATGCCAGTCACTGAAGGAAGAGAAACTGACCCTTTGATCCCTCAGCTTTTATACTGAGCATGAGGCAGATGGGATGGAATACCCTGTTGGTCAGTTTGGGGTCACCTGTCCTGTCCGCTCCTCCCTGCAGGTGCAACCCCTCTACGCTTTTCGCTTCCGAGCCTCCAATGGGGCAAATAACAAAGTTAGCTGACCTTGGTTGTTATAGCAATAAGCCTAATCAAGAGCCTCTCTGCATACCATTCCTTAGCATCAACTATAAACATAGGTCTTATCTCTCTGAGAGCGAACAGTGTCTCCGCAATATGCTGTTAATTTCAGAGAGTTCAGTTAGTTAGAAGAGACTTAGCTGCAAAGTAAAATTACTGAACCGAAAATTGGTTCTGTTTTACCTCAAACCAGGGCACCTTTAAGTACTGGGATACTGTGATGAGGTCCCCCTGAGCCTGCTCTTCTCCAGTGAGAAAAGACCTAACTCCTTCAGTTGATTTTTGCCTGACTTCCTGCTTGTTGGGATGGACTGCTCTTGAGCTTGGAGGAGGTGATCCTTGAACGTTAAGCAGCTTTCTTGGGCCACTCTTCCGTCTGGGGCCTTACCCCATGGGACTCTACCAAGCCAGTACCTGAAGAGGCCAAAGGCTGCTCTTCTGACGTCTGGGGTTGTGATCTGGCTTTTTGCCCTGCTCCCTCCCCTCAGGATTCTGAACTCTACCATCTCATGATCGCTGCAGCAAAGGCTGCCTTTGACCTTCACATCTCCAAGGAGCCCTTCCTTGTTTGTGAGTATGAGGTCCAGCAGAGTACCTCTCCTCGGTTGCTCCTTTGTCAATTGGATCAGGAAGTTGTCGTCGATGCTCTTCAGGTATCCCGTGGATCGCTTATGCCCTGTTGTGTTGCCCCTTCGGCAGATATTGGGGTGGTTAGAATCTCCCATGAACACCAGGGCCTGTGAACGTGAGGCAGCTCCTAGCTGTCTGCAGAGGGCCTCGTTCGCTTGTTCTTCCTGATCAGGCGGCTTATAGCAGGCAACCAATACAATGCCACCCTTACCTGTCTTGTCTTTCATCCTTACCCATAATCTGTCAGCTGTCTCCTTATCCATCCCCAGGCAGAGCTTCGTGCATTATGGCTGTTCTCTCACATAAAGAACAACTCCTCCTCCTCCTCTTGGCCTGTCTTTCCTAAAAATGCTGTATCCTTCCATTGCAACACTCCAGTCATGGGAGCTATCCCACCACATCTCTGTGATCCCGACAAGATCATAGCCCTGCACCTGCACGCAGAGCTCTAATTCCTCATGTTTACTCCCTATGCTATGTGCATTAGTGTACATGCACTTCAGAGGCGCCCCAGCATGCTGATTTCCCAGCAAGAATCTGTTGGGGGGGTTTGCACCATAATGGCGCCTTGTAGGCACTTCCTTGCTTACATGCAAATGTTGGAGGTGACCCCGTTTAAGCCCTATTTTGTTGATTTTGCATTCTCTTTCAGTCATATCACTCCAGGCATTTTGCTTGTCAACCCTGTCTATCACTCCTTTAACAGGAGTCGTCACTTGTCATTCCTAGTTTAAAGCTCTCCTTACCGGGTCAGCCATCCTACTGGCAAAGATACCTTTTCCCCCACCTGGTGAGGTGGAGCCCATATTTCCCAAGCACACGTTCATTCTCAAACAGGGTCCCATGGTCATAGAAACCAAAAGCCTGTTGCTTACACAAGCTCTACAACCAATTGTTGACATGCTGTTATCAGTGCCCTCCTCCTTACACCCTTTCCCCTCACCGACAGGACTGAGGAGAATACCACCTGGGACTCCATGCCCCTGGCTATCACCCCCAAAGCTCAATAGTCACTTTTGATACTCTCCTGGCCACCCCTGGCACTGTCATTGGTGCCCACATGGAAGAAGAGCAGGGGGTAATAGTCAGAGGGTTGGACAAGCTTCAGTATTCTCTCCACAACATCCTGGATCCAGGCCCCTAACAAGCAACAAACTTCTCTAGAAAATAGGTCAGGTTGGCAAATCGGTGCCTCCCTCTCCTACAGCAGGGACTTGCCCATTACTATCACTCACCACTTCCTCCTGGTGGTCTTGCATGGTTCAGGGTCAGTTGGTCCAGATGCTTCATTTGAAAGCATATCCAGCTCCTCCTCAGCTTAATGAATATTAGTTTTCTTTCAACAATTATGCTAGCGTCTTGAAACAGGGCAGAGAAAATGCAGACCCTTGTCTGATACTTCTGTGCTTTGCACTTCAGGTAGTCATTTAATTAATTTTTCATTCCTTTATAATGGATTATAAATTTCATCCAGTTTATCTACTGAATTATGACCAGTTATTTTAAATTTAGGTTATGTCTAATCTGAAGTCTCTATCTACAAGAGGGAGAAATTCAGTCATTAGTTTTAGTAATTTCCCTGCCTGAATTGCAAAAGAAACAAATGGAAGTCAAATAGAAAGTGACGGACTTTATGAATTAACGTACTTCAGATTCCATTTGTACTAAGCATTATGACATTTTAAAGTTTACCCCATAGACTTTCTGATACCAAACACCATTTTGTAGAGGACAAATAGATAGGGCAAGGTAGAGGAGTGTACCAAGGAGTTTTTACTCCTTGCTCTATACTTCAAAAACAATCCACCCAACTACTCTTATTACAACAGGTTCAGGCACGGTTTAAGGCAAAAGCAAGCAAATTGTTTTCTTTTTAAAAGTATGAAAGTGTTTAAAAATCAGAAGAAATAGAGAAAAGTGAAGGGCACATCACTGTGCTTTGGAACCTTTGGTCTCCTTGTGACTTACACAACTAATTCTGTTCACAAATCTTATGATGGTGCATTTCTAAGCATCTAAACTTCTAAAAAGGTCTGGTGTTTTGTCAAATTCAATAAGAGGTTGACATTTAAAATGCTACTCAAAATATCAATGTTACATTTCTGCTCAATAAATTTAGCACCAGTAGGGAGTCTGTCGTGCATCTGCAAGTAAAATCATTTCACAAGACTAGATTTTGTTAGAATACTTATATCTTCTCTTTGCGAAATGCAAAAGCATTTAAGAACCCTTGTAGAGTTGCCCTGCATGTTACAATATTTGTGAGATCTCTCTAAACCCTTTTTACGTCCTTCTACTTTCAGACTCAAAACATCATGTATGACATGATTTCTGACTTAAATGAAAGAAGTGAAGATTTTGAGAAGAGAATTGTTACTCTGGAAACTAAACTGGAAACTTTAATTGGTAGCATTCAAGCTCTCCCTGGACTGATTAGCCGGACAATCAGCCAACAACAGAGGGATCTCCTTGAGGCTCAGATAGAAAATTATAAATATGTTGCCTACAGTGCTGAGCAATCGTGGTCTTTGTCAAGAAGAAGGAGATACTGCTCCACAGCACCACCAACTTCATCAGAGAGTAGCTAGAAGAGAATAAGTTAACAAAAAAAAAAAAAAAAAAAGACTTTTTGCCATCATATGGTCGATATTTTAGCTTTTATTGTAAAGCCCTATGGTTCTAATCAGTGTTATCTGGGTTCTGATGTCAGAATCCTGGAAACCTGGACACAACATTTAAGGCCAAAATTAGTGAAAACTGTTCTCCCCCCCGCCAGATGCACAGTGAATGCACTTATAATTGCTATATTAGATTGTTCCTCCTGTAATTTCACAATCTTTTCATTCGTGAACTTCAAACAAACTTTATTACTATAGTATATAATAGTAATAAATAGGTGAATTTCTGCACATATTTGCTTGGTTTCTTGGACTGTAACAGTTAAAAAAAAGCTCATGATCAAAAGACTTAATTCTAAAATTTTAAGAAACAGAATTCAAGCATAATAATCCTCTCTGTATGAAAACTCATTCTCTAAACTTTGCACTGGAGGGAGGGGAAATAAAAATCAAAACAAAAATTAAAAAATCAATGTTCATCTAACACTGTGCTGTGTATGTATAGTAATTTTAAAAAGTCACAGACAGCTTCAATTTCTGAAGTGTTTAATTAGAAATATAATTTACCCTAGAAATCAGAAATACAGCAATGCAGAAAGAGCAGAGGCGTGCAAGGCAAAACAGAAGAGCTGTTCTCCCAAACACCCAAAATTCCACACACCAAATACATTACCTTTCATAATCTGAAAATCAGCACACGCTTTAGGCCTATTTATAATAAAGGCTTTGCCTTTTTGGTATAAAGTATATAACTGATGAACATAAATTATACCCATAGGCATTGCTTTGTTATAAAAAGCTCAAGAGTTTCTCCAATACCTTTTCTGTCCTTGGGAAAGATAATGACTTCATAGTATTTTTCCCCCTAGATGAGCAGCGTGGTTGCATGCCTTGGGAGTGCTTTCTTTATAGATGGTGGTGTTTTGTGACTGGACATAATAAGCTCTATGCACAGTATTTACAGTTCTGCTTTTGTTTTTGTGAAGTTCATCTCTTTTGAGTTACCAAAGGAAAAATGGATAAAGTGCTACTGTTGTGCTAGTCAGTCCTCAGCTAGATGAGATTTTTGAAAGGTCATGAGGCCATCTCATTTACACTATTGGCAGCATTAGATGCATTGATTAATAATACTTAAGTATCAGTTTTTTCTCTTGAAGATTTTCATTTTTCGATTCTCCCATTTTTCATGTATAATTTCAAATATTTTTCCTGGTTTTTACTGAATGTGAAATACCCTTTCTGTAGATTAAATGCATTGCCAGGATGAACTAGCTCTTTTCTTGCTTACAAAATCATAATCTTTTTTATATTTGTAGGGGTTTTTTATTATTTTTCCTCCTCTAGATTGTATAACTTTTTAAAGAAAATTTGATGCTTTCATACTGAGCATGATGCAGATGGGATGGAATACCCTGTTGGTCAGTTTGGTGTCACCTGTCCTGTCCGCTCCTCCCCACAGGTGTAGCCCCTTTACACTTTTCCACTCCTGACCCTCCAACTTGGTACATAACAAGGTAGCTGACCTTGACTGTTACAGCAATAAGTATAAGCAGGAGCCTTTCTGCATATCATTCCTTGGTATTAGCTATAAACATCAGACGTTATCTGCTAGAAGCAGACACTGTCTGAAAAATATGCTGATAATTTCAGTCGATAATCATAGAATTGTTATGGCTGGAAAAGACCTTTAAGATCAAGTCCAACCATTATCTAACTATACCAGACCCACTTCTAAACCATGTCCCGAGCACCATATCTAGATGGCTTTTAAATACATCTAAGGATGGTGATTCAACCGCTTCCCTGGGCAGCCTGTTCCAGTCTTTGAGAATCCTTTCAGTGTAGAAGTTTTTCCTAATGTCTAACCTAAACCTCCCGGGCGCAACTTGATGCCATTTCCTCTTGTCCTATCAGTTGTAACTTGTGAGAAGAGACCGACGCCCACCTCTCTACAACCTCCTTTCAGGTAGTTGTAGAGAGCAATACGGTCTCCCCTCAGCCTCCTTTTCTCCAGACTAAACAACCCCAAGTCCCTCAGCCACTCCTCATAAGACTTATTCTCAAGACCCTTCACCAGCTTCGTTGCCCTTCTCTGGACTCTCTCCAACACCTCAATGCCCTTCTTATACTGCAGGGCCCAAAACTGAACACATTACTCAAGGTGGGGCCTCACCAGTGCCGAGTACAGAGGGACAATCACTTCTCTGGTCCTGCTGGCTACACTATTCCTGATGCAGACCAGGATGCTATTGGCCTTCTTGGCCATCTGGGCACGCTGCTGGCTCATGTTCAGCCAGCTGTCAATCAACACCCCCAGGTCTTTTTCTGCCAGGCAGCTTTCTAGCCACTCTTCCCCAAGCCTGTAGCGTTGCATGGGGTTGTGGCCCAAGTGCAGGACTCGGCACTTGGCCTTTTTCAAGCTCATACTATTGGCCTCAGCCCATCTATCCAGCCTATCCAGGTCCCTCTGAAGAGCCCTCCTACCCTCAAGCAGATCAACACTCCCACAATCTTACTGAGGGTGCTCTCAGTTTCCTTGTTAAGATCATTAATAAAGATTTTAAACAGGAGTGGCCCCAACACTGAGCCCTGTGGAACACCACAAGAAAAAAATTGTGCAACACCAATAAGAAAAGGCTTAGCCAAAAAGTAAAATTACTGAAAAGAAAATTCATTCTGTTTTACCTCAAACCAGGACATCCCCTTATTAAGTTATGAAAAATTCTCAATAAGTTTTATCTTCAGAAATAATACTTTCTAATTAGAAACTTTATTCTCTCCATTTATCAAAGTTATTGTTGCTTAAATTGTTTCTTCTTTTACTTTAAAAAGGGAGAATATAAAGAAAAGCAAACACCTCCTTTGGCCTTTCTACTCCACCTTCTCAAAATAATTATTATTTGGATGTTTTTCACCACTTAAAGAGGGAAATGGAGGAAAGAGCTAACACTGCAGTGTCTCACTTTGAAAAACCTAGTCCCTAGGAGCATATCTACATGCTCAGATAGAAACGGTAACAAATTTCCTCCACCAACAGTCCTGACTACCTAGATACATGCCAGATGTAGCCCAGGAAGAGCACTGCCTTATTAGCATAGTCCTGAGGTGGAGCTTATACACATTCAGAACCAACCATTTATGTATGTTGAACTCTATGTATGCACAATAATAAAATTAACCTACATTGGTCAATCAGGGCTTAAGGCAACAGGGATACACTGTTTGTGTTTAACACTATCCATCATCTCATACAGAGAAAGTTGTCAAACTATTACGAAAGTATGAGAGCTGCTCATCACACAAAAATGAAATTTATTTTTTTTTAAAGAACTCAGAATCTATATTAGAAGTAAGGAGAAAACATGAAAGAGCTTGTGGTAGATTAAAATCTCAAAAGCCAATCTTGCCAGGCATGTAGTCTCCAGAAAAATTTCAAGAGATGAGGTTTCAAGTGCTCTCAAAACAAAAAATTAAAAAAAAACCTACCTCAGGTGCAGTTTTGGACTCTTGAAAATGTCCTTTAAAAGACCTTTACGATGTTCTGAGTAGCAAAAGTCTGCCCAAAATGAAGTGTGGCAGTACTTTAACACTCCAAAGACCAGGATGCTATTGCCTCCTTTATGAGAAGTTAGAAAGGTCTATGGAAACATGGTCAGCACATGAACATACATGTATGTATAAGAAAAAGAAATCTTAAGAATCACCTTTAAATTTAACCTGCAGTTTCAAACACTTGTGGCATACAGGGTGTGGTGGGCTGACCCAGGCCAGCAGCCAAACATCCACCCTGCCTCTTGCTCACTCCCCTCTCCCGGAGGGTTGGGAAAAAAATAGAAGAAAGGCAAAAAAGACACATGGATTGAGATAATGACAGTGTGATAGGGAAAGCAAAAGCTACACACACAAGTAAAGCAAAAAGAGGAATTTATTCCCTACTTCCCACTAGCAGGCAGATGTCCGGCCACTTCCTGGAAAGCAAAGCCTCAACATGTGTAACAGTTACTTGGGAAGACAAACACCCTAACCACAAATGTACTCCCTTCCTCCTCCTTTCCCTGAGCTTTTATTGTTGAGCATGATGTTATATGGTATGCAATATCACCTTGATCAGCTTGGGTCAGCTGTCTTGGCTATGTCCCTTCCCAATCTCTTGCCCACCCGCAGCCTACTGGCCTTTGGGGATGGGGAGAGAAAGCCTCGACATTGTGCAAGCACTGTTCAGCAACAGTCAAAACACTGATGTGTTATCAACACTTTTAGCCACAAATGCAAAGTGCAGCACCATATGGGCTTCTATGAAGAAAGTTAACTTCATAAATTCATCCCAGCCGGACCCAATACATAGGATAACATTACATTAGCTATCATGAAAGTTCCAAAACTTTAATTTCATAAACATCACTCAGCAGAAGTTATAATTTCAAAGGCCAAAAACATGCATACACCAACATATAGGCTTTGGTTAAAAGATCTCTTAACCCTATATGTCACCAAAACTCTGTTTGTTGCTCTTACCCACCCTCAGCTCTTTGCACTACGTATTTTCCTCCAGCAGCTTCTGAGCACTGGGATCCAGGGCTACCTCTGTCAGTGTCCCTGGGACAGAGACACCAGTACAGCTCTGATGGGCAAGATCGCCCCAGGGCACCTGAAAGGTATGTGGCCTAGCACACATAACAAGAGAAAACATACAGCAAGATCTAACCTGAGAGAGGTCATGGACCCCTAGACATCACCTCAACAAGGCAGCGGTGCACATAACCTGGGCGTTATTATGACTCCAACCATTCTTCTGTCCAGAGATATCACTATATTTCTCAAATGAACTTATGGACCTAAAAGAAAAATGTTTTTCCTATCACATCTCAAGCATGATAAGATAGCATTTGACAGGTCTGTGCCATTGCTGCAAATTAAACACAGGCAGGGTCTGCTGCTCTACTGTAAGGAAGGTACAAAGCTGTGTCACTCTGCAGGACCATCTCAGAAAACTGCCCACTTTCAAGATCAAAACCAACAGCACTCTGCTAGCACCAGTTATCATGATTCAAGGGGAACAAGCCTTACTAAAGTTTTCTGGCTGGCCTGCAAGATTTAGGAGTTCAGCTTCTAAGTGGTTAAACAGTAAACCAAAGAAAAGGGGAAGGGGAAGGGGAAGGGGGAGGGGGAGGGGAAGGGAAGGGAAGGGAAGGGACAAACAACAAAAAAAGTTTGTCTTGTATTAAGATAGACGTCAATTTTTGTCTGATGTTCCTTAGCATTAATTGATATCTTTGTTCGCTGGAGTTCAGATTCTGACTTGTGCTACAGGACGATGAGACTAAAGACCTATGGATAC
>NW_009649866.1:53190-53838 GCF_000708025.1 Charadrius vociferus | reverse complement strand
CACCCCACCACCCACCGAGTTCAGAATACAGTCCCAATGCTAGTAAGCCATCGAGCTTCATTAGCTTCCTTTGAGACAGAGCTTTAAGTAAGTTGGACTAATAACTGTGAATCAAATTTACTGCATTATTAGTGCTTTCAAAACTTTTTTAAAGCACTTCCTGCTTTGGGGCTCAGGATTCCTTGAGTAGTGTACTGATTTTAGGTAGCTGACCTGGCATCATTGCATGTTCATTTCCACTGAAGTGCCAAAAAATGTCTATGCCCATTGGATTCACCTGGTCAGTGGGTATTATAACATCTTCTACTGGGTGCTCAGTGCATCCCAAATCAGGTCCTCAGAGAAGCAGCTTTCCCATGAATTCCCAAACTTCTTCGGAAGATAATGCAGGAACTGCTGGAAGAGTTTCCATTCTTTCAGCCTTTTTAGTTACAACCTACATGCAGAGAAAGCTACTCAGGTATTGGTAGTGCAGTGGTAGGAAGTTAGGCCATACTTATTTCAGTTACCAGGCGCATGAAAAGAAACTTAAAAATTGTACATAGAAATAGACTGTTTTCCTAGTCTTGCTCGAGATTCAGGGTTATATTTCTTGCTTTACTACCCTGTTTTCTGTAGCCTACAAAATATATTTAGTGAGTCTGTTTT
>NW_009649866.1:44773-53153 GCF_000708025.1 Charadrius vociferus | reverse complement strand
AGCAGGAAATAAGTGCACTTTCAGAACAGCAGAATGGACATCAGAAGAGAAATGTGCAAGTAGTGCTTTCCAAATTTTTTTGCAACTAATTTTCCAAATTAGTTTTGCAACTAATTTCAGAGAGGTAGTGCGGACGGACCCAGACGCAGACCAATATGATCAATGCTGAAGCCACTTTATTAAAATACTTGAACCATTATATACTTTTTACTACAACGTGGGCTAGCTCCGCAGCTTGTGCTCATTGGTTTCTAGACTTATACACACAAACTATTATTGGTTAAATGCAGCTGTAACTTATTATCTACACTTTGTTACTATTTCTGCCAAGTCAGTCTTTTAATTAATACACATTCCGCATCTGTTGGGGAGTAGCAGTAGTTTCAGTGTCAGCGCATGATTTCCTCCTTCATGTTGACCTTCAGTACATGTCCGTTGTTTTCCAAGAAGTTTCCCACAAGGTAGAAATAGGACAGAGAGATGGTTAGATCCTCAAGTGGCACAGTTTGGAACCTCTCTATTAATGGTAAATGGATACGTCTCAATTGTCCTTTGAAGGACATGCCCAAGTCTGCCATGAGTCTGACACAGACCTTCTCTACAGGCAATGTAGTCATGATCTGGTGTCTGGTGGCAGTGCAAGAGTCTCTGTTTGCAGTCCTGACTTTGTCAGTGTGACCATCCACTTCACCTGTCAGGGTAGTCAACTTTCTGCTCTAAGACCCCCAGCTGTAGCATATAATACTCAAAGAGGATTAGACATAAAACTACAGACAGTTAGACTGCTACCATAAAAAATATTTGCTTTTAACTGTTTAACATTTGCCTTCTTTTTCCCCTGCATTAAAAAGATCAATCTCCCACTCTGTCTCCCTCTCCCTCTCTCTTTTTTTTAAAGCTGTCTTCCCCCTTTGATCTTTGCTCAGTGGATACAAGAAAGACATTGTCAGATGCAGAGACCTTTTGTAACCTTCTAGGTCGATGGAAAAAACACCTGTTATTTGTGTATGAAATGGCCAGACACTAGTTGGTGGCATATGTATGCACGATTCAGGTTATGAAGTTCTAGCTGTGTTGACCTGCACTGTTTCCCCTGCAAGAAGCTAAAGAACCTAAGAATCACAGAATGGTTTAGGTTGGAAGGGACCTTGAAGATCATCTAGTTCCACCCCCCCTGCCATGGGCAGGGACACCTCCCACTAGACCAGGTTGTTCAAAGCCACATCCAGCCTGGCCTTGAACACCTCCAGGGATGGGGCCTCTACAACTTCCCTGGGCAATTTGTTCCAGTGCCTCACCACCCTCAGAGTGAAAAATTTTTCCTAATATCCATTCTAAATCTACCCTCTTCCAGTCTGAAGCCATTCCCCCTCGTCCTATCACTACATGCCCTTGTAAAAAGTCCCTCTGCAGCTTTCTTGTAGGCCCCCTTTAGGTACTGGAAGGCTACTATAAGATATCCCTGGAGTCTTCTCTTCTCCAGGCTGTACAACCCCAACTCTCTCAGCCTATCTTCATAGGAGAGGTGCTCCAGCCCTCTGATCATCTTCATGGCCCTCCTCTGGACCTGCTCCAATAGGTCCATGTCTTTCCTATGTTGGGGGCTCCAGAACCAGACACAATACTCCAGGTGGGGTCTCACCAGAGCGGAGTAGAGGGGCAGAATCACCTCCCTTGACCTGCTGGCCATGCTTCTTTTGATGCAGCCCAGGATATGGCTTGCCTTCTGGGCTGTGAGCTCACATCGCCTGCTCATGTTGAGCTTCTCATCAATCAGCACACCCAGGTCCTTCTCTTCTTGATCCATTCTCCACCCAGCCTGTATTTGTGCTTGGGATTGCCCTGCCCCATGTGCAGGACCATGCACTTGACCTTGTTGAACTTCATGACGTTTGCACAGGCCCATCTTTCCAGCCTGTCCAGGTCCCTCTGGATAGCATCCCTCCCCTCCAGCGTGTCTATCTCGCCAAACAGCTTTGTATTATAAGCAAAATTACTGAGGGTGCACTCAATCCCACTGTCCCTGTCACCAACAAAGATGTTAAACAACACCAGTCCCAGTACTGACCCCTGAGGAACACTACTTGTCACTGCTCGCCACTTGGACATGGAGCCATTAACTGCAAGTCTTTGTGTGCGTCCATCTAGCCAGTTCCTTATCCACCAAGTGGTAAATTGATCAAATCCATGTCTCTCCAATTTAGAGACAAGGATGTCGTGCAGAACGGTGTCAAATGCTTTGCACAAGTCCAGGTACATGACATCGGTTGCTCTTCCCTTATCCACCAACGCTGTAATGCATAACGCCGTCGTAGAAGGCCACCAAATCCGTCAGGCACAATTTGCCCTTAATGAAGCCATGTTGGCTGCTGCCATCACCTCCTTATTTTCCATGTGCCTTAGGAGAGTTTCCAGGAGGATCTGCTCCATGATCTTGCCAGGCACAGAGGTGAAACTGACCAGCCTGTAGTTCCCCAGGTCTTCCTTTTGTCCCTTTTTAAAAAATGGGGGTTAGGTTTCCCCTTTTCCAGTCAGTGGAAACTTCACCACACTGCCACGACTTCTGAAATATGATGGATAGTGGCTTAGCAACTTTATCCGCCAGTTCCCTTAGGACACGTGGATCAATCTTATCAGGTCCCATAGACTTGTGCACCTCCAGGTTCCTCAGCTGGTCTCAAACCTGGTCTTCTCCTACAGTGGGCGGTGCCTCATTCTCCCAGTCCCTGCCTTTGCCTTTGGGAACTTGGACGGTGTGGTTAGAGCTCTTCCCAGCGAAGACTGAGGCAAAAAAGTCACTGAGTACCTCAGCCTTCTCCATGTCCCGGGTGACCAGGTCTCCCCTTTCCTTCCTGAGTGGGCCCACATTTTCCCTAGTCTTCCTTTTGTCACTGATATACCTGTAGAAGCCTTTCCTGTTTCCCCTGATGCCCCTGGCCAGATTCACACCTTTTTTCCACCCTCTGCAGGCTTCCTTTTTCTTTTTGAGATTGCCCAGGAGCTCCTTGTTCATCCACACAGGCCTGCTGGCGTTTTTGCCTGATTTCCTCTTTGTTGGGATGCATCGCTCCTGAGCTTGGCAGAGGTGGTCCTTGAATATTAGCCAGCTTTCTTGGGCCCCTCTTCCCTCCAGGGCTTTATCCCACTGTACTCCAGCAAGTGGATCCCTGAAGAGGCCAAAGTCTGCTCTCCTGAATTCCAGGATAGCAAGCTTACTGTGCGCCCTCCTCGCCGCCCTAAGGATCTGAACGTCCACCATCTCATGATCACTGCAACCAAGGCTGCCCTTGAGCATAACATTCCCCACCAGCCCCTCCTTGTTGGTGAGAACAAGATCCAGCATGGCACCTCTCCGCATTGGTTCCTCTATCAGTTGGAGAAGGAAGTTATTGTCAACACTTTCCAGAAGCCTCCTGGATTGTTTATGACCTGCTGTGTTGTCCTTCCAACAGATATCAGGGTGGTTGAAGTCCCCCATGAGGACCAGGGCTTGTGAACGTGAGGCTGCTCCTATCTGTCTATAGAGGACCTCATGTGGTCAATCTTCCTGGTCAGGTGGCCTGTAGCATACCCCCACTGTAACATCACCTGTCCGTGCCCTCCCTTTAATCCTGACTCATAAGCTCTCAGTCAGCTCCTCATCCGTCCCCAGGCAGAGTTCAATGAACTCCAGCTGGTCCTTGACATAGAGGGCAACACCCCCTCCTCGCCTCCCCTGCCTGTACTTCCTGAAGAGCCTGTATCTGTCCTTTTCAACACTCCAATCATGGGAGCCATCCCACCATGTCTCTGTGATGCTGATTAGATCATATCCTTGCAGGCGTGCGCACGTCTCCAACTTCTCTTGTTTGTTCCCCATGCTACCTGCGTTTGCATAGAGGCATTTAAGTTGGGCCCCTGATGAATCTAGCTCCCTGGCTGGAGTGGCTATTTTTCCTTTAAGCTGTACTCCAGGTGTTCTCCTGTTGACCTGCAACCCATCTCCAGGTTTTGAGCCTCTACTACTGGTATCAGCATCGTATTGGTAGGAGTGGCATGGATTATGATTCCCCTCTTGCACTGCTTCACATGTTGTTTGATTGTTATTTGAACATTTATGACTCAGTTTGAGTGAGTGCATGATACATGAGCTGAGCAAGGCTAATCCTTAGTTCTAAGAGTTTTGACTATTGCAGATGGTTTGGGTTTTTTTCCCTTCTGCTTCCATCCCAGAGCAAGAAGGGTACAGCAAGCAGAAAAACTCTAAAAATCATCTCCAAAACAAAATGCTACCCAGGACTACTTCAGTTTATAATTGCTCTACAGCTTGGCTTTGTGGAATAAGTAATAAAACTCACCTCAAAGATTAAGGAAAGCTATCTGATGCCTGACCTTTATTCCTTTTCCTGCCAAAGAGGATACATTGCTTGTGCAAGATATCTCAAGTATTTCATAGAATGACAGAATTAAATACCAACATATTTTAGGAATATAGTGGCAGCCATGTCAGAAGCATGTGAGGAAGTGAGAAGTGGGTTGATGATATATTTAGAAAATAGACTTCTAGAAAAGAAGAGCAACAAGGGTAGGTACAAGGCAACTGCACAAAGGAGTCCAGAAGGGAAGGTGGTGATTTTGGCCTTGTGAAGATTCAAGAAGCAATTTCCCACTGCTCACTAAATCATTTAAGCAGAGCCAGAAGTTTCCCTGAAGCTGCACATGTATTACTGCTCCAATTAACTTGCAAGATGACTGTCAAAAATCTTGATGGCAAGTAAATTCATATTTCAGTTGTGTGCCCTTCCAGTTTGTACCATTTCTGGTAGATAACTCACCCAAGAAAGGGAAGTCATAGAGAACAGTAGGTTTATCTGTCCAAATTAATCTATAGGAAACACTTCTCTTTTCCCTGAGATTAGATTTCTATCCCCTCAGGGGTGGATGTACATAACACTTGTTAATATACTTGGAGTTCAGTTCTTCTGCCCAAGAAGTTTCATCTGGTTGTTTGAGGGAAAAAAAGCTGAAATAACCCAAAAGCTGGGTAATAAGGGTGCTCATAGGCAAGGATGATTTTTCTTTTCTTCAAGAGGATTTGGCTCAGCTGTCTCATTTTCTGTATGTGCTCAGATGACCAGAATATAGATACTTACTAGAGCAAGAACCAGCATGCAGATTTCTTCTTCAGCTCCTTTCCAGGCGCATGCTATAATGGCTGCACATCAGTCAACTTCGTTCTACCTGTGACACGATGCTCTTCCCTAGAGAGCAGGAAGGCTGGGCTAAAATTGCCATAGATAATAAGAAAGTATCAAGTACATCTTTCCTGACAGTCTCTCTCTTGCTTTACTGGATAGGAGGAAGCCCTGGTGACTTGGTGCTTCGGTCGTTCCTCTTTATGGAGTCAGACGGTCTAAACATTTGTATCAGGCAACACTCTACAAGTGTAATATTGAAAAGATTAAAGCAGTTTCTGGTGAGATTTGGAAGTGAACTGGACACAGAGTAGTTCAATGATACTAGTGCCAGCAATGCTGTGGTGGGTTGACCCTGGCTGGATGCCAGGTGCCTACCAAGCTGCTCTATCACACCCCACCCTCAACTGGACAGGGGGAGAAAAATACGATGAAAGGCTCATGGGTTGAGATAAGGACAGGAAGATCACTCAGCAATTACTGTCAGGGCAAAACAGACTCAACTGGGGAAATTAATTTTAATTATTTACCAATTAAAAGTCAGAGTAGTATAATGAGAAAGAAAAACAAATCTTAAAACACCTTCCCCCCACCCCTCCCTTCTTCCCAGGCTCAACTTCACTCCTGACTTCTCTACCTCCTCCCCCTGAGCAGCGCAGGGGGATGGGGAATGGGGGTTGCAGTCAGTTGGAGACAGTCCTCCATGAACTTCTCCAACATGGGTCCTTCCCACGGGCTGCAGTTCTTCACAAATTGCTCCAGCTTGGGTCCTTTCCACGGGTGCACAAGTCCTGCCAGAAAATCTGCTTTAGCATGGGCTTCTCTCCACAGGGTCACAGGTTCTGCCAAGAGCCTGCTCCATCACAGACTCTCCATGGGGTTACAGCCTTTTACAGGTGCATCCACCTGCTCTGGTATGGGGTCCTCCATGGGGTGCAGGGGGATATCTGCTCCACTGTGGATCTCCATGAGCTTCAGGGGGACAGCTTGCTTCACCATTGTCTTCACCACAGGCTGCAGGGGTGTCCTGGTTCTGGCAGGGATGGGGTTAATTTCCCCAAGGAGCCGGCAGGGGGCAGATATTCCATCCCACGTGACCCATGCCCAAGCTATAAGAGGAGCTAGCTGGGGCAAGGAGAGCAGTCGCCACTTGGGGGTGGGCTGCGGTGGCACGGGTCCAGTCGGTGCGCTTCACGGCGGTATTGTAATCGCGTTTTCATCTTCTCTTTTGCTGTTCTGTTGAACTGCATTATTTTAACCCACGAGTTTTGCCCTGTCGATTCCTTTTTCCACGGCTGTGGGAGCTGCGTGAGTGACTGCGTGGTTCTTTGTTGCTGGCTGAGGCCAAACCACGACAAGGGGTATCTCTGTTCCTGTGCTTGGACCACCTCCTCCCCCTCCTTCTTCACTGACCTTGGTGTCTGCATAGTTGTTTCTCTCACATATTGTCCCTTCTCTCTTCTGGCTGCTGTTGTGCAGCAGTTTTTTTCCCTTCTTAAATGTTATCACAGAGGCACTACCAACATTGCTGATTGGTTCAGATTTGGCCAGCGACGGGTCCATCTTGGAGCTGGCTGGCACTATTTCTATCGGACATGGGGGAAGCTTTTGGTGTCTTCTCACAGAAGCCAGCCTTGTATCCCCCCTGCTACCAAAATTTTGCCACGCAAACCCAATACAAGTGCCTTGAGGCCTAAAGCCACTGTTACATCCCTTTTGTGAAGTTAGTCCTAGGCTTTTTTCTTCCCTCAAGGTTTCTGAAGAAATAGGGAAAAAAGGCCTATAGCACTTCTAAATGAGGAAGCAAAGAGATAATTTCTTTAAAAGCTCTTCTACTACAACTGAAAGAATGAACAAGCATATATTTCCATAAATAATGGAACAATTCTGAACTTCAGACAGTAATTCCACAGGGAGCCAGCATCAGCCAACAGATCAAAAACTTCTGCCTGGCAGATGTTTGTACAGTAACTTGACAACTGATGCTGCTTCCTGACTGTAGCTGGCAGTACATGTCCAGCCTTTGGGCCTGCCCACTTGTTCATCTTATAGCATTATTATACCATTGAGAGGCACCAGTCAGATTATGTACGAGAATCAGGTCCATTGCACTAAATCCTGAAGAACTCAGATTATTTCATCCACTTTTCCATTATAGTCTTAGATAATGAATGAAGTTTTCCATGTTAACACCAAGTGATGACTAAACTCTGGATTCCAGTACTATAATCAGAAGCTTCTATATGTAACAGAAATCCACAAAACCCTCCCAAAGTAAAGAATAGCAGGTATTTACAAAAATCAAAGGGAATGTGCCTTACTGTACATTTTGTTGCTTTAAGAAAACAGGTTAGCTTAAAAGGTCACGGAGATGATACTTAACATTCTACTAAAAAGTGCTGAATTTAATAGTAAAGAATGTATTTATATTTTTATTGCATGTTATCTTTAACACATTGCAATAAGCAAACAAGAAGACAATGATAAAGTTGGTTGTGACTTGACCATCATATGTACAAAACCTAGCAAGCTGGTAAAAGCTAGATTGAATGAAATTTGAGTGATGGTTATAGGAAAGCTTAGTCTGTCGAGGTTAAAATTGCTTAGATGTGAATACAGACAGAACAGTTATAACAACTAAATGGTCAGAGTTTAAGAGCATTAACTACCATTTTAATGCTAATTTCACAGAATCACAGAATGGTCAGGGTTGGAAGGGACCTCTGGAGATCATCTAGTCCAACCCCCCCGCCAGAGCAGGGTCACCTACAACAGGTTGCACAGGACAGCGTCCAGGTGGGTTTTGAATGTCTCCAGAGTGGGAGACTCCACCACCTCTCTGGGCAGCCTGTTCCAGTGCTCCACTACCCTCAAAGTAAAGAAGTTCCTCCTCATGTTAAGATGGAACTTCCTATGTTCAAGCTTGTGCCCATTACCCCTCGTCCTATCACTGGGCACTACTGAAAAAAGACTGCTCCCATCCCCCTGGCATCCTCCCTTTAAGTATTTGTAAGCGTTAATAAGACCCCCCCTCAATCTTCTTTTCTCTAGACTAAAAAGACCCAAGTCCCTAAGCCTTTCCTGATATGAGAGATGTTCTAATCCCCTAATCATCTTCGTAGCCCTTTGCTGGACCCTCTCCAGCAGTTCCCTGTCCTTCTTGAACCGGGGAGCCCAGAACTGGATGCAGTACTCCAGATGCGGCC
>NW_009649866.1:37262-42298 GCF_000708025.1 Charadrius vociferus | reverse complement strand
GACAGGCTTTTCCCATCTGCTGCCAGCAGGCCTGGTGTTCTGTAAATCAGGCCATGATCGAAGAACCCAAAACCCTGTCTGTGGCACCAAGTTCGGAGCCAGTCATTGACCTGCTGGCTCTTCCTGTTAACCCCCTCATCGTTCCCTGCAACAGGAGGGACAGAAGAAAACAAGACTTGGGCTCCCGATCCCTTAACTAGTCGTCCCAAGGCCCTGAAATCCTCCTTCATTGCTCTTGGCGTTCTTCTTACTACATCATCGCTGCCTATCTGAAACACTAAAAGGGGATAATAATCTGATTGCCGCACCAGGGACAGAAGCTTCCTCTTAACATCACCAACCCAGGCCCCAGGGAGGCAGCAAAGCTCCCTATATAGCGGGTCCGGTCTACATATGGGGCCCTCCGTCTCCCTCAGAATTGAGTCTCCTATTACAATGACCTGTCTTCATAAAAGGTTTTGAGTAGCTGTTGTCCTATTAGCGATGAACTAGGAGACAAGGAGTATTCTACTTTGGCTGTGATTTAAGAGACAGTCAAATGTAACAAGAAAGAGCTTAACTCCAAGAGGAGGAGTGGAGTGATGAGCCCAGAGAGTACTCCTTGCCAAATGCCTACATCCTTCCCCTCTCTCCCAATTTATCTATTCCACTTTGTGTACTTAGGCATTTTCCTTCTAACACCATCCTTCCTACCTCCTCCTCAGAACAAGCTGACTCACTACAAAAATATTTGTTGAATGAGTTATTTCTCCCTGTAATTTAGGAGAGGCTTTGGGTACCAAATCCAGGTCTGAGGATTCCACTAGACAGCTTGACTGTCTTGGGAGGAGGTATGAAAAATCCACCCAAACTCTTTTTGGACCTTGGCTTTAAAAATACCATTAAAATTATTTAAAAAAATCTCAGTTTCCCCTCAATTCAAATAGGGTCAACATCTCTCTAATCTTCCAGTGCACTGTGGGCATAATATATGAATTTTTGCAGTAGACACTCATGCAGACATAGGTGCTGGAAAAGTGCTAGATTATACAGTAAATGAAGGGAAAAATCTAAAACATCAGTGTTATTGCAGTTCACTTTTCACTTGCAAGAAGTTAATGATATGTAAAATGCTGCAAGTGCTTTCATTTACAAGAAGTGTAAACATTTCAGAGGTAATTTGCAACATGCAACCATTTGGGCCTAACCAGTCACTTTAAAAAAGTACATGAAAATTTCCCGCTGAAGTATTTATGCAACCTCACTGACTGTGACTATACTAGAATCTACGTGAAGTACATGGGTTGAATTAACGTTATACTTCTCCCTTTCTTCTTTCAGATTTGCATTATTTGACTATTCCTTGAATTACTGGCAAGAGGCCAGTGCTGTGGTTTGAAGAAATAATTCCATCTAGAGTTCTAAGATTTATTTTTTTTTAAAACAGGGATGCTACTTTCAAGCCTTACACCAAAAAGTGCTCCTGCTTCACTGTTGATGACCTACTTTCTTTCAGACTTGTATACACTTGTCATTGATATTTTCTTTAAGTAGTGCCAAACACGTAAAGTCTAGCATGGATACCACTTGCCCATCAACTGATCTGAAATAATGTTTTTGCTACTCAACACCTCACTCCTCCCCACAGTCAAAGAAGTAAAAAATTCACTGGATTACAGAAAGCTTACATTCATGGCCATGAACCTGATGGTTCTATATGAAGACAAAAGCGAAGAAAAGCAGAAGAAAAGTCTCAAGTATGCCAATAACAGGGAATGGGTGGGGAAGAGGATTACAAAAAAAAAAGTAGTAAGGGTATTGGATAAAAAAAATTAAAAAAAAAAATCCCCACAGAAGCAATTTGGAAACAGAGGGCATGAAGAAAAGTCAATCTCAATGAAGTGTAAATAAGCAGTAAGGTCATGCCAGTGCCCAGAAATCAGAAGTTGTTCTGCAAGTGTACCCAGGTCAGCTACAAATACGAGTGGTAGTTGATAATTGCCTTGGACACATTTCAGTCCCATACTCCTTGACAATTCAGCTGAAGTATCCCTCTCTTTTTCCAAGTCATGAAGGAGAAAAACATGTCTTCATGAAACATTCTGGCCTCAATCAAAAAAACAATTTCCCTGAAAACCAACTTCACTCTACAGAGTGTGTGCCTCTTCCTGTGCCATGGTTTAGTTGACAGACCCAAAGTGGAGAATAATTAACTAACTTAGAAAGGCAGGGCCCTAAGGACTCCTAGCATCTGTAGACTGAGTCAGAGAATGACTCATAATACAAACATTTCATTTGTTTTTAGCTATAGATCAGCTGTACCAATCAACTGCCAAGTAGGCAGTTAATTTTTTTTTCTTCTGAGAAGGGAACCAAACTGCAGTGCCACTAATACAGGTGAATTTTGTTAGTGAAGAGTTCACAGAGCACAAAGATGTACAGCATTATTTTCCTCATCCCTTACAACAATTAGCACCTTTCTCTGTCAGTTACATTGCTGTTCAAAAGCCTGGAGCCTTTTGATTATATATGTCTTTTTACAGTAAGTGCAGATGAGAGTTTTTTTGGTTTATTTTCCTTAAGATACAATTTTCTTCACTTAATGGCAGTGCTTATGCATTATTCATTTGTTTTCCTTCATTTCAGTAACAAAAGAGTATTTATTCAGCTTTTCTTTGAACTGGAGTCAAAGGCAGCCAAGTGGTATGCCATGATTGATATTGCCAATTATTTTTCTTGATTCCTTTGGCAGAAGAGTGCAGGACACGGTTTTCTTTCATATGGAGGGGCGTCAAATACACCTGGAATTGACTGCCCTGGGCTTGGAAGCACAGTCCTAGCATTTGCCATGGACTAATCCAAACTGCGCTAGAACAGGGTGATGCCACTGATCACCTGCAATACATTGATGACATCATCACGTGAGATGGGCAACACAGGGGAGGAAGTGTTTGAGAAAGGGAAAAGAATAATCCAGATCTTTCTGAAAGCTGGTTTCACCATAGAAAGAAGCAAGGTCAAGGGACCTGCACAGGAGATCCAGTTCTTGGGAATTAAATGGCAAGATAGGTATCTTCACATCCCTATGGATGTGATCAATAAGAAAACAACTATGTCCCCACCGGCTAACAAGGAAGAAACACAAGCTTTTCTGGGCACTGGGGGTTTCTGGAGATGCATATTCCAGGTTACAGTCAACTTGTGAGTCCTCTCTATTGAGTCACCCATTGCCTGAGGAGGGGGCTCATGCCCAAGAGGTACCACCATATAATGAGTTATCAGACGATGAAAGGCATTATACTTTGTTTACTGATGGATCCTGTCATGTTGTAGGAAACCATCACAAGTGCAAAGCTGCTGTGTGGAGTCCCACATGACAAGTCACAGAAAATGTCAAATGAAAAGGAAAAAATAATCAGTTTGCAGAAGTTAAAGCCATCTAGCTTCCCTAAACATTTCCAAATGAGAAAAGTGGCCAGTACTCTATCTCTATACTGACTCATGGATAGTGGTTAATACCCTGTGTGGGTGGCTACAGCAATGGCCATGTGCCTTGGCTAGCATATGGTCCTGGCATTGCTGCCATTCCTCTGCTGCCATACCAGACATGCTAGAATTCCAGTAAAACTGGAGTTGAAGGGACTGTGGCCCATTACTAAGCCCATGCTGGAGCAGGAAGTACTACAGCAGGAGCCACCCAAGCCAATGGAGGATGAGCCTCATAAGGAACTGGGCAAGTGCAGCGGTGACCCAACCTGAGCTGGCTTTGGTGCCCAACAACTCAGCACAACACACTGCCTCTCCTGTCCTGAATGACCACCATAACAGATGGAGACCAAACCATAGGCTGAATGAACTCAATGGGCATTTGATGGACATTTGATGGGGGTGGTCCATAGACTTATGGAATAATATCTGTGTATATATCGACAGGAAGGGGGATAGTGTTTGATGAGGATGTGTTGGATTACATAGGACCTAAGCATGATGGAAGTGGTAGGGAATAAGGGGTGGAGACTGTACTGGATCTGACTGGGATGGAAATTGTTAAAGGATGTTAAGAGCAGCCACCTCTACCAAATGCTGTGGCTCAGGACTCCCTCCTGCCCGGACGCTGGATCCCAGCTCAGTGTTCTGGGGATGTGGGGTCTCTGTCCAGGCTGAGGTATGCTGCTACTTTCCCATTTGCAGGCTGAACCAGTAGCGAAGCTGAGCATATGTACCAGAGACACAAACACACGCAGGACACTGACATGGCTGGTTGCACAGACTGCCACAGACAAGGCACTGCCTTCAACAGCACCTACATACAGGACTCGCATAAAACATAAGCATAGACAGTCAAGTCCCCTTCCTCCTCTTCGACTGGTAGAAATAGAAATTCGCTAGTGAGGGCACACACACCACTCTCTAGGTTCACAAGCACACACACATTCGTAGATCCCTCAACTATCAGCACAGCCCCCTCTGTCCATCTGGTATACCTGCCCGGATCACAGTCCTTCTTAACCACTTTACACATTCCCTACTCAACAGCTAGTCCAGCTTAAAGTTTGTTAGCGAATACACATGCACATCAGGTTTGGGGAAGATATAGTCATCCCCTGCCCAGCAGCCAGCACCAGGCACACGAGCTGTGACCCATGGTTTTGCTCTAGCTGTTGGTACTGAGCCCCTCAGCCTCACTCACGACAGGCTCCCCCAGTAGCTGGCACTCCAGGCTCAAAGTCTGTAGGACCATCCCTAGATGCAGAGAGCTATGGCTGCCTGTCAATGTGAAGTAGTGAATAAATTCCTTATTTTGCTTTGCTTCACTTATTAAACTGTCCTTATCTCAACACAAGAGACTTTTCTTGCTTTTGCTCTTCTGATTCTCTCCCCCATTCTGCTGGAGAGTGAGCGAGAGGCAGGGTGGGTGTTTGGCTGCTGGCTGGGGTCAACCCACCACAGTTGGGTGTATGTGGCAAGGCTTTGGTAGAAGGGGCTGAGCTGTAGGGGTGGCCTCTGTGCTGTACCTGACACAGCCAGTTCTAGATGGTTCTTTCTGGCTTGGCGAC
>NW_009649866.1:34534-36970 GCF_000708025.1 Charadrius vociferus | reverse complement strand
TCTTGGAACCAGCTGGCACTGGCTCTATCGGACATGGGGGAAGCTTTTGGCATCTTCTCACAGAAGCCACCCTTGTAGCCCCCCCTGCTACCAAAACCTTGCCACACAAACACTTTTCTCTAAACACATCATTCAACACCCTCGACGTAGATCCTAAAACCTCACAGATAAATGTGTCCCATGAGCGGAGGGACCACAAACCTGGTTGCCCAACAGACGTTGTGAGAGGATCCAGCTGTTGCATGGATGTTGTCATGCCACAGCTCTTCCAAAAGAATCAACTTTAATAGATCCTCTCTTCCCACAGCTGCTAAGGTCCTACAAGTTTTATAAAAATGTTTGCTTTTTGTCTTTTATTCCACTGATAAATTTTGCTGAAATTAGCCAACTGGTTCAAGAGGAACTGGGAAGAAGGGACTGATTGCATAATTGCACATGCCTTGCCACTTTATGAAACCTGGCTAAAGCACTTTATTTACTTCCAAAGGCACTACTCCCTATTAAAACTATCTATCTATCTATTGTACTGTTCTTGGGAACACAGAACTGGGAAACACTTCTTGAGTCACAAAATCTGGTTTCCTTACAATTGCAGGGAATTCTAAAATGGACGTCTAGCTCAGAAGTCTCCACAAGGTTCTTTTTACACACTTACTTCTTACTCATAACTATAGATTTAAGTCACATAGTAAGAAATTGGAAGATGCAATGATAAGGTACTGCCAGAAGAGATATCAAGATCATTGCAAAGTCATGATATTAGCAGGTATTTGTTAATTAAATCTCCTGGCTGATGTGAGGAAATGATGCACATGCCACCTTTCAGAGGCAGGTGGGGGGAAAGGAATAGATTCCTGCAATCAAAAATAAAAAAAAATTCTGTCTCAAAATCGTTGATTTCTAAGTTTGAGTGTGGGCATCAGACACCTGAAAATGTAGTGTCCTTTGCAGGATCAGCACAGCAGCCTCCATATATATATAATGTAATTTTTTCAGACCAGAGCAATCTGGTTATGTAAATACTAAGGTACATCTGTGTATGCTCATATATACACAGAGAAGTCTACATTCTGCTCTTAGCCCACATTTACTACTGATGCTTTTATTACGCTTCAATACAATGCAATATTAGCAATCAATTATATTTTTTTCAATGTTCCTATGTTCACTGTTATGGTAGGTCACCTCAACCCACTTCCTAAAGATCTTAAAACATGTAGGCTAGGTAATCAATAGGAAATAAGCTCTGCACTTCTCTTTAGCCTGACAACAAAGCTGAAGATTCCTCATTCCCTCATCTCCACTCTACCAGACACCCCAAACGTGTGCTTGCATGGAAGAAACTCCTACCCACAACACAGTAGTGACCTCCTAAACGCTTATAACTAAGCAAAACACCTTCATTGGTGGGATGTATCCCACTGTACATATGAAACTGGAAACAATTTACAGGTATTCCTATTAATTCTCAACTTTTTGTGCACATCTCCTTGGCAATCATATCCAAGATTGATTTCTTTGCAGTGTTAGTCTATAGTTCTAAACACTCTAATTATGTTACTGCAGCACATATGGATGTACATTGCATTCATACATGCAAAAACCACCACCCCACAGACCAAGATTCCTTTCCCCCAAAACAATTAGCATTAACACTTGATTTGGAATAAAAATCTTGCAAATATTACTTTGGTGCATCAGTGATGAAGTCTCCTTTCTAGGACACTTTTAACTGAAGAGTTTTTACAAAAGGGCCCAGTTCATTAAATCTGAACGTATGTCTAGCTTCTACTTGCCACATAGAGAAAAAGAAATCTTTGACAAAATGATGTTATGTGAAAAATAATTGTAAGAAAAGAGAAGTCAATAAATAAACCAAATGTTTGATACGGTACAAGGTATACCTTGATTTTTCTAAGCAGAGTAAAAAAACTTCAAAGACTTAATGCTGTTACAAAGATTTATTACTAGTCTTCATACAAGCTACATGGTTACAAACTTCTGGGTGAACAAGTTTGTGGAGAAATATTTGTGGGAGACCTCGGCTGGTCCGAGGGATCAAAATACAAGTTTAACACTGACCCTGAACAGATACCCGTGTACCCTTGAGGAGACAGGAGAATCCTGAGAAGATCCGAGCAAACAAGATAAGGGGTGGCAAACATCCTGGCTTTTCCCAGAGCATAAACAGTGTGTGATCAACAATTGTATTGGCTGAATGGTGTGTGATGTGAGAGTGGATTGGGCAAAAGTAGAATGTTAGAATATATGCACAGATAAGCAACCAGCTAAGAGGATATAAAAGAGCACTGCTTGTAAAATAAAGGGACGATTGCTGTAACTGGATATTGAGTGTCGTGTCCGTCTCTACAACGACACCTGGTGACCCCGACGTGATTTTACGGGACAATCCACGGACTGTGGAAGGCTGCAGGT
>NW_009649866.1:26679-29190 GCF_000708025.1 Charadrius vociferus | reverse complement strand
GTTCGCCACTTTGAGTCCCTGCGGAAGGTGACCACTGTTTCTCCTGGTGTTAAGGTTAGGGTAAGGGACCTGCAGAGTGGTGAGTGGTCACCTCCGTGTGATCTATTAACCTGGGGAAGAGGGTATGCTTGTGTCTCCACAGATGGCGGACCCCGGTGGATTCCTGCTCGTTGCATTCGGCCTGTTTTGGATGATTCCTGCAAGTGAGGAATTGATGGTCTGACAGTCGAAGCAGAATGTATGGATAACTTTAGCAAACCTAACGCATCAAGAAGCTTTGTGCCTTACTGTCGCTACCCCTGAAATTCCTTTTTCTACATGCTACTTTACAAAATAGAGCTGCAATAGATTTTTGCTATTAGCCCAGGAACATGGTTGTAAGGACTTTGAAGGAATATGTTGTATGAACTTGTCTGATCACTCGGAATCAATACATAAAAGTATCCAGCCTCTGTAAGATGGAGTGAAGAAGTTACAAGTGGATGATGAGTGGGACTGGTTAAACAACTTGTTTAAAGGTTGGGGACTGCCGGGGTGGTTGCTGTCCTTGATGAAAACGGGATTGTTGGTTTGTTCATTATTGTAGTTGTGTTATTAATGTTGCCTTGTCTCGTGTCTCTGCTGCAAAGGGCCCTGCAGCGGACGGCACAGGCAATTTTTGTAGCACAAATACAAAAAGGGGGAATTGTGGGAGACCTCGGCTGGTCCGAGGGATCAAAATACAAGTTTAACACTGACCCGTGTACCCTTGAGGAGTACCCTTGAGGAGACAGAAGAATCCTGAGAAGATCCGAGCAAACAAGATAAGGGGTGGCAAACATCCTGGCTTTTCCCAGAGCATGAACAGCGCGTGATCAACAATTGTATTGGCTGAATGGTGTGTGATGTGAGAGTGGATTGGGCAAAAGTAGAATGTTAGAATATATGCACAGATAAGCGACCAGCTAAGAGGATATAAAAGAGCACTGCTTGTAAAATAAAGGGACGATTGCTGTAACTGGATATTGAGTGTCGTGTCCGTCTCTACAACAACAAATATTGACTTATTTATGTGTCCACATATAGTTCCGAAACCCATATTACAATACATAAATAACTAGCTAAATTTCTGAGCTTGGAGAATTCATTACTTTCTGTTAGAGGAAAATATATCATGCTAGATCCAACAGCCTGAGAGAGGTGAGGCTGCTGCTGCTCAATGGCTTCCAGTCCAACCAGTACTGAGGCTGAAGATGTTTTCCCAGGAGACACATGCACACAAAACACATATATACCACATATATACATATATACCATATATATACATGTCACTCACAGGAACACAGGCAGCACCAATGGCCTCATCCTGCTCGCCTCTCTGGCTGAGCAGGGTGAAGGTCAACTAGTGAGAATATATATATACTTACGTACAAGGTGAATCCCTCCAGCAGCTGGGCTTAGACAGTCAGTCTGCCTAGTAGCTGGGCCCTGGATCCCAGTCTCCCCAGGTGCTGGCATATGGTCTTACAAGCCTCTGAGGCCACAGCCCCACTACAGTTGCTGATCTAGACTGTCACACACACACACACATACAGTTGACTGGGATTTTCCAGGTCCCAATACCTGACACCCCTCCCCCTGCCATGCTCTTGCCCTCAGAGACACACAGGTGCTTGTCGTGGATGGACACGTTTATGACTGTCGTGGTTTGGCCTCAGCCAGCAACAAAGAACCACGCAGCCGCTCGCACAACTCCCTCTGTCGTGGAAAAAGAAATCGACAGGGCAAAACTCGTGGGTTAAAATAATGCAATTTAACAGAACAGCAAAAGGAAAGATGAAAACATGATTACAGTAACGCCCCGAAGCGCACCGACCGGACCCGAACCACCGCAGCCCACCCCCGAGTGGCGACTGCTCTCCTCACCCCAGCTAGCTCCTCTTATAGCCCTGGCATGGGTCAGGTGGTATGGAATACCTGCCCCCTGCCGGCTCCTTGGGGAAATTAACCCCATCCCTGCCAGAACCGGGACAATGACTTAGCAACAATTCAAAATTTATTAATGATTTGAGGTAGATCAAGAGGTTAAATTTTAGCAGCACTTAATCATTAACAGATTTAAAGATTTGCAAAGTGATTTAACAAAATAATTAAACAGCGACTTAATTACAGATTCGAAGATGGCAAGATTCACACTAACTTACAATAAGGTATCCCAAATCAATATATATACATATGAGCAAAAGCACAGATCTCAAATTAATACATATACATATAAGCAAAGCATATAAGCACATGCGCACGCGCACACACACGCAGAGGTCTCTAACCACTGAGATCAAAGATCCCTTAGTAGTGCGCGACTCTAATGAGCTGACGGGTACCCACTTTTAACTCCTACACATGCACGGACAAAAAGAAGAACATCCACATCCATAAAGCTAATGTGTGGTGGATGAAAGAGAGACTATTCGATAGTTAAAAATTTCCCTTTTCTCGAGTTAGAGTAAATACTCACATTGCATCGGCATT
>NW_009649866.1:21622-26153 GCF_000708025.1 Charadrius vociferus | reverse complement strand
GGGGGGGGGGGTTGCACCACCACAGCTCTCTCACATCCTGAGTTGACTGGGACTCCTGTGCTCCCATAGCTGATCTGCCTGTGCTCTCACCCTCAGAAATACACTACACAGGCACTCTGACACCCAGACCTAGACCTTAGATACCCACTCACCTACTCGATCCTGGGCCACTACACCTACTCCCCAGCTAGTCTGGCTTGATCTTCACTAGCGATGCTACACTGTACCTTTACTCACTCCAGTTCCTGGCACCATGGATACACGGGCCCTCTGACTCATGGTCTGACTCCAGTTGCTGCATTCACACCCCCATGCACACACATACACACAGAATAGAAAGCCCTCGCCCAGGAAAGAATTAGAAAGGAATTTAAGAAGAAGGTAGGATAACTGTGCTGGTCAGGTGCAGGGCTAGCTGGACAAGCATACTGACCATCAAACTATTTACATGCAACTGGCCCTGTTTATCCCCTTTATGATCCCCCTCTATTTTCCCATTCTTGTTCCTCCCCAAATCACATAAACCAGTCCCTTGACCTGCCCTAAGGTCGTCCCCTAAACATCCGATAATAAGTCCTCTGCGATACTGAATTGCTCTTCCTCTGCATTCCATATGTCCAATACCCTTCAGCAGCAACTTCCCTTAGTCTGAAAGGATTTCCCATCTGTCTGCTGATGGGAAGTAGTGAACAAATTCCTTATTTTGCATATACCCCTATGTGCTCTCGCATTTAGAGATGCACAAGCACTTTCACACCCATAATTAGATGGGACTCCCCTGGTCCCATATCTGACCACCCTGCACTCTTGCCTTTTGTCCTGGTTTCAGCTTGGATAGACTTAATTTTCTTTCTAGTGGCTGCTATGTTTCAGATTTGGTATGAAAGGAATGTCAACAATGCATATTGTTTTACACAGAACCACAGAATGTTCAAGGTTGGAAGGGACCTCTGGAGATCATCTAGTCCAGCACCCCTGCCCGAGCAGGGTCACCTACAGCAGGTTGCACAGGACAGCATCCAGGTGGGTTTTGAATGTATCCAGAGTGGGAGACTCCACAACCTCTCTGGGCAGCCTGTTCCAGTGCTCCACCACCCTCAAAGTAAAGAAGTTCCTCCTCATGTTAAGATGGAACTTCCTATGTTCCTATGTCTAGACAATGATATTTCTGGGCATGATTACACAGGGTTACTAATTAATTTCTGTAAGTTACTTCATGGACAACTGTCTAGTATAAACTAAGCATTTTTTCCCAGAAACTAAATAGCAGAGGCTCCCGGTGTAAAGGTAAGCCTTGCATATTTTCAGAGTGTGTAACTAGAGTAAGAAACAGACAGAGGGTCCATCTGTCCTTAATACAAAGCAGTAATAAAGAAAGAGGGTCCAGGTCCTTTGCAGTCTTATCTTGCTACTATCCAGTTTAGATCAGAGGCTGTTGCAACTAGGGGCTTTGGTTTAGGTTTATTGCGCTCACAAAAAAAAATAAAATAAAAGAAAATAAAAAAAGAAAAAGAAAGAAAAAGAAAAAGGAAAAGGAAAAGGAAAAGGAAAAGGAAAAGGAAAAGGAAAAGGAAAAGGAAAAGGAAAAGGAAAAGGAAAAGGAAAAGGAAAAGGAAAAGGAAAAGGAAAAGGAAAAGGAAAAGGAAAAGGAAAAGGAAAAGGAAAAGGAAAAGAAAAAGAAAAAGAAAAAGAAAAAGAAAAAGAAAAAGAAAAAGAAAAAGAAAAAGAAAAAGAAAAAGAAAAAGAAAAAGAAAAAGAAAAAGAAAAAGAAAAAGAAAAAGAAAAAGAAAAAGAAAAAGAAAAAGAAAAAGAAAAAGAAAAAGAAAAAGAAAAAGAAAAAGAAAAAGAAAAAGAAAAAGAAAAAGAAAAAGAAAAAGAAAAAGAAAAAGAAAAAGAAAAAGAAAAAGAAAAAGAAAAAGAAAAAGAGCATTATTTAGGACTCTAGAAATGCTGTATGTGGCACACACAGCTATGTCTGCCCAGCGATAAATAGAAGTGTGATGGGGACAAAGGGAATATCTAACTTTATTTGGTTACCCTACATGATAGTAGTGTTTCTGGCCTGAACTGCTTCTTCAGAGGTATATACCGCAGTTCTCCATGGACCCCAGACTTTAGTGGCTAGCCCTACCAACTCTACTATGTCTGCTGGTGCTGGTAGTATCTAACAGTGTTTCCACATGCTTAAGCTACCTGGCACTGATGTAAACTGTAGAGTCCTTACGAACAACAAGGAAAGCATCTAAACAAAGCTCATTAGTGAGTAATAAATCTTGATCCTTTATCTCTATAATATATTTACTCAAATCATGGTACAAATCCTAGCCAAAATAGGAAGTTTTGTTTCAGCTACAGCAGTCAGCATAATTTCTCTCAAAAAACACAGAATCAGAATTAAGGATCATATGCTGAACAGTTAGAGGGTGTTGTGGCTTAGCCCCAGCTGGCAACAAAGAACCACGAAGCTGCTCGCTCACTCCTCCCTGCCCTCAGTGGCACGGGGAGGAGAATCGGAAGAAAAAGGCAAAACTCGTCGGTTGGGGTAAAGACAGTTTAACAGAACAGCAAAGGAAAGAGGAAAACAACAACAATAATAGTGATAAAAGAACATACAAAGTGAGTGATACACAGTGCAATTTGCTTACCACCCAATGCCCAGCCCACTCCCGAGCAGCGATTCCCACACCTCAGCCAATTCCTGCAGCTATATACCGAGCATGACATCACATGGTATTGAATATCCCCTTGGCCAGCTTGGGTCAGCCATCCAGGCTGTGTCCCCTCCCAGCTTCTTGTGAAAATTAACCCCATCCCAGCTGAAACCAGGACAGAGGGAAATTTCTAGAGTATCAAGAGTGTGATGACTGCCACTAAAACTTTGACAATGTGCATTTCACTCTCCTTCATGAATGTGGAAGCACTCAAGAAAAGTGAGTAATACAGGAACATATTGCCCTCTAATAGAGCACAATTGCTGCTTTAGGATAGATAACAGAAGAGTTGCAAAGGTCTCTTCTCTGCACACAGAATACTGAACAATTTGGAATTATTTTGTTCTCCCACTTCAAAGGTTCTTTTATAAATTTGGAAGAGTTTATGAAAAATCTCTTGCTTTATGTCTGAGAACATCAAAAGTCAACAGGACTTATTTTTCTGAAACTACAATAGCAGCTGGAATGCAACCAGTTGCTGAAAAGGCAAGGTGTGACAGATGGATTTGAAAAGACACTTTAGTATCTTCTCTACTCTAGTGTCATTTTGGTTTGGCCATGTTCTACTTTAGAGTCATTTTGGTGATATATCAGGTCAAAAGATGAGAGGAAGAGAGAAGAAAGCCAAAGATGGGAGCTCATCCTGGAAACTGTCAAGCAAATTGGACTTCAACAATCCTTGCCTCCATAACATAAATTATATTTTCCCTTTTTACAACACGTTCTATGTGAACACTTCACAGCATTTTACATTCCGTTCTCACAAAACTGCACTTATCTAACAACATCGGCATCTCAAGCTGATATGGTAACAGAGTTACTATGTTAGCATAGCATTAAGGTCCAGGCTGAGCAAAGCCTTGACTTCTGACAGATTTTTTTCCTTCTGAAGCTCAAGAGTGTCACAGATCTTTCATACATCTGTGCAAAATGTCCATTCCCATTACTGCAGCTGATCATCTCTGTCTTTTCCTGCCCCTTGCTATGCTACAAGAAGTACCAGAAGGTAGCTTGGGAGGGAAGGATTCAGAAGAGGACTATACTTGTTCTTGTGGGGGACTTCAACTTCCCAGATGTCTGCTGGAAATACTACGCAGCAGAGAGGGAACAGTCCCGGAGGTTCCTGGAGTGTGTGGAAGACAACTTCCTCACACAGCTGGTGAAGGAGCCCACTAGGGAAAGCGCCCTACTGGACCTACTATTTGTTAACAGAGAAGGTCTTGTGGGGGATGTAAAGGTTGGAGTTCGTCTTGGGCAGAGTGATCACGAAATGGTAGAGTTTTCAATTCTTGCAGAAGCAAGGTGGGGAGCCAGCAGAACTGCCACCTTGGACTTCCAAAGGGCAGACTTTAGCCTGTTTAGGAGCATGGTTGAGAGTGTCCCTTGGGAGGCAGTTTTGAAGGGCAAAGGTGCCCAGGAAGGCTGGACATACTTCAAGCAGGTTAAGAAGCAGAGAAGAAGCCTATCCCCATGGATGGAAAAACGAGCCAACGGGGAAGAAGACCAGCCTGGCTAAATAGAGAGCTTTGGTTGGACCTCAGGAAAAAAAGGAAAGCTTACATTCTCTGGAAAAGGGGGTTGGCAACTTATGAGGATTATCAAGATATAACGAAGCTATGCAGAGGGAAAATTAGAAGGGCCAAAGCTCAATCAGAACTCAGCTTGACCACTGCAGTTAAAGATAACAAGAAGAGATTCTTTCAGTACATCAATAGGAAAAGGAAGACTAGGGAAAATGTAGGCCCACTGATGAATGAGACGGGTGCTCTTGTGGTGGAAGACACAGAGAAGGCAGAGTTACTGAATGCCTTCTTTTCTTC
>NW_009649866.1:11211-17966 GCF_000708025.1 Charadrius vociferus | reverse complement strand
CTAGTTAGCAAGGCTACTAATGTTAACGCATCTGCTCTTGCATTTCCTTCCGCTAAAGGTCCTGGTAACTGCGTATGTGAGCGTATGCGTATGATAAACACAGAATGCTCACGCTTCATCAAGACTTCATATAATCTTAGCAATAATTTAAATAAGTCTTTATTATTAACTTCCTTTAATAGTGATCTTTCGAGCCGTTGTACTATTCCAACAACATAATAAGAATCAGCAACAATATTTAAGTCTTCCTGTGGAAAGAGCTCCAGGGTGTGTAGAGCAGCTGCGAGTTCAACAAGCTGCATAGAACCTGTTTGTGTAATAACAGAGTTGCACCATTTCGTATCTTCCTTCCATGTTACAGCGGCTTTGCTAGTTTTCCCAGAGCCGTCAATAAAGACGGTACATGCTCGAGATAAAGGAGTCGAGCAGACTATAGACTGACTTGAAAGCAGAATATGTTCTAGTACCCGGAAAAGTTTATGATGGGGATTAGAAAACAGAATTTTGTTCATATAATCTGCTAAAGCCGCTTGCAATTGAATTGATTCCCTTAATAATGCTTGGAAGGAATCAGAGGTCATGGGTACTGTAATGAAGTCAGGGTCTCGACCACATAAGTGCTGAAAGCGAACTCGAGATTTTTCGATTATCGCAATTATCAATTCTACCCTAGTAGTTACTGTTTTCTTTGGGCTGTGAGACAAAAATATCCATTCTAATGTGATTAATTTATTACTCAGAGTATCGAACTGTCCGATTAACCCAAGTGGCTGAAATGGATTATTGATAGTATATAATCCGAGTGGTAAGGTGAGCATTAATCGATGTGCAAATCCTGTTTCTACTTTACATAGAACCATTTGTAACTCCTTTTCTGCAGCGTCACTCAACTTTCGAGGCGAATTAAGTCTAGCAACTCCTTTCAGAGTGTCAAAAAGATTTTTTAACTCATGTGGCGATGCCTAATAAAAAATGTATCCAATTAATGCAACCAAGCACTTTTTGAGCGTCATGCAGAGTTCTAATTTCATAGCGAGATGTAATTTTGTTGGGCGAACTATTTGATTGAATAGAGTCCAGCCAAGATATTTCCAAGACTTTGAACCTTCTCTGGCGCCACTTGCAGCCCTGCCAATTCTAAGTTATTCAGTAAGTGCTGCAAGGTCTGGTGTAATGTTAGTGAATCTGCGGCAGCAAGCAGAATATCATCCATGTAATGATAAATACATGCTTTAAGAAATTGCTTTCTTGTTGGTTCTATTGCTGCTGCGACTGCAATTTGACAAATAGTGGGACTGTTCATCATACCTTGAGGTAAAACAGTCCACTGATAACGTTTCGTTGGTGCTTGGTTATTTATACTGGGCAGAGAAAATGCAAAATGCATAGAGTCATCTGGATGAAGAGGAATTGTAAAAAACCAGTCCTTTAAATCAATCACATACAACGGTCAATCAGCGGGAATCATAGTGGGATTTGGAACTCCAGGCTGTAGTGCACCCATAGGTTGCATAACTGCATTAATTGCTCAGAGGTCCTGCAACAGTCTCCATTTTCCTGATTTTTTTGGAATCACAAAGATAGGAGTATTCCACGGGCTCGTGGAGGGAACTATATGTCCAGCTTTAAGTTGTTCTTCCACTAATTTCTCAGCCTGTTGTAATTTCTCCCCTTTTAGGGGCCACTGGTCAACCCAAACAGGACTTGAGGTAAGCCAAGTCAGTTTGAGCAGGGGCATACGGACTGTGGCCCTATGGCTAAATTTGTAGCCACTGCTGCAGTTAAGGACATTTGCCACTGAGCAAGCAGATCTCTTCCCCATAAGTTACATGGAACTGGCCTAATATAAGGATGCAAGGTTGCTGTCCTTCCTTCAGGCCCTGTGACTACTAACGTTGCAAGGCTTTGAAATGGTGTCTGAACACCACCGACAACTGACACTGTAGCAAAGCCAGGTGTTACAGGCCAGGTTTTCAGCCATTCTTTATGTGAAATAATGGAAGTGTAGGCTCCTGTGTCTAGGAGTCCTGTAAAGGTATGATCTCTAATTTTTAATATTAACAAGGGTTGCTGTAATGTTACCTTTTGCACCCATAGAATTTGTGGCACTCCAGTACTGCCAAATCCTTTTTCTCCCCTTTGAATATTCAAGGCATTTGGAATAAAATAAGGAAGCAACATTAATTGTGCAATACGATCCTCTTTGGAAATTCTGCACGGAGGATGTAATGTCCAGACCATAACTTTTAACTCCCCTAAGACATTAACTTCCCCTAAGACTCCCCGTGTATTTGAACGGAACTTCAAAATGTTCAAACACAAGAAAAAACTTCTTTACGGTTAGGGTGACAGAGAACTGGAACAGGCTGCCCAGGGAGGTTGTGCAGTCCCCTTCTCTGGAGATTTTCAAGACCTGCCTGGATGCAGTCCTGAGTAATGTGCTCTAGACAATCCTGCTTTAGCAGGGGAGTTGAACTAGATGATCTCTAGAGGTCCCTTCCAACTCCGAAGATTCTGTGATTCTGTGATTCCATGATATGATTGCCACTTTCATTTTTGAAACTTGAGAGCTGAATCAGCAGGAGCAGGAGCAGGGAATCGCAGACTTTAGTTGACAGGACCCTAATAAAGGCAAAGCAGTCAGTCAAGACAAGGCTAAGAGTTTTCCATTTTTAATGTTTTCTGTGGTTGCAATGCCCTGTTGAGAGGGGCAAGTCAGAAAAACATGGTTTTGCAATATGTCTGTTCTGCTCAATAGCATGTGAGCCATCATGACTAGATGCACCCATTATGATCACCATGGGTGGATATTGCTTGGGCAGGGTTACGGGAGATAAAGGTCAGGTTGGCGCCTGGTGGGGAGGGGGAGCACACCATCACAGAGTGTTGTCCAGCTGCTCCTTGAACTCTGACAGGCTTGGTGCTGTGACCACTTCCCTGGCTAGTCTGTTCCAGTGACCAACCACCCTCTCAGTGAAGAACCTTTGCCTAATGTCCAATCTGAACTTCCCCTGATGCACCTTCATACCATTTCCTTGTGCCCTATCAGAGGACCACAATTTTCTCCCCTTTGAGACTATGGACCTTATTCAGATGTCCCATAGTTCTCACTTTCCTTCATACCTATCAGCTTAAAAAAATTTTCTGTGTTATCCTTCCTCGTCACCCTGATTAGTTGAGGCCTACGACATAGGTTTTCGCAAAACTCTAAGCACACAGGTAGGTATTCTAACATACAGCAACGCGCCACCATTATGACAAGCAAGAATATACCTATCATAAACAATTGGTTTAGCCACCCAAAATCGGCAGCCACGACAATTCCAACTTTGTCCTATGGTCAATAGTAAAAACAATTTCTTCATCTTTGTTTTTGGAACAAGAGTTTCAGATATTGAGTGGGTTCCACCTGCCACAAAGTCTTCTTTGTACCTGCTTCAGGTGAGGTGCTCTGGTTATCCTTTTCTGGTGTGGCCTTCACTCGAGTACAATGGATCCACGGTTTGATTCTTTCCCCTTTGACCACTTTATGGGTGTTTAATAAAACAACGTATGGACCTTTCAACTTTTCCTTTAGGGGTTCATTTTTCCAAGTCTGGATTAGCACTTGGTGTCCAGGTCAGAATGGATGTATGGGAACATCTAATGGAACTGGCAGCTGTTCCTGAACATACTTGTGGAGAGAGGATAACACAGCAGACAAAGACAACAAATGTTGCCTGACCCAATTTTCTCTCTTTACATACATTTGACTCCCTTCTGTCACCAGTTTGTTCACTGGGTATGGTTTACCATACAATAGTTCGAATGGGCTAACACCCTCCCTGGCCCTAGGGTCTATCCTAATTCTTAGCAGAGCTATTGGTAATGCTTCTGGCCATTTTAGTTGTTTCCTGACAGGAACGGGGCTTCAGGTTTTGTTTTCCAGCTGGTGCATTGTCCCAGTCCATGTTACTTTTAGGTGCTCTTCAACAGCTTGCCAGTTGCCACGAGCCCATTCTTCTGAGAAGTTGGGACTTGGGTTCACTCCATGCCTCTGTAAATAATTGGTGATACTACTTGCTATCCTGCCAGTTATGCTAATTTGTTGTGGATGGAGCAATACACTTCACTTGTAGAGAGAAGCAGCGATACATTTATTAATGTAAAACAGGGATTTAACAAAGTTTGATAGTAGATGCGACAGTGTTTTAACAAGATTCAATAGCAAGGCACACTTGGTGCAGGGGACAGGGTCAGACAGAGCTGTCAGGGAGACCCTCCCATTGAGTAGAGGTTTCAGAAAGGACCCCCTTGCTTTCTAAACTCCTTCTCAGAGAGGAGTCTAGGTGCGGCTGGATCCAATCCTAGTCCCAGACTTGGTCAATGGTTTATGTTTAAAGGATTATATATTCACAATCAATCCTTTATTTTACTTAGCTAAAATTTCAAAGTTTAGCATGCTATTAGTCGCTTACCGAGGATCTGTTGCAGCAAGGAATCTCTGAGTCTCGAGTCTCTGAGTCTCGAGGAGTAACCTTGAGCAGCATCCCTACTCAAGGGGAGATCCTGGCATGCAGCCCTCTGCCCTGCAGGAGAGCTCAAAGGGCTCTTGGGCTGTTCACTGTTTATGGGGGTAAGATGATTGACCTATAGTCATATTTGTACATTGAACACAGTACCAGTATCGCTCAAGTTAGCCCTTGGCTATTGTGTTGTTATCTGTCTCCCCAAAACCACATTGATCCAGATGCAGCCATCATGACTAGATGCACCCATTATGATCACCATGGGTGGATATTGCTTGGGCAGGGTTACGGGAGATAAAGGTCAGGTTGGCGCCTGGTGGGGAGGGGGAGCACACCATCACAGAGTGTTGTCCAGCTGCTCCTTGAACTCTGACAGGCTTGGTGCTGTGACCACTTCCCTGGCTAGTCTGTTCCAGTGACCAACCACCCTCTCAGTGAAGAACCTTTGCCTAATGTCCAATCTGAATTTCCCCTAATGCACCTTCATACCATTTCCTTGTGCCCTATCACTGATCACCAGAGAGAGGACATCAGCACCTTCCCCTCCGCTGCCCCCCTTGAGGAAGTTGAAGACTGCAATGAGGGCACCCCTCAGCCTTCTCTTCTCCAAGCTGAACAAACCAAGTGACCTCATCTGCTCCTTATAAATCTTGCCCTCGAGACCTTTCACCACCTTGGTTGCTCTCCTCTTGATGTCCTTCTTACATTGAGGCGCCCAAAACTGCACACAGAAGTCAAGGTGGGGCCGCACCAGTGCAGCATAGAGTGGGACAATCACCTCCCTCAACCGGCTAGCTATGCTGTGCTTGATGCACTCCAGGACATGGTTGGCCCTTATGGCTGCCAGGGCACACTGCTGACTCATATTCAATTTGCCATTAACTCAAACCCCCAGATCTCTTTCCACAGGTGTCGAGGTTTGGTTTAGCCTCAGCCAGCAGCAAAGAACCGCGTGGCCGCTCGCTCAACCCCCACAGATGTGGGAAAAAATGGAAGAAAAAGGCAAAAACTCATGTGTTGAGATAAAGGGAATTTAACAGAACTGTGGGAAGCTTTTTGGAAAACGGACACGTACTGAAGGTCAACATGAAGGAGGAGATCACAGCGCTGACACTGAAACTACTGCTACTCCCCAACAGATGCGGAATGTGTATTAATTAAAAGACTGACTTGGCAGAAATAGTAACAAAGTGTAGATAATAAGTTACAGCTGTGTTTAACCAATAATAGTTTGTGTGTATAAGTCTAGAAACCAATGAGCACAAGCCGCAGAGCTAGCCCACGTTGTAGTAAGGTATATAATGGTTTAAGTATTTTAATAAAGGGTCTTCAGCATTGATCATATTGGTCTGCGTCTGAGTCCGTCCGCACAGAACAGCAAAGGAAAGAGAAAAAACAACAACAATAACACCAATAAAGGAATGTACAAACACAATTACGGTACCACTGCTCACTGACTGGACCCAGGAAGCCCCAGCCCACTCTGAGCCTCTATGTCCTGCCCCCTTCCCCAGCCAGCTCCCCGCTATAGCCTGGGCATGGCTCACATGGTATGGAATACCTGTGTCCCCTGCTGGATCCTTGAGGAAATTAACCCCCTCCCTGCCGGAACCAGGACAACAGGGCTGCTCTCCAGCCTCTCGTCCCCCAATTTCTACGTATAACCAGGCTTACCTCATTCCAGGTGCAGAAAACAGCACTTGCTCTTGTTAAATTTCATAAGGTTGGCAATTGCCTAGCCCTCTAGTCTATCCGGAACTCTCTGTAAGGCCTTTTTACCCTCAAGGGAGTCCACAGCTCCTCCTAGTTTAGTATCATCGGCAAACTTAATTAATGTACATTTGACTCCTGCATCCAGATCATTTATAAAAAAATTAAGGAGCACTGGCCTTTTAACTGAGCCCTGGGAAACCCTGCTGGTGACAGAGTATCACCAGTCACAGAAAAGCTGGATGATCTGGATTAACTTCCTTTGATCAAATGTCAACAGAAGTGCAATCTACAACCCTGCAAATAGACTTTGATGACCCTATTATTATCATCTAAACCTGTTCATTGTTTTTAGAAATTGTAGCTTTATTTGCTCTGGGATTTTCCATTTGGGTTTATGTTATTACTGGTCACAGAATCACAGAATTTTCAGAGTTGGAAGGGACCTCTAGAGATCATCTAGTCCAATTCCCCTCCTAAAGCAGGATTGCCTAGAGCACATTACTCAGGACTGCATCCAGGCGGGTCTTGAAAATC
>NW_009649866.1:1511-10960 GCF_000708025.1 Charadrius vociferus | reverse complement strand
TAAGGGAGATGCTCCATTCCCTCAATCATCTTGGTTGCCCTTCGCTGGACTCTCTCCAGCAGTTCCCTGTCCCTCTTGAACTGGGGAGCCCAAAACTGGACACAGTATTCCAGTTGTGGCCTCACCAGTGCCGAGTAGAGGGGGAGAATGACCTCCCTCGACCTACTGGCCACATTCTTCCCTATACAGCCTGGGATTCCATTGGCCTTTTTGGTGACAAGGGCACATTGCTGGCTCATGGATAATTTGCTATCTACCAGGACCCCCAGATCCCTCTCCTCAGAACTACTTCCCAGCAGGTCCACCCCCATCCTATACTGGTTCCTCCCCAGGTGCAGGACCCTGCACTTGCTTATGTTGAACCTCATTAGGTTCTTCTCTGCCCAGCTCTCCAGCCTGTCCAGGTCACGCTGGACGGCAGCGCGGCCATATACTAACCTGTAAGAATTGTTATATGATGAGACCTTAAGGAATGAAAGATTATGAGGGGTATGTGGCTCTAAGGCCTATAAAATACTGCCTGGTAATTGGACTGGCACCTGTACATTAGAATGGGAATTTCCTTGGCATTTCAATACATCCAGACCTCTTCTGGAATGATGGGGCACGACTTACCCCAGTATACCAAACAAAGTATAAAATGCTCTGTGCAAAAACCCCTTGTAAAATATTTGACAAACTGTCTTTCACCAACTTGCACAAACATTCCTCCCTTGGCTAGGAGTATCAGAATTATAAAGGGCTATCGCAAGTATATCTACTATGATGGAAGAGATGACGATTTCAGCCTTAGCGTTAGAGATAAAACAAGCATCTTGGGTAGCCCTGCAAAACAGAATGGCATTAAATTCTGTGCTTGTCATTCAAGAAAGGTACATGTGTACTGGTCAACACCACTTGCCGTACATATGGAGACCAAAATCAGAAAATAGAAATGAATGTACACAAAATTTGAGATAAACTTCAGATACTGTATGAAATACCTAGAGAAAAATATTTTTGACTGATGTGGGCAGGTCCCAGACATGAAAGGATAGTTAGGAAAAACTACTTAAGACAACACTGAAGTACAATTTGTTGGGATTATTAACTTTGGTGGTTATGTATGTATTAGTGCCATTGATCTTTTGTTGTAGCCAATCAATGTGTGAAAGGGTACAACAAGGCATAATGCAAGCAGAGGCCAAAATAATAATGCTGAATATGTTTGAGGATAAGGAAGAAGAAAAAGAAGTGCTTGGATTAATGACTATAAATGATTATAAAACCTAGAGGCAAGAACGGATTATGGGACAGCACAGCCCACACGGTGTTCTATCCTGGGCTGCCAGGAGTTGTGAGCAAGGCATCTGTGGCCCTTCTACTGTACTCTAGATCTTTAAGAGCAAGAGCCTCCTTATATGAAAGTGTCTGAAATTAACTTGTAAACAAATGAAGAAAGAAGCAAAGGGAATAAACCTAGGTGAGGCTAAGCAAATGTTTTTGGAAATAGAAATTGATAGAAAGAAGCATAATTATGAATTTGAAATACTTGCAATGATGAATGTGATTGAGTATTAACTACTCACAAAAGGGGGGAATGAAGGGGAAATTAAAGTTGTAACTGCTCAACAGTGGTAATTTGTGACCAAGGAATGATCTGGCATGGAGGGCAAGAAGGCCCAACTGCAGAAGGAGTTAAACCGGCTGGAAGCAGGAATTTTTTAGAGACAGAATGACTTCCTGTAAGGGAGTGAAGTTTCCCTTGGTGATGAGGTAAGAAACAGCCTCAACATTGTCTTGTAGCAATCCTGGAATCTGGAATATGGGTGCTCACGGGTCACTTTTGGAAAGCAGAGCTGGGAAGGGGAATGGACCCAAGGCCAGGCTGAGGTGCCCCATGCAACCACTCATGGGATTGGTGCTGGTACAAGTGTATATAAGGATTCTGTTTGTGATGCATCTTTGCAGACTCCTTGTAGAAGGTAGGACTTTGTCCAATGCATTGTTCACTTTTTTTTTAATATATGTTTAAGCACAAACGTGTCTTTAATTTGACTCAAGGCCTACCATAAAAGTTCTCCAAGATATGCAAGAGCTGAGATTTACAGACCATTTATCACTGTGATTCCTAAAGTGCTGCATAAGTAAGAGACCCCAGCAAAAAAACCTCTACCATACTGTCTAAGCAGATGTCCCAGTTTGAGATAAAACAACCAATTTTCTTTTCAGTAATTTTACTTTTCAGTTAAGTCTCTTCTAGCTAACTGCACTCTCTTAAGTTAACAGCATATTCTTCAGACAATGTCAGCTACCAGAGTGATAACACTTGATGTTTATAGTTAATACCAAGGAATGGTATGCAAAGGCTCTTGCTTATACTTATTGCTATAACAACCAAGGTCAGCTAAATTTGTTGTGTGCCACACTTGAGGGTCGGAAGGGGAAGAGCTTAGAGGGGTCACACTTGCAGGGAGAAACGGACAGGACAGGTGACCCAAAACTGACCAACAAGGTATTCCATCCCATCTGCCTCATGCTCAGTATAAAAGCTGAGGGATCAAAGGGTCAGACTCTCCTCCTTCAATGGCTGGTGTCTGAGGAGGACTCTGTCTGTTAGTCTGCCTTTGACCCCAATCCGTGCATTCCTGAATCCAGTTCCTGAGTTCAGCTCCTGTGTTGCTGACTCCAATCTGGAACTTTCCTAGTGCCTGTGTTGTGGTTTAGGCCAAATCAGCTACTGGGGATGTGGGGGACCCCAGATGGGACCAACAGATGCTCCCCTCTACCCCTCTTCAAAGAGAGAGGCAGAGGAGGGAAAAAGAGACTTATGAGTTTAGAAGGAACTAAACTACTTTAATGAAATATTAATAATAAAATAAAAGGAAATAATGAAATATATACAAAACCATATCAAGCTCCCAGGATGACAATCACGACAGCATCTGGCACTGGGACAGTCCCAGGCTGGACTCAGTGACGGATGAGAACTGGATTCCGGATCTGCATTCAGGATCGGGATCAAAGGCAGATGAACAGAGTCCTCCTCAGACATCAGCCATTGAAGAAAGAGGGCTGACCCTTTGATCCCTCAGCTTTTATACTGAGCATGAGGCAGATGGGATGGAATACCCTGTTGGTCAGTTTTGGGTCACCTGTCCTGTCCGCTCCTCTTTTCCTCTGCTGCACTTTTCCACTTCCGACCCTCCAACGGGGGCAAGTAACAAAGTTGGTTGGCCTTGGTTGTTATAGCAATAAGTATAAGCAAGGTCCTCTCTGCATACCACGCCTTGGCATCAACTATAAATATAGGTCTTATCACTCTGAGAGAGTGAACATTGTCTGCACAATATGCTGTTAATTTCAGTAGTTAGAAGAGGCCTAGCTAAGAAGCGAGGTTACTGAAAAAAATTGATTCTGTTTTACCTCAAACCAGGACAGAGAAGAAAAAAAAAAAGAGGATCACAGTTTGCAGAACTGCAAAAACATGAACTACAAATAAAAGAGATATTGCACTGATTAGACTAAACTTGAGATAGCTGTGAGGAAGAGAGAACTTGGAAGCATGTTGAGATAGGTTCCTGATCCACAATTTTGGTCTTGTGTGCCAAAAAGGATGTGAAGCATTGGTTTTGATAGAGCTTATTCAAGGATAATATCAGCAGTATTTTAACTGCAACCAGGAAGTTGCGATCTTTCTTCTGCAGCTAGAAGTCTATTTAACAGTAACTATGTTATCATGTAACTAGGGTATCATGTAGTTTATTAGCTACCTCTTTTTTGTTGCTAACTGCAAATATTTTTCCCTTCAAAATTACAGATATATTTTGTGTGGTTCTTGTTTTCTGTGGTTTGCTTTTTCTTTCAGTGAACACTGTATAGAAGCATATGAGCTGCTGTTGGCATTGGCAGAAAATGAGCAGAATCTTATTCTTGGGCAATTCAGAGCTGTGGGTATTGGTTCTGTTGGTAAGATGTCAATGAATCACCTTTTTAAAATTTGATTTGCATGTCAATTAGCATTCATATGAGCTAGCTACAATGGTGAATCATGTCATGGCCCACCACTTAAGAACTCTCTCTGGTCTTTTTTTGTTTTCAACTGAATAAGTAAATCATTTTATACACCTGAAAAAGAGGGGAAAAGAAAAAGAGATACTGGAATTAAATCATAAATTTTACCAGCAATTTAAATTAACATATGCATACTGTCACAGAGGATGCCCATTCTGGCAGTGGTGAGGCTGCTACAGGCATTTGCCTGTACAGAGTGGAATGATTAAACAACACTCATGAGCATAGGAGGCTTAGGGAAGTACAGTTATGGCAACTGCAAGTACAAATTGTGTTTGTACCAACAACATGCACTCACACAAATTGAGTACAGTCTATTAAAATCTGTGATTAAAACAATACAAAGGTAGCATCTGGTGGTTACCAAAAAAGGGGGAAAAAAAACTCTAGTTTTTCACCCCACATTTTATCTTTGCTCTAAAATTTTTAAACTTTCTAGCTGATGTTTTACAATGTTGTTTGGGATATTAGCCTCTATGTTATGGTTTTATTTTATTTTATTTTATTGTATGCATAGGGGGTTTTTTGAGTATGCTGTTTTCTAAGTAATAGAATGATCCACTTTTACAGATATATTTATGAAGTGTGTGGAACTTCCACAACACTTCAGTTGTGGAAGCAATCTTGGGCTAGGAAGTGGGGAAACCTTCAGAGAGAAAAGAATAGCTTTTCATGCTGTGCAGAGGCTTAGTAACTGCCTGGTTGAGACATTAATTTATAGTGTTATCTCCTCAGGAATCACTGAAACGTAAACTGAAAGCTTACAAAGACCAAATGACCATCTGGATTGTTACAAGTAAAAAGCAGATCCCTCAGGGACAAGACACAACACTCAACAAGTGAAAGCTTTAGCTTTAATGAAAGCTTAGCCTTACCAGGGTAGGAGCCTCGGGACACTGACACTAATCAAAATTTGAACCCTATGAAGCGGAGCCCTGCTCGGGGGTGAAGCTCAAAGGAAAGCACCGCAGGGGTGGATAATAAAGCTTGCACTGATTAACATATCATACATATGCAATGCCTTGTTTTGCTCATTAGCGAACCCACTGACGTAATGCAGGTCCTGTTGTCTCAATTCTAAAATCTGCAGCTGGCTGTCAGGTCAGCGCCAGTGCAAGGGTATGTGCAGATGGGGGGAAGCTAACTATCCCAGGTTACCATAACAACAAGATAAAATGTGCTTGGAACTCTACATACTTGGATGGGAGAGGCAAACTATCCTGGGTTACCATAACAAAGTCTTCTTGTGCCCTACATAGCTTCAGAACCACAAGGCTGATGGCTTCAGCCTGTTTCAGGATGCTAGACATATTCAGTTGTCATGGTTTGGGCTGGACTGGCCACTGAAATGAACAACAGATGCTCTCCCCCACCTCTCCAAGAAGAGGAGGGAGAGAGAGAAAGAGACTTATGCATTTTGAAAAAAACCTAAACTACTTTAATGAAATATTAAGAATAAAATAAAAAGAAAATAATGAAATATATACAATATATACAAAAGCAGTATTGAGCTCCCAGGATGACAATCACATCACTGGCAGGCACTGGGAAGTCCCAGACTGGACTCAGTGATGAATGGGAACTGGATTCTGGATCTGGATTAAGGAATGCATGGATCGGGATCAAAGGCAGACAAACAGACAGAGTCCTCCTCAGATGCCGGCCACTGAAAAAAAAATAGAGATGACCCTTTGATCCCTCAGCTTTTATACTGAGCATGAGGCAGGTGGGATGGAATACCCTGTTGGTCAGTTTGGGGTCACCTGTCCTGTCTGCTCCTCCCTGCAGGTGCAACCCCTCTATGCTTTTCTGCTTCCGACCCTCCAACGGGGCAAGTAACAAAGTTAGCTGGTCTTGGTTGTTATAGCAATAAGTATAAGCAAGAACCTCTCTACATACCATTCCTTAGCATAAATTATAAACAATCAGGTCTTATCTCTTGATCTTAAAGGTATTTTCCAACCTAAACGATTCCATGATTCTATTTTGTGAAGTATGAATATATTGTAGCTTTGTTTTGCCTTTTAGCGTAGCCACTAGTATGCTTTACTTTACTGACTTGACTCAAGCTGGAGTCAGAAATACAAGAGTGTTTTCTGTTCTGCCTCTGCTAAAGGGATGGCTCAACAGCTCTATGGTTGATGTAGAACCACTGCAAATTAATGAACACCAGTGCTGGCTTTCTTTTGGTTTAATATGCAGGGCTGTAAACTCTGGAAGGCTGCTTCTGAGCAGCAAAGCTGTCCTTGCAGGTGGAAAGGTAACCTGTAAGAGGTTGTTCTGGCAAACCGTTAGCATTGAGATACATATGCTTGTGAGTGAGAGCACTGGAAATGACTGTGCTGCAAACCGGCACTGGACTGATTGGAATATGAATTGTAATTTAGGCTGGGAGAGAGATGCATTTAGGCCAGAAGCACAGTTATCACTGACGCTCACACAGCAGTGAAGTTGTTTTTACATCTGAGGTTGATAATTCATCATCATCATCTTGGTATAAGGTGAAAGTGCATGGATGCATCTTACTCTTGCTTTAATTTTTATCACCCTACTCATAGCTCTGAAACAGGTTGTTTGCTTGAAAACTAGGGGACCAAACAGGTGATGAAAACATTACCCAGATGCTTAAGAGCACTCATGACTGCAGGAAGACAACTGAGAATGCAGCAAAAGCCTTCCTGATGAAACTAGATAGGAGCTACGGGAGTGTGGGATAATTGCTGGAGGTGACTTAGAAATTAAGTTATATTCACATTTTGAAGAAAAGTACAGCATCGATGAAACTTCCAGGGACAGAGGGCAGCTTGGTGTGCAAAGGATACATTTCACAAAGGTTCCTGAGGCAACCTTAGATGTTAATGACATTGGGGGAGCCCGATGCGCTAACTCTAAGAAGAAAAACAGGGTGGAGGATGGATCAGACGGGAGACACCGCAGCCAAGCTCTGTCATAAAATGGGAAGTTGAGGGTCAAATGGAACCGTTGAAGGTCTTATGGAACTGATAAGCTGCTAAATGTGACCCTGAGCCAACGATCTGTCATTTTTTGATAAAATGCTATCCTTTGGGTGAACTTTGCTCATTATAATGTCATTATAATACCAAAACACACCTCCATCCCAAAAGCTACCCACCTCCAAGGTGTGATCATTCCTCACGGAGTCTGCGCTCTGAATTTTTTGTAGTCTATACCTTTAAAAGAGAAGTGGGAAAATTTTACACCAATCATAACAAAAGTATGTATGACTAGAGTCCCTCAAGCTCCACCTGAAAGGTAAAAAATAGTATAAAAATAGCTTAAGAGAGGAGGGATGTCAGGGAAGATACCAATATGATCAGGGAAATACCATCGCTGACCACCCCTGACTCCTGGGATCAGTCGACGTGCTGAGCCTCTCTTCCCCCCATATGGACGCTTGTGGGTAAGATTCGACCACTTGACTGTACCAAGTGCTTCCCCAGGTAACTTAGAAATCTCTATAGAGTTGTTTTATAACTTAGCACATTTATAGCCAGGCTGTATTACTGACATTCTAGTATTTACACGTGCTTTGCAGACAGTCACTTTATCACCGGCAATCCAAAAGAACTTGTGCATCTGTTGCTTCAATAAACTACACTTTTCACCAATCTGGCCGTGAGAGTTCATAGTGAATGCGACCCAACTCCTTAAGTGTGGCTGTGCTAGTTCATGGAACGCCGCTAGATCGAATTGTGTATGGCGTTATTAGTGCATCCATTATCATGATAGTTCAATATACATATTGAACATGACCGGACTTTTAACGCCGAATTGGGCATCTCTCGGAACCTAAGCCTAGCCGCCTCCAGCCCCTCTGATAGAGGCTGGAATGCAAGTGGGTTTATTTTCTGCCAAATTACTTTGCCCTTTAACACAACAGGGGGAGCCTATGCAATCACTGGCTATAGCATGCAGCCCTGGGAAATCCTGTTGTCCAACAGCCGTACGAGGTAAATACAACTCATTTGCTCTCCTATTCCCCAAGTGTTTGATTTCAGACCAAAACGTTATGTTGCATTCCGTTTGCTGAACTATTATCCTGATCTCAGTCTGCAGAGTTCTCTTAAATTTCTTTTTTCAGTTACCACGCCTCAGTGGTCTAATTGTCTTTAGACTTTGAGCAACTACAGACAAGACAGATTTTGTATAGGTTTGTTGCAAATGGGTGATTCTGAACTATGATCTTCCTCATAAAGGGTAAAACCATTACATTTGTTTTACTTCGGTGACTTTCTTGCCGTCTTACTGGAACTTGGAGCATGTATTTCTTGTTCATATGTATTGTATAAGGGCAGCAGAGATCTACTGAGAACCAGAAACCGTAAGTGTGTTTCCATCACGGTTTAGGAGTGTTCAAGATATGTTTTCTAAATGTTAGAAATCCAACTGTTTCATTTTAAACCCCTCAGGTTCACGAGGGGAAAGTCCTGCTTAACTAACTTAATTTCCTTTTATGACAAAGTCACCCACCTAGTTGACCAAGGGAAGCCAGTAGCTGTGGGGGTTTTTAATTTTAACAAAGCTTTTGATACTATCTCTCCCGGTATCCTTCTGGATAAAACATCAAGCACACAGCTAGACAATTCCATAATACTATGGGTGAACAATTAGCTGATGGATGAGGTTTAAAAAGTTCTAGTAAATGGGGCTACATCAGGCTGACAGCCAGTCACCATTGGGGTTCCCCAGGGCCTGGTTTTAGGGCCGGTGCTCTTTGCTTTTATAAATGATCTGGATGCAGGAGTTGAATTTACATTAAGCAAGTTTGCCGATGATCATAGAATGGTTTAGGTCAGAAGGGACCTTGAAGATCATTGAGTTCCACCCCCCCTGCCATAGGCAGGGACCCCTCCCACTAGACCAGGTTCCTCAAAGCCCCATCCAGCCTGGCCTTGAACACTTCCAGGGATGGGGCCTCCACAACTTCCCTGGGAAACCTGTTCCAGTGCCTTACCACCCACATAGTGAAAAATTTCTTCTTCATATCTATTCTAAATCTACACTCTTCCAGTTTGAAATCATTACCCCTCATCCTCATACTTTTTCTAAGTATATTGCCAAATTACTACTTGTTTCTCTAACTTAGAAATGTGTGCACAGTTAGAAAGCAATCAGGATTTTCTCTTTTAAATTCTGGAGAGCTTGGAAACAGCCATTCCCCCTTGTCCTATCACTACATGCCCTTGTAAAAAGTCCTTCCCCAGCTCTCCTGTAGGCCCCCTTTAGGTACTGGAAGGCTGCAATAAGGTCTCCCCGGAGCCTTCTCTTCTCCAGGCTGAACAACCCCAACTCTTTCAGCCTCTCCTCATAGGAGAGGTGCTCCAGCCCTCTGATCATCCTCATGGCCCTCCTCTGGACCCGCTCCAACGGGTCCA
>NW_009649866.1:1231-1496 GCF_000708025.1 Charadrius vociferus | reverse complement strand
GGGCTCCAGAGCTGAATGCAGTACTCCAGGTGGGGTCTCACCAGAGTAGAGTAGAGGGGCAGAATCACCTCCCTTGACCTGCTGGCCACGCTTCTTTTGATACAGCCCAGGATACGGTTGGCCTTCTGGGCTGCGATTGCACACTGCCGGTTCATGTTAAGCTTCTCATCAATCAGCAGGTCCTTCTCCTCAGGGCTGCTCTCAATCCATTCTCCACTGAGCCTGTATTTGTGCTTGGGATTGCCCCGACCCAGATGTAGGACCT
>NW_009649866.1:0-293 GCF_000708025.1 Charadrius vociferus | reverse complement strand
TTTCTGCATTTTCCCAACCCTCTCCTTTGCCTTCTGCATCATGGGTAGTGTGGCTGCAGTCTTTGCCAGTGAAGACTGAGGCAAAAAAAGTCGTTGAGTGAGGAGAGAAACTGGACTTCACACGATCCAATGTGAGTCATACATAAGCCATTTTATTGATATTCTACCGTCCCTTATATACAACTTATCTACCCCTACACGCGTTCACGCATTAGTTGATTGGTTATTAGTCCTGTGCACAAGGCAAGCATGTGACTCAGTTTCCAGAACCAGCCAGACCTTCTTCATGGCAC
>NW_009649865.1:0-204 GCF_000708025.1 Charadrius vociferus | reverse complement strand
CACATCTGGTATTGGTTCTCCACACCCCTGCAGAACAGTGTATTTATTGTGCAGTGGGACTTCAGAAGGTGTGGAAGGAACATCTCACCATTGCCCCCTGTCCTCCAAGCTACCCTGTTCAGCCAATTGGGGAGAGGAATGGGAGCTCTTCGCAGCAGGGGCTTTTTCTGCCTGCTCGGTTTCTGTCATGGGAGACAGGGTGTG
>NW_009649864.1:4536718-4546023 GCF_000708025.1 Charadrius vociferus | reverse complement strand
CATCAGTCAGGATGAAGCAGACAATCTTTAGGCAACGTGCAGAGGTCTCCAGATCACAGACCCTGCATCTTAGAGGTAGACAATAAGGTCCCTGATAACCTGCTAGAAGGGCAGGGCACAAACCCCTAGATTTCTGAAAGGTGTTGAAAGTAACTCATTAACACAGGTCATGAGCTAAACAGGGCTCTTCTGGATCTGCTATTAGTGAACCGTGTCGAACTTGCTATGGAAGTGATAATCAACAGCAGCCTGTGCCAGAGCAACCAGGAAAGCGGGGAGCTCAAGACTTTGAGGAGAAGGAGGAAGACAAGTAGCCAAATACACATCCTGAATTCTAGGACAGCACAGTTTGCTTTATCCAGGGAATTGGCAGGTGGGATCCCATGGGAAGTTGCAGAATCTCCAGCCTCAGAGCTTCTTCCACACCCAAGTTGATGAAGGCCTAGGCAACATGGTCTGAATTCACTGTTAATCCTGCTTTGACCTTATGAGCAGACTAGATGACTTCATGATGTCTCTTCCAAATTCAATTATTAAATGATTTCATTACTCTTTTTGGGTTTTAATCCTGAAACCACTACAAATTGCTGAAGTTACTGCAGTTGCAACATCTTTTCAAAGGCATTCTGTTAAGAATAACATTCTAGTTAAGTATAGTAGATTCTATAGATTGCATTAAGGATAATAAATTACAACTTTATCATGTATGACCAAGTCAACAAGAGACAGTCATGCATTTCACAAATTCTGTGAGCTAAATTACCTTGAAAACTAATTCTACAAATCAACAGATAGCTTTCTCCTACTTTAACACCTGGCTCACTTAGGAAGCAGACAAGATCCAACATAAGAAAAGGGCGTGTGCAGTCAAATGCAAAGCAAGATTCCAGCAGCACTAATTTACATCAATTTAAGGCCATAGTTTCACATCCATTAATATGCCAATGTAGCCAGATAGCCATTTCTCTACCTTTCTCTTACTCAATCATCTCTCATAGGAGATCTTGCTTTAATACAGAATCACAGAACTCCTAACTATGAAGTTCAAACTTCTGGACTTCGAATTATTTTTTAGGAGCTATACAGCTGTCTACTCTTCTCTTTGGTTGTCACAATCTTAGACAAGAAAGAATAGATTATTTTTAGAAAATCTTCGTATGCCTTGAAGATACAGCACTAAGGTCAGCTGCTGGTCAAAAACACGGTCTAGGTCAAATTGCAGAAACTGTCTCAAGGCAAGATGATTTAGAGACCAGAGTGTGGGAGTAATAATTGCCTTTTATATCTTTGGTACACACCATTAGGAGTATCATACAGCTATAAGAGGAATCTCTGTTTGAAAGCTTGAGGAACACGCAGTGCTTGTCCCCAGGAAGATCATTTACACTGATGAAGACACAGCAGCTACTTCTTCCTTCTTCAAGATAACAACTAGTTGATATATAAGCAGATCAAGAGTTACATAGAAATAAATAGCTCCCTAGATCTAACAGTTTAATCTTAATCAAAATCTTGTCTTTATTCCACCAGACTGAGTCTAGTCTGTTAGACGGGACCTTTTTTTTTCTTCAATATCCTGAAACAGTATGTTAAAAACTTCAAAAATATGCAAAGTGTGTTCGTGCACACATATTGCCATGCCAGCATCTCCTCCAATATAGAACTACTCTCTCTTTTCGGGTAAGCAGCAAAGCACAAAAAAGTTCCTTGTCAGTACGCTTTATCAGTTTCTCTCATACCTTTTCACGTAACTATTTTCTCTTACGCTAATACAAGTCTATGAAGCTCACTGGTTTGTAGGTTTGTTTTCTTTAAGCATAGGTTATGGTTATTTTACCAATGGTTATGCCCAATTCAGATACACCAAACATTTTCCTAGTTTAGACTGTGTACCATTTTGCAAAAAATCAACACAGCCATTTCAAATGTGCACATATTCAATCCGACAAAAAATAATTCTAAAAGACGAAGATAAGAAGAAAGCAGAGTGCAATACCTGAGTAACCTCAGAGCAACAAGTACGTATGCCGTGCACTATCAAGTAGGAGATTACAAAAAATAACATTAAATTTGCAAGAACACATTTCATAAATACTCACTGAAAGGTACCCTTGATAATCCTGTTCTATTTTTCACATCTTTTATTAGTTTTATGGAAGTTTTTTGCCTGTGCAAGACTCACATTCAAATGCATAGAGGCAGTTCTCAGTAGGAATTCTTCTAAAACTGCCCACCCACACAATGTTTATTATATCGGAAGAAAGCAAGATGGGAGAGAAGACAACTTACCAAATGAGGATCAGAGTAGATAATCATTTCTGTCCTTGGCCAAGACAAAACAAAACTTGAAAATACCACCTGAACACTACGTATTTTTATTACTCGATTCATTCGCCACCTTAACATACCATTACAGTGGTTTTTGGATCTTTCCCAGCAAGGTCTTTAACAGCAATTTCTTCATCACATTTTCCAAAAGTAAAGTAGTTTGGATAGAAAGCACCAGCTATTACAACCTGAAATCACAAGGAAATATTTTGTAAAACACAGCAGATTATATTCAGTTTCTTAAAAAAAGAGATACACTAGCAACATAAAGAGATACTGACAGATCTTCATATGAAGATTTTTTTCCTGTCTCTTTCCAGGAATTACTGTCATTTCGGCTAAACATTAATGCACACAAATCCTTAGAAACATACTTTCATGAAGAAGAGTTCAACTTCTGAAACAATTTTACAACATTTTAGTATTTTTGTATGCAGAACTGCTCTATGAAAAGTATAATCGTCAGCCCTGTTATCAAGAAGACCATCAATTTTAAATAAATTCACATAAAATAGCTGCATGAAACTTGTTCAGTTTTCATGTTACATGTTATAGTATTTAACAATTCAGCTCTGAAAAGTTCCCTGCTTACACAGTTAAACCAATTGTCACTGAAACAATAAAGAGGTCTGTGAACATAAAATCACTACTTATCAGCCTAAATAAGGCAAGAAACTTAATTGGAAATTTGACAAATTTACAATAGTTGAAAGACTATTCTTTCCCCCACCAATAACTAACCAAGCCAGTGGTGGCCCAAATAGAGCACTCAAAACAAGTGAAAACATCATTTTTAAAACTGCTCATTCTTACGACTTCCAACATAAACCATCCTTTTTTAGACTGTTTTTACAACTTTAACAAAGATTTGTCTAGATACACAGTTTAATTCATCTCAGTATGACTTGGTTTTATTTTGATGAACTGTCAGAAGTGAAGGGACAGCCAGAGGACCAACTTAGTATGAATTCTGAACCATTAGAAGTAACACCAGTTGTCCTTCTAAGCTGACAAAAATAATTATTTTTTTCTTTCACCTGCAATCTCAAAATCTACAGAGAATTTTGAAACATGGATGTAATACTAGTTCATCAGTACTCATATATAAAAATCCAGCTATAAATTTTGTAAATAATGTCTCTCCCCAGAAGAGTCAATAAAGCATTACCCGCAAAATGAAGCGTTGTTTGTATACCCATTCCTCATCCACAGCAGATGGTTGAGCATTAACACACATGTTAAATGCTTTGACTCTCTGTTTCAAGTTGTGAAATAACTCTGCCACCTGAAATTTGAACTCTAAGTTACATATTAAACAGATCAAAACCGTCCACAAATTAAAATAAAATCTGTTAGTAAAAGTCTTAATAAGGAAGGGGAGTTTGCTCAAATACTGGGTGACACTAGTATGCGTTTCACCAAATATACTGCTTAGCATCTCTACTTCAGAAAATAATTTCACTACTGTGAGTCAAGCAGTTTTCTTGGCATCTCTTATAAAGTAGAATTTTGTAGTTGCAAAGCATATTATGCATATATGACATCAAACAAAATTAGAAAAAGAACTGAAATAACCTTTTACAGGATGATATAGTGATTCACCATTTAAGTCATTTTGGGTTCATAACTTAAAAGGTAAAAACCATGCTAACACCAACCTGGACTGCTGCACTTAACTGTAGCAGTGACCACGCATGCTGCACCCTCAGTTCAGCAGACAACCATGATGACTTTAAGTAAGATCAAACTTATGCCTTACAGCAGAATGTGCCCTGTTAAGCTTTCAATCCTAAGCACTTCTAAGAAGCTTCCATAAGCAGCTAATGGTCCTCCAACCACACAGTGAATGCCTTTATTGTCCCAACCAATTTTGGAGCAAGTGTAGAAAAGTACAGTCTGCTCAACTGCTTCATAGCTACATTTTCCTTTCTGCTACTGGCAGTTTTAGGATACTAACAGAAATCAGTCTGTGTCGCTGCCTCAGTTCTGCAAATTCACTTCCACACAAGGAGTTACAAAATTAGTACCTGGAAGTGTGGCAAATAAAAAAACCCAAACCTTCTTAATAAGCGTGAGTGTAGGTGCCCATTCTAAACTTCTGAACTATCATGTCATGCACAATCTCTTCTTGGATGAGCTGAAATTGGGCCAAGAGAACACTAACTACCCAGGAGGCTATCATAAGACTGATCATTCTGCTCTTCAGTTTTACATAATTTGCTTTTTTCCCCCCTCTTATTTTTCTTGGTATCAGATACACAAGCTAAAAATCTACTGGTATTTCTTATCCAGATAGTTGCTTAGTATGAAAAACTTTTTCTTTTTACCTGTGCTTTTTGAACACAGGCCCTACACTGATCACACCAAAGGTATGACCCGCTGGAATAATGGGCAAGGCCATGCTCTGCCCATTGCAGTTATTCAGGAGTTTGACTTATTTGCCCCTCTCAAAATATCACATTAAGATTGAAGCCCTTTGTGATGATGCCTTTTTTTTTTTCTCATTGCTGCAGTAAAGTTAGCAACAAAACCCCACAAATTTTCAACTCCAGTTCTAATTATATAACTGCATTTGCTTAAAATTGTCCTAACTATAAGACAAAATTTATGTAGTGACAAACAGCAGCCACACCACAACCAGTATATCTGAGGGACCTGTAGAGTTAGCAAAAATATTGGAGGTCTCTTAAAAAAAAAAAACTGTTAAAAATAGGTTAAACAGTTAAAAATTTCACACCACTTTGTTTATCCTAACAAAAGGAAAGCTCCTTTCACAAGCTAGCAGTCTGTTTCCAACCCCCACTTCTGAGCTAAGGTAATACTGGACATGCCACTCCTACGGACTCCACCAAGAGCCATTTCTCCATAGTGTCAATTGTGGCAGTTAATAATCTACTTAAAGAGTCCATCCCTCCCAGGCATGGGTCCTTGGCCTTATTAACATATAAATTATTATCTGAAGTCTATTATTCACGAGAATGCACAACTGGCTTTGTTAATATTACAATGATTTTCCTCACCTCTGTCCTTTCTTTGCAACCATATATAAATGAGGTCTCTGCAACCACTCGAGAGGAGAGAGGAGTAGAGGGGAAAATGCTGCCCAAATGTTTGCTCGCTATGGTCGTAGCTTATTAAAGCTTCTGTCTGATATGTTTTCAATTGTACTTGGAGTCCTGATATTCTCCCTACTTTAAATAGTACCAGCTCTCCTCCCCCAAACAAAAACCTAAAATTTCACCATTTATTTGAAGAAAACATACATCTATATGTATTGGTAGATACATAATAATACAGTAGGCTTATCCGAGATCTTAACATTTGTAGAAAACAAGGAAAGTTAAGTCCTTCTGCTTATAAAAATGATTATCTATTTCATCTTACCTCTTTGACCTTCTTGATATGAATACCATTTGATCGACCCCACTCAAGCTCTTCCTGGAAAAGAAAGTGAAAAACAAAAATGCAAAATTTTTTAGAAACTTGTTTCTTCTACTGCTAGTAAACTCTCTCATACTGTTCTGTGTAGACATAAATAATAGTTATATACAGCGACGGAAGAATTTGATCTCATTTCACAGCTTTCTTTGCATCCATATCAATCGAGTACTATGACATGTATGAAAATTTAAGAAAATTATATATTTGACAAATTAACTATACTTTGGTTACCACCAGTATACCTGTGGGTCATCTAAACTTTTCATATAAGCCCACAAGTCCAACTCCTCTGTGTTGCTACTACAGAATCTACTTTAAGATGAAGACTTCTTCCAAAAAAACAGGACTTCTTTATCTGGATGCATAACTTTATCAGACAGATTCTGGCCATCCTGGCTACTCATTATAACTGGCTGTACATTACGCACTGGTGTTCATAAACCACATTATGCTTTGAAAGAAGCAGAGAAATAAAAAAAAGGTTTTATCTTATACACACAAAAGAAAGACTGGAGGCAGTTATTGTGTGCATACTACTGGTTTTTGTGACTGATGCACATAAAGATCTTCCACCTTTCAGGGTTTCGAGAGGGGACAGAGATGTGTGTGTTTCTTTAAAAAAGAGAAACTTATGTATATTAAAATTATTTCTTTCAATTTCCCTTTTCAGCTTGGATTTCAAACCCTCTGGCCACTGTTGACCCATCTGTGAAAGGGACTCCATATGAGATTACCTTCAAATACTCAGCACTGGATTCAAAGACTCATGTTGTCTCACAGCCTATGCTTCTATTTACTTTGAAAAATTGTAACTATTATAAAGGAGCATTGTTAGCAAAAGTTCCTTACTAAGAACATAAAATACTCCAGCACTGAAGTCACCAACCTTGAATACAAAAGAAGAAATAAAGTTTAACTAACCTTGGGATGTCTCAGCTCTCCTTTTTCTTTGCAGGCCTGCCACGCCTAAGAAAGAAGTGGTGTAGTATTCAGGCACAAACTGTAGTGCTTTAGTAATAGTTGCTACAAGTATTAATGTGACATTTAAAACTATCAAGTTTTCCATACCTATACTGAAGATAAATTTTTAACACCAATTTAAAAACCAGAGGTGCCCTCGGGCTAACACAGACTACAAATATTTAAGCACAAAATGGTATAAGGAAATCTGAATCACAGTAATTTAGGTTAGAGGAGGATTCTTCAGATCAGTTGTTCCAAGATCCCACACAGCAGGGCCAACTTACATCAGGTTTTTGAGGATCTTATCTATAAAACCCCGAGTAATCTTGAATGACCTGATGGCTGAACCTGCTCTGAGCAGGAGACTGGACTACAGACCTCCTGAGGTCCTTTCCAGCCTTAATTATCTCATGATTCTAGTCTAATATGATGCTTGCCTGGTTGGTTCCTAAGCAGATATAAATACTTCTCACTCTTACGGATAGTCTTTCTCTATTTTGTTGAGGGTGGGCAAGACCTCTAGGTCTTCCTTTGCTCATTTATGAGCACACAAAGTAGTGTGGCTGCAAACTGAAATTCTAGGAATGCATTACTGGAGGGCTGAAAGCATGGCAGGGTTACAAATTTTGTACCACAAAAAGCTGAAGAACAAGAACTGCTACTGGAAGACAACTACTCTGCCTTCAAGTCAGCTACAAGGTTATGGCATGCAACGCCACATCTACAGACTGAAAAGGAGTTTAAGCACTATTGGATGAATTGTAATTACATATAGTGCCTCAAACTTTACATCAGCTCCTGAAACTAAATTGGAAACATAGCATTTAGATCACTAAATTTCTGGACATAGATTCGAGATTCTGGATCTTTGCACATTCCAAAAGCAGACTGAGCATGTTATATTCCAACGCTTAAAAGGAGTAAGTCCTGATTTGTGGTGGGAGAGGTACAAGAGCCACTTGATAACACACAATAGGCTATCCACCTAGTTTTCTGAGAGGAGATGGACCGAGTATTACAGCACATGAAAACATTCATGAATAAATAGAACAACTTGTATGCTTTGATTTGATGCTGTAATAAAGCAGGCTACTTTCAGAGCCTTTCTTTTCTCCTTGGTTTGGGACAAAAGCAAGCGAACTGACTGATTCAGACTTGGTTTGGGACAAAAGCAAGCGAACTGCGAATTCTGATGTGGATGCCTCAGGGCTGGAAGATAAATTAACATACCCAGGTTCTTAATGAAAATAATTTCATTATTAGGCAGCAAATCTATGACAGATGCCTATAACAGAAGAATCCACTTCTTCTAGTTTGACAGCAAGCCACTTCATAGTAAATTTTCCAGCTTACTATGGACACCAACTATTAGCATAGCTGAATAGCCAGACTACATTTCTCTACCTTGATTGAGGCTGGCTGATGTACTGACTTTAAATAATACTTTTGACACCACCACTTCCATACCCAATCCTTATAATACATCAGAAAAATAAACTGCACTTATTTGACATTATTTTTTCTTTTACAAACTCTTTCTTTTTTAAATCATATCACTTAAACCAGGCTGATTAGCCTTCACTTCCCCGGATTTTCCTATTTCTACTACCAAAACTTTTGACTTTTTCTAATTCACTAAAACTTCTGCATGAATGAGGGGTTAAAAAAGACATACTAATAATTCACAGAACTTCAGCCTATGCTGGAAGAAACCTAATCTGAAGCCGGGAGTTTGAAAACAAGTTCTTTCCCTGTTCTTTTCTGATACCGAGCCATTCAAAACATCAAGCCTTCACATCATTCACACACAGAGATACTGCACAGGAAGCTCTATTTGAATGTTTCTGTTTATTCTCCAGGAAAACACTGGTTTACACAAGTATCACCTTCAGATTAACAGGACATGAGGGAAATTTAGTATGCAACAAGATAAGGGGAATTCAGAAGAGATGATGCTGGAACCCCAGTATTAGTGGATACATGCTGCATATGTGCCCACGTGTGCTTCATAAAATTCTGACACCAGAATACAGCAAAAGACGACAGACAAAGTAAAAAGAGCCAACATACACAAAATGGAATAAACTAGATCTGCAGCTGAAGATTTTGAAGTCTCCAGAATCTTACAGAACATGTCATACCACCCATAATGGAAAACGTTGGATTTTGAATAGTAATTTCCTCCAGCAGAAGTGTTTCCTATGCTCTACCAGTGCCGCTTATAGCTGCCTGGGATCGACCTCTGTCCATGGTACTGTGCTACCGAACAGCCCAGCGTACAGAAAAAAATCACACTTGGGACAGAATAAAATAGTACAAAGTCAAAGCTATGAAATCTGGAAAAAGGACACCAAACTCATTCTGTGCTAGAATTTACCAGCCCAAACTGCCCTTGGTTAAAAAGGTGCTACCAACATCACCGTGTCTCTGACATTTTATTTTTGGTTATTACAATAGAGAAATAAATGCCACAGAAAAGCTGTACATTTTTCAGCCCTGACTGAAGTGGATTTATGATAAAATAGAATTTCCTCTCATCATCAGTGGATTGCCTACACAAAAGCACTGTAGCA
>NW_009649864.1:4479903-4536455 GCF_000708025.1 Charadrius vociferus | reverse complement strand
TGCTACAGTATTTTTGGAAAAGATGGAGAGTCATCAGATTATTAACATTCACAGCCCGAAACAAAACACTCAGTCCTGCTTTAAGCTGATACTAACATTCATTTACAAACATGGCAAGCCTATATAGATAATAAGCTGACCTGAAGCAAAACAGTACAGATAAGAGGAAAGAGGAACTTGCTCTCATTTGCAGCATATCTTCTTAGCTGGCAGACTGAAGCAAGTTCACACCACAAAAGTTCAGTGTGCTTTTTTATCAATCAGTATTTGCAACAACAAAAAGTCTGTTATCGAGCTTAAATGGGACATTGTCCACACAACTATTAACTAGTGAAAGAGAAGACTTTCATTGCAGAACAAATAAGGAACGCTCTGGAAAAACTAGAATATACTCTTTCTTAGGGAAATTTTCTCCTGATTACTGCTAATTGTGCAAATAAGAGAAAACAAGCTAGATAAATTAATAAATGCTTTATTGTGTTGATTCTTAAAAAAAAAAAAAGCATATTTTAATTCAACAGCCATTTAAACAGCCCCAAAGTTGATGAAAAACATTTTGGCTCCCAAAAATGGTATTTTCCTAAAAAAGTTTGGTTTATTAGGAAGCAGAACTCAGTATGATCAAAGACTGTCCTGAAGCATTGAATGCTCTATGTTCTGGGCATCCGCAGTTTGGAAGACATAGGTCTGCTCTGGAGTGAATACAAATTTCTTGCTGTCCATGACAGGGCTTCTATCATTCCCTCCTAAAAAGACTCAGAGACAGTTGGAAAGAAGTCCTGAAGCAGCAAAGATGTAGGCAAAGCATTAAGACACAAAAAAATAAACCAAGCAGACCATCAAGAGAAGCGTGAGAAGGCACAGGACCAGTAAGTATTACAGTTCAGAAGACTTCAATCTCATAGCAAGATTTGTAACAGCTGCAGTGGGATCCTCAGTAGCACACAGACAGCAGATATACTACACTAGAAACTTCTTCAGCACCTCAAGTTATTAATTCCAGAAACTTCATTCTGCTTACCAGTTAGCCACCATTTGTTCTGTTGGAGGCAATGAAACATCAATTTTATAGTAGCGGGAATGACACAGGTAAACGTTCCTGGACCGGAAAGAATCTGCCTCCCCATGTAAAACACCTCCTTTATTGAAAGGATCACAGGGGGTCAAGAGAACCTGAGCCTCTGGTTCCCATCTTGTTCAAAATCTGCTCCTACATCTAGCAAGCAGAAGACTGAGGTAAGCAGCATGCTCTCACTCTTTTCCTCCACCCTGCAATGCTGTTTTCCATCTGCTTAGTAGAATGAATACCTCAAAAGCCATAGGAGACTATATAGTAGTATCCCCTATATAGTAGGGGATATACTCAGAAACTGAACCTTGCAAGCCATTTTTACCTATTCCTTGACACCTTACTTTGATGCAAAGTTGTGCGGCTCCTTCACAGTGGTAAAAATTAACTCACCAGAACTAGTGGTGTTATACAGTAGGACACACCCTTCAAAAAGTATCACTAAGTAGCTAGGAGTAATGTGAAGGTTTTAACAACTGATCCTACAAAGATGAAAAGCTCCATCTAAATCTATCAGATTTCACTGGGAGATAAGCCAGAAAGACCACTTACCTTAAATGCATTCACAATTGCAATACAGTCACTCTTACTATTCCTAGCAAAAAACAGTTTGTTCCTGGCAATACAAATAAAAAGAATTATGAACATTTTTTTTTTTCAAATACTGAATGTATTATACAGCTCAGAATGCTACAGTATTAACACCTTCCAGGATTTTAATAAACAAGATCAATACATTTTTCTTATTCACATCTCCTTGCTGAAGGTAAACTGTGTGGGCAGGATAGCAAGGATTATTTTCTTATTATTATTTAAAAACCCCATTTTAATAGATGCTGCCACATGTTCACATCATAAAGTCAAAGCTTGTCTTGTACTCAGAAATGAGTTAGCTCTGTGATACTAATTAGTTCACAAAGAAATAGATTTCAGTATCTCAGCTGCCCTGGAAAAGCTTCCTTTTGCACTGCTTGGCACTTTGACAGAAAATTAGACTCATGACATGAAAAATTATCTTTAGTGGTCAACTTAGCCCTCTGCTCCCAAACATAGTCAGGAAGTGGTAAAACATATAGGGTAATACCTGTATCCATCGACATGCTGTTTGAAAGGTACTGCAAAAAAATTCCGCAGAGAGAGTGCTGCAGCTACAACAAAAACAAATAAAAATTAAAACCTGCAAATCGCTTGTTTTTATAGAAATGTTCTCACATGTTCTTCTTTCAGTTACCTATAATAAGGCATTCCTCTAAGCACCCGAAGACATGTCCAAGGACTATCAATTTTCCAAGATGCAGATCCACTGGCAACTGTGCCAATACCTTTCCTAAGAAAGTCAGCTCACCGTCATGTAGATTTTCTTCTGTTTGCACACAAGTTGTAAGTGCTCCCAGCTAGAGAAATTAGAATTTATTCACTTGTAAAAGTTGGTGAAGTAAATATAAGACCAGTTTGTAAGAAAACAAGACAAGAAGCAAACAATTATCTCAAAGCAACATCAATTAGTATCAAAACTGCAATTATGTTGAAATTCTTAAATCATTTTTAAAAGCCTAGTATTTTGAAACCAAAGCCTGTTATTGCATATACTGAATATAAATGCAAGCTAAAAATGATACACATATTATTTCTTATGCACTTTGGAAAAGAAAAAGTTTAAAGCAAGGAATATTCTACCCCATATCAACTTTATAACTGAAAAGCAAAATGACCAATTTCCTTGTACAGGTCAGAAGGGGATCTTCAGCCTGACCCTTATACACCATAAGGTTTAAGAGTGTGATTTTGCTACTTATTAAAAAACAATTTCAGTTACAGTTCAAATTCTTTTGCTTTTTTCCTATTCTTTCTCACCACAGACACTAGGTTCACAAACAGTATCATTACTCCCTGATGAAATTATAATCCTGTTTTAATGAAGTAACTGCAGAAGCTATGCTCAGGAGGACAGTAACCAAACAACAGTCAAGTATGAGAAAAGGTTCTCTAGACAACATTCCTATTTCAGGTTCCAATTAAGGCAAATACTACCTTAAATACCAAGAAAACCAGTTCTACAATAAATTTTTATTACCTTGATTTTAACAACATGAAAAGAATGCCTACCTCTTTCAGCTGAAGTATGGTACGTTCAATGTCACCTACACTGGGCGGAGAAAGAGCTGTTGCCAGCAAGTCTTTTGGTGCCCCCATATCAAGCTTTTTTATTTTTAAGACTGTAGTTCCCAATGGACAACGCTGAAGGGAAGACAATGTTATTGTTACTTTCCCCCCATGGGAAGTGTTTTATATGAAAAATAAGTTAAAGTTTACAATTTAGTAAAACCTGAAATTAATTTTGTGTAATTAAGGATATTTTTCTTTTGAATAGATTGCTTATTTCTAATCCACATCCATTTTACTGCTGTAATGCATCTCCTTCTATGAAGAACAATATGTGGAATGGTCTTTTTCAATTATTTATCAACTTGATTTTTTTTCAGTGTTGCCATTATTAATAACTATTTAAATCGCATGCTGTCTTCATGAGAAGTAAAGCAAAACTTCTTTTTATTGTCTCTGCTATGACCACAGATATTAAAAAAACTCTTAATATTCCCCAAAAGTCTTACCAGTATTTCAGGTACTGACTTCTCTGGAATAAAGTCTGTCCAGAAGTCCTTGTGTATAAGCCTATAACAATACCCTTTGGAAACACGTCCAGCACGACCTTCACATAAAAGAGCAAATCACCAATTTATAAACTGCCCAAGTTTCAAGCTGTTCAAAATCCATCCACCTACAAGCCTTCTGGGCAGCTGAGCAGCACGTGACAGCTGATGCTGATCAGTAATTTGCTCTCTTGCAGCAGACAAGCCCAGTGGAGACATTCTCTCTATCCTCTCCTACATAAGGATGAGACTAAATAATTTTGCTTTCGTAGCTGCAGTACGTAACAAGGGAGTTACTCAAGTATTTCACTCAAATACCTCATTCACATAACTGCCCTCAGATCAGCATCCCTCTTTCTCAGTTGAAAAGACATGACAAATCCTGCACTAGAATATACTTCCTCAAAACCAGGAAAAGGCCAATTCTACCAAATCTAAGTTTAAAATAGATAAATATGTCAATGCAAGTTTTAACATATCCCCAAACTGAAGATTGTATATGCAGAGTAAATATGCTTTCCATTTGTATTTCTTTACAGAACAAGCATACTCGGATTTCCTCTTTGACTCTATAGCTAGCAAAAAATCTTCTACACAAACAACTTTTAAGATGCCATGATGAACAGCAAAACAGAAAGTCTATCTTCACAAATCTAAACACCATTCACTTCAACAAACTAAAGGGTATTCCACTCAGTGGGATACTCCACTGCAGAATTAGGCCATATTTTTAGGTTTCGTGCATAACAAGCCCAAGTCTGCTATATAAAACGCTGCTTCTACTGGTTGTATATTGGCTGGTTGTCATAACCTACACTGACCCAGAACCAAAGGGAAATAAAGCTGTGTATTGGGTTTGCATGGCAAGGTTTTGGTAGAGGGGGGTACGGGGGTGGGGAGGCTAGAGGGGTGGCTTCTATGAGAAGCTGCTAGAAGTTTCCCCTATGTCTGACAGAGGTCCCTTCCGACCCTGACCATTCTGTGATTCTTACTGTTAATAAAATGAAAAGCAATGTAAAATTCTCCATGAAGGTGAGCTTCTAAAATTCCTTTCCATTACCTACTGTCATCTTACCTTTTCTTTGATTACAGTTTGTTTTAGATGCCCAGCAAAGTCTCAAACTTTGGTAATTAGTTTCCTCATCACAAACCAAAATTCTAGTTAAGCAGAAATCTATCACTGCAATTAAGAAAAAAAAAAAAATCTAGTATTATTACAAAAAAACTTATCTTCATGGCAGTGGAAAAAATACAGGTTGCTTTTGTTTTATCAGAAAAGGAAAGTTTCAATTACTTGAAAACCAATAAAGAAAACACTAGATTTGTAAACAATCAGACCCAGGATACTCTGAATACTAACAGAACTGCAAATAAATATAATAAATAGTGCAGATGACAAGCATTAGAAGGCAGTAATTGCTGCCTTTAGACATTCTATATTAGAATTTGCTTAATCTGATGCAATTATTTCAAAATACAGTCAGAATGTGAATAAAAAGCTTAAGCTACTTCTGACATGAGGTCTGATTCTGCTTGTTACTGCATTTAAAATTATTCCCCCCTCACCCCCTGTAAAGATTAAAACCAACATCCCACTCAGTAGCTCTACTATTTGTTCATATATTCAGATTTAAAACTGTTCTCTACTGTGAAAGAAAGAATTCAACCACTGTCAGAATTAAACTCCAACAGCAATGCCTTGTAAAACAGTGACATGTTGCAGAGATTTAGGCTAGCACAAGTAAGGAAAACATTACGAATACAGTGTATACACAAATATGAGATTTAGAAAACTTACCATACTTCACATCAGGAACTGTTACAGAGCTCTCAGCTATGTTTGTAGACAGAATAACCTGAGTTTAGAAGCAAAAAATGAGTAACAAATGCATAAAGAAAAAATTATTCACATTAACATTTCCACATGAAAAATACAACTTTCTATGAAGAAATAGAAATGTAATGGCAACGTAGTATGTATGCTCTGCATATTAAAAGAAGCCGTACAACACAAGAAAACTTGTATTTTCTTGTCCTAAGATTAGAAAAGCATAATAAAGTACTACAGCATATGACAATACAGAGGAAGAACAGAAATATTTCCTTATGCCTTTGTCATAACACAACATCACACTATTAGCAGTGATAAAGAAAACCAAGATGCTAGCCAAAATGGGGGGTACAAAGCAAGTGAGAGATCCCCACAGTAGAGGGCTACTTTGCTAAGCAGTGCCACCAGCAGCATGCCACTGCTATGCAGGTGGAAGAACTGACATGCACAAACTATTCTGAAGGATAAAACCAGTGTCACACAATAATTTAAGGATAACTTCCTGTTATTGCATTTTTCTTGAGGTCTAAACACCAATTAAAGCAACAGCTTGGTAAGAAAAGCAATTAGTTTACATCTTGAAAAAACAAAACTGCTTTGCCCTCACAAAACAATCTGAGTTGGCAAAAGGTTTCACGCACAAATTAATGATTCAACAATATTTACTTTTCTGTAGCCAGGAACTGTAGTCAAAAACACATTACTTTGTTCCTCTAACGTCACACATGAGTGAAGTGGGTACACTTGCCACCTGAAGAAAAGATATTAGTGAAATGTTTACTGATGCAAGAATATAAATTAACTACACCTCTGTGTTAAATCATATTACACACTTAGAACTCATACAGCTGAAGGATTCATGTTCAAGTTTAATTGAACTGAAACAAATGTGGTCTAACTTACCTTTTGTTAAACATATTTGAGAGACAGGAGTGCATGTAGCTTATTTCACTCAAACCTAGAGAAAAAGTAAGCAAGAGTTTGTTTTCTTTTTAGCTATTACTAACAATTCTAAAATCAATCCTCACATCTACTTAAATTCTCAACTGACTTTCATTATTACCTCCTTTTCACTGGATAATAAAACAACAGAAGAGTTAAACAGTAAGTGTAATAATGAGTCACTGAAACACAGAGTCAATTTTTCAAGTCATTTTGCATAATTTTACACTTACTAAAGTAAAATGGCAGCATCAGATATAAAGTCCATCTGCCAGTGTCCAATTATTAGCCCTTGTTTCAGTTCCTTACAACTGACAACATTCACCGCACGCTGAATGTCTGGTTTAGGATAAATTTGAGCATTTCATCCAAAACAAGCTGTTTCCAAGAGCAGAGCCAAGGAAAAAAAAAAAAAAAAAAAAAAACACACACCACAAACCCCCTATTTCTGCCTTAGCCATCTTACCTTTAGCAGTTTCAGTGCCCATTCTCTGGGGCATGGATTTCACGTCTGCCATGAGAAATCTTATGACTACAGAATTTTTGCTGTCTTCCCAAGTACCTCTACAGGCAGAAACCTTTCTCAGAAGCCTAGTTTGCTTGTTATTGAGACTTCAATTCCAAAAGCCTCATTTTCAAAAAACTGTCCAACACTGAGCTTCCCTGGCTGGATATTAAAAATTATTCTGTAACTGCAATACAGGATGGCTGTAATTTTCAGTGAGGCTAAATGCAGTTTAAGCACCTGGATGTTGAAGTTCTTGCACTCTTTAGATGACTGTTCCTTGACTTCATAAGTGAGAAGGAAAGGAGAGAGATAATTTCAGGAAAGATAAGAATATCTTAAATCAGAAATGAGAGGAAAGAAGAATATGTGATGGGCTGGAAATTGTGATCAAGTTAAGGTAAGCAAGGAAAAAAAGGCCAGAAAGCAAGAAAAAGCTTGGAAAAACTTCTTTACAGTTCGGGTGACAGAGCACTGACACAGGCTGCCCAGGGAGGTTGTGGAGACCCCTTCTCTGGAGATTTTCAAAACCTGCCTGGATGCAGTCCTGAGTAATGTGCTCTGGGCAATCCTGCTTTAGCAGGGGAGTTGGACTAGATGATCTCTAGAGGTCCCTTCCAACTCTAAAAATTCTGTGATTCTGTAAGCAAGGGAAAAAAAGGCCAGAAAGCAAGAAACTGGGGCAAGAAAAGGAGAAACAGATTCAACAAGAAACCAACACGGTCCTAACACAAGGCTGGCTGGGAAAAGAAACTGCAGAAGACCATGGAGATTAGTCAACTACTGAAGTCAGAAAGACTGAGACTATAGGTAAGGGAGATAAAAGATGTCAGGGCTGGGGAGAGGACAGGTGAGTTGGAGGAGGAAAAAAAATGGTGGTAGTGGTGGGGGCACTCAGGAAAATTTAAATTTCAGAGACCTCCTTTTAGTGAGGCTAACTACAGGGGAAAGCAATGTCATTAGGACTTAAAAAAGACAGCGGTGGAAGCCTAACTTACATCACAGCTCCAATGAACTAAGAGTACTTGAGAACGCAAATAACTGACCAAACAACAAACTAATGACTAGCACAATAATGAAGCAATTAACAAAGCTCTAAGCAAAACAACTTCAGCAATGTAGAGAAAAACATGCATACTAGGAAATGTAAAAACAGTACCACTTTTAAAGATTATTGTAATACAGAAAAAAATGTGCCTCTTCATAAACTAGAGCATGTTATTAAAGATACAGAGAAAACAAAAGAACAACATGATATGGTCTGTTTGCACACAGCCTGCCAGACCTACTGGATCCCACTAGCTATTGCTCAACTACCTCGTTGTCTACTGCTTCCTACTTGCCATGCTGCCTGGTTACATATCTGAGTAAGATACCAAGGCTTGAACCCAATTTATGTTTAAAAACAATTAAAAGAAGTTTGATCCATGATTGGTAGAAGCAGATTCTGCATAACCAATATTAATAATAATTATCAATCAGTCTAGTAATTACTGAATAGACACAGCAGGCACTATCTGCTGTCCAGTTCTGGAAGTGACAAGAATTGATCATGAAGCCTACAGAACAAAAGGCTGCCACCAGGAGAGACAGCTCACGGAATGAAAAAGAAACTAGTAACAAAATCTGTTTGGCAAACATACCAGGATAATAAGGAGAGTGGGGTATGGAGAAGTGCAAAAGAAAATACAAAACAGACATAGATTGACACAAGTAGAACACATGAAAGCTTAGGACAGTAACAGCAGAATCCCTTTGAAAGAAAACCCTAAAGCTTTAAGCTATGCAATTCCTGCCATCAGCAAGTGCACATGAAGCATAGAGAAATCGGGCCATCCTCATCTTCTCCAAGTTCCTGAAATGGATGATAACCTACTGTTGCTTTCATTTAGCCTGTCAGTGAGTCTGGCAGAAGCACGTTATATACTTGAAGGTGTAGCTCCGTGATGATTCAATCAACACAGTCTGACCCCTTTTTCCAATTTGTTCTTTAAAAAGTCTAAAGAATTATGCATCAATATATATGCTCAAGAAACATTAAAGGTTGTCATGTCAAGCACTAAAACAAAAAAAATGCCAGAACTAATTTGGTTGTGCACACATAATGCAGCCCACTGGGAACATATTTATGCATGTATGTTAAAAAAAAAATCACCGTACAGTTTAACATGGTACTTTGTATCACCTAGTACCTAGGGACAGACTAGCTCTGGAACCAAAAAAGATCTGAGTACTGAAGGATATTTATCTGTAAACAATCAGACTCAGTAACATCAAAAAAAAAAGTAATTAAGCACTAAACAAGACAGGTAATTACAAAAGGAAGGGAAAACATGGCATACTACTCAAGACAGCTGCAGCTGCTCTATGGAAGCGGATTCTGCCCCATCACTGAGTTGCACAAAGACAGTGGGCAAAAATCACTCAACAATACTCCTCAGCATTGCATTATTCTTTCTGGCTGCTGATGCCTACTCAGCTTGAAACAGCAATGGGAGTGTTATTTGGAATGCGCAAACCACTATGAAGTTGTAAGCACTCAAAAAATCTAGGCATCTCAAACCAGTGTCTTAATGTGGAGGTTATTTTTACCCGCAGCTCTATCTCAGCTGCCCTCTTGTAAACTGAGGGCTCTCCTCCCCTTTTCTCCGTCTTTCTGTTTAAAGACTATCTGTGAAGAAAATTTCAAGAGGTGTTTGCTAACCCTGTATTCAAGATCAGTCTTCAGTATCCAGTTATAAAACAGACCAAGGTCAAATACTGAGCAACAACAATAAAAAACAAACCTGAGTACCAGCTCATTCAGAAAGCACTACACAGGTTTGCACAAATTTACCAAATGTATTTAGACATAAAGCTTCATTTTATCAGTTGCAGTTATAAACCATCAGGGATAGCAGCACAGAAAATAATAAATATCAAAGTGAAAGAAATAAGATTTGGAAATGGAAAGTTCTAAAGAGTAATTTCAGCCTGAAATGAAGACTCAGAAGACCTGAGGAAATCTGAAAGCACACCAGTCAACACCAGTATGAGAAGCCAGAGGCAGAGATGGTCTCCCTACTTCATTAATGGCAAACTGGAATTGGTCCTATGTTGACATGATGAAGTAATTCCTTCTACCCATTGATTTCATAGAGAAGGTAACTCAAAGGCAGCTCTAATGCCTTTTAGCTGGCAGGAAGCACCCTCCACTGAAAGCCACTCTGCAAGTGCAAGTATATTTTCATACTGGTGTGCTGTTTCCAGTCCTAGTGCTAGCACATCTACTGCTAAGCTCAACAGAGCAGAGAAATGACATTCATAAAGATTTCACAGAGAGTTAGAAAGTCCTGGCAAGGATCATAGAATCATAGAATGGTTTACGTTGGAACGGACATTGAAGATCATCTAGTTCCACCCCCCCACCCCCCCACCCCGCCATGGGCAGGGACACCTCCCACTAGACCAGGTTGCTCAAAGCCCCATCCAGCCTGGCCTTGAGAGGGACAGACCCCACTGTGCCCAAGGAAACAGCTGCTCTTGACTCCTCCTGGAGGCGACCCTCCACTAGAACGTGCACAAGTCTTCTCAAAATTTTGAATTAGCCAACTTTGATGTCCACGAAGTAAAAGAATACCTGGAAGCACCAGGTAGGTTTGTGATGCTTGGGAAACCTAGGCTGTAGCTTAGTTACACAAAAATTATTGTATGCTTTTGTTTTGGTGGTCATTCGTACTTGAACCCCTTAGCTCGATTTTAGAGGCAATGTAAGATAATCTAGATTTACTGCTTAAAGAGGACTAAAACTATATATAACCAATTCTCTGATTATTAAATACTATGTCATCCTGTCTTCCTGCTACACCAACCAATGTACATATAAAGAAAAAAGTGATTTTTAACTTTAACGACAAGAATCTAAATAGAATCCAGGGAAAAGACTACACTATACGCAGATAAGAAAACATCTCTAAAAGAATCCTAAGAAAGTCATGCAATATTTATTAACTAATTAAAAAATTAAGCAACTGAATTTCTGTGGATTAACTGTAGAATTAATTTTGTTATTGTAACTTCATTTCTAAAACAAAGTTTAAATTTTTGACTCACTGCTCTTCCAATTATTGCCATATTTAAACAGATTTGCAAGAAAAATAACCAACTAGACCAACAAACCCCAAAATATATGTTTAGTAAATGCTTAGAAGAAGCACCAGAGGAAAGCTTGTTAGATGACAAATAAGGAAAAAGCAAATTATTTAGACGTATACTCACCTGGTAAAAATACTAGCACACTCCCACGTTCTGATGTAGCACTCAACGTTTTTTCCTCCCTAACAAAAATATGCAGTTTCATTACTTTTACAACGTCAGCTTACTTTACTACCCCACGATATTTTATTTGTAAGAACAAGCAGAACTGCACATTATTTGTAACATGTATTATTTAAACTTCTTGAAGAAATGGAATTCAATACACTATTTGCAACTATGCTTTCTGAAAAACACAGTATATAAAAACTGGAACCAGATCATTAGGTCTAGTTTTGTCTTCAAAAATATGTCAAAACAGAAACATTTTTATTTACCAATGAATTAATCAAAATTAGATTACCAAAGATCTTGAAATGAAAAGGTAGTATACGACCACAGAATTCTATGCAAACTTATTCTGTAATTTCTCAAGTACATGTAATACTCTTGTATTCTAGAAATATCACTAGACACCTTTAACAAAAGCTTAGCATGTAAAAAACTTAACCATTATCAAGAGCTACAGTTCATGACTTTAACTGAAGATGTTTCCTTCTAAGATTATCTGTTATGAGTCAGGAAGTTAAAATCACCTTAACATAATATAGAACTCATATTTTTGGTAGTAATCATTCCTGATACAAAATGCTTTCATGCACCTTGAAACTCTCTACTCTCAAACTATATAATGAACAGAAAGTATAATTGTCAGTGGAAGGTTCACGCCAATGGATGTTCGTAATAGCCCTTCTGCTATTTGAAAGACATTAAGTTAAACAGCCAGTGAAAATTAATGGCTAACCTGTATTCTTTTTTTCATGGCTTAATGTATGTTTTAGTTTACAATACAAAATAGCATTTCTGTTTTTATTCTTCATATAAATAATACTCAGCTTTGGTCTACAGCAAAGTATCTAGTTTCCATATGACATGGCTGGCTTGAATGGTCACTTACACTCCAGGGCATGAAGTGTATTTCAAGAACACAGGGCATTCAGTAAGGCGTACAAGCACTCTTAGTATGACTAACCAAAGTAGAAATCACATGAATATGTAACATAAAAGCAAAGATGCATAAAAAATTAAGTTACCACTCATAAGAAACAGCAGCCCATGCATTATAGTTAATTAGCATCTGATTTCCCCAAAGAATGACTGACTGTGTAAATCTATGGATCTGAGGATCTTGCACCGTATCTTACCTATTGCTCTTCATCTCCAACTCATCAAATGACTGAATCAAAGACACTGCTACTTCATACATTTCCCTCACTATCACTGGTTCCTCAATTCTTTGAGAAGGAAGCTATGCGGAGAAGAAAGTATTGACGTTAACACAGTATAACAGGCTAAAAGACTGTAGTTCATATACGTGTGTTGGTTTGTCAAGTGCTTTTCAATTGAAAATGATCCAGCACAGAAGCTGTACAAAGTAGTAACTTAATCTGGAGCATTCCTTACCTTCTAAGTAGACATTTTCCTTCAAGCATCCTACCATTCTAATGCCAAATAAATACATCTGATATTTACCTGCTTAAGATAAGCACTAGCCCACACTCCATCCCCTAACGTCTGCAGGACATACTCCTTACCCAGAAGAGTTATGCACCTGAGACTAAATACAACTCATAGGAACAGGATGACAAGAAGATGACAAATTTGTATAAGGCAGGCACAATCCTTCCCACAGGTGCTATAATACAGTTCTCTACCCGATTGCCAAATAAATCACGTACCTCTTTCTCATTTAAATTATCTTTGCATTTAATGGCTCTTGTGTTTTAGGTCATACCCTGTCAGAGACCTATGGTTCTGATGTACACAATATAACCCTGATGAGTGATATCTACACTGTTTTCTAGTATTCTGTCACAAACTCGGCTTTAATATTTAAAAACACAAACCATCAAGTCTTCAGACCAAAGACAATAACTTAATCGCATTTCAATTGTAAAAAGAAAATGCTTAATGAACTAGAAATACTCTGGAAATGGTCTATACGATTACTTATTTTTTTCCTTTTAAGGAAAATGGCTTTAGATCATTGCTCACCTTTCATTCTCAGGGTTTCTCCTCATTCTAGTGGAAACTCTTTCCTTGACTAACTGCTATCTCTAACTTTTCTGGAATTATATTACAGTGTAATCTGCCCTCCACATACTTCACTTGATTAGAAATCCTAAAGTCAAACTGCACTTCTCTCCCTTGTATTATGCCTTTGAAGTTCCTTCCTCTTCCTTTCCTCCACCCTCAACTGAAATACTTTATTCACTTTTATGCTGAAATCTAATGGTTTAAGTCATCCAAGATTTTGCCAAGAAAACCAACAGGTTCAATAGGCTCAAGTGATCAGCCTCTACATTTTTTATCTGCAGGTTGTGTGTGTTTACTTTAAGAAATCTTACATTTTCTCAGTAGTTAACAAACATCCATTTTTATGTTTATGTTCAGCCAAGTATTTCTCTTAGCCTATCAGTCACATTCACCTGCTGCTTGATACACTACAAGAGCATTTCATCATTCAAATACAGCTTTATTTAGGCTTGGACGTCTCATTTTTACTTTTACAGAATGGCACTATAATTGACATGACAATGAAAATGGAGCATTTGTGCTTTAAGCATAATACTCCATAAGAACTAGACTGCACAATAACAATAAAAATGCAGTAGTCAGTAGTAATTGGTAAATACGTACAGATAAATACATAAGATAAAATGCAGCTGTAGCCACTGACTTTTAACAAGGATATGTAGTGTAAGGAAAAAGCCACTCCTGGAAAGAAATTGAAAATGGAAGCTGAATGGCCAAGAAAAATATTTAAAGGTTTCTACACACAAAACCTAGGTATTCTACCTTTCCCTGTAAAAGCAGCAGAAAGTATTTACCAGTTGTCCACATTTCACAGGGCTTTGATTACACATTTATTCCAATTCAGTTATCGTATAAGCAAGTGAAGATTCTTCAAGTTTTCAGTAGCGAGGAAAAAAAGCAATTGAAAGATATACTGAAAGTTGGAATGCATCATATGTGTACTGGTAAGAATATCATTCATATAATAGCTCCTTCAATTGTCTGAAGTGAAATGAAATCCAGTAAGACAATGTGTAAACCTATGCATCTGAGGATCACAAATTTTGGATACAAGCAGATGGTGTATTGCTTGAAAATAAAGAACCACCTGGACCACCTACTTAGATCATAAGAAAATAGCTATCTTAAAATGTAATGCTGCTGAAAGGCAAACATGACACTAGGATCAGGAAAGGTCATTGTACGAGTGTGATGTGTTAGTGACACTACAGAACCGCCCCTCACTCTGAAGTGACCCAAGTCTTGTCAAAGTTCTCAGCCAGCACACTCCCCAGCCTTTGAAGTAAAAACTCTTGAAGCCAACAGGTACTCAGTTTGTGATGCTGGGGAAACTGATTGGGACTGACAATACATCTGCAATTCCTACCAAGTTTTAAGGGGACCAGCCGAAACTTGAACAGAAGCGAAGAATGAAGAGACTTACTTTATCTAACCAAAAAAAAAAAAAAGCCAGAAAGAGGTATTACTGCTACCTATAAACGTATCCGAGAGTAAATAAGAAGGTGGGAAGGAGAAGAGTTACTTTAATCTTTAAAAACAAACAAACAAACAACAACTAAACAAAAGGAAAAAAACCAAGAAAACCAAACCCAAACAAAAACCCAACAGTGTTGGCTCTAATCTGTCACAGTCTCCCAAGGTGTTCTGGGAGAAAAGGCAGCAGAAAAGAGAAGCGCCCATTTGCTTGCTCCTTTTTCAGCTCCAGCACTGGGACTGCATATCCACATCAAGTTCAAGGTTCAGTGCCAAGACAGTTTTAACCTGATCTGAAACCCTTTGCCTGCAACTGTACACATTTAACCAAGTAGAGATGTTTCAGAGAACAAAAACCATAGAGAATTGAACAATTGGAACTATTAAAATGAAGTTATTTTTCTACCAGTTTCCCTTTCTGAAGCAGCTCATGATGCAATCACAAAAGCAGCACTGCTAACATTAATTTGGCAACAATGATTTAGATCAGCTTTTGCTACTGCAACCTCAGTCCTCAGCTTTCCAACCCTTACCAGAACAGCGAACCTGTAACACTACATCATGTCAACCTGAGGTTGCCTCGCTGTCTGCAGAAAGACTCCTTTCTGAAAACCCCGACAAAATTATCCTACGTTGTTCTGGTAGGCGATGGACTGGAGGATCAAAAGAAGCCATCTGTAAGAACTTGACAATACTCTTTCCACTTCTCTGACCCACTTGAATCAACCAGCCAGGAAGACTTTTCAGGTGTACAACTCTGTCAATCCCAGAACTTCTTAACCCACTATAGTAACGCTTTTCCAATTAAGCTTGATTAGTCCATGAGAAACCAAAGACCTCATTCCCAGTAGTTTTGCTAAGGAGCATTTTTTTTTTCCCCGATATATGTGATAAGCTAAGGATTTTATCTTTTCTGGGCTGCTTGAACATAAGATTTTTGTTTTACACTACCCCTGCTTAAGTAACTGTCAGATTTGTCTTTCCAATTTTGTTACCAATTGTACCTTTAGCATTCTTTAACATGACAAGGCTGTCACATCACTCCTAATAAAAGGTAACGATGTGACAAACAGCAAGTCCAAAAGCCCAGTCAGAACTGACTGAAATAATACAACATAATCGGAATAGGTTTTGACAGCAGTTCACTACCTTTCATCTGGACTCTGACTTCAGTTCCAGGGATACGAAGGAGTTTTTATATTTGCAAGCCAAAAATGGGACTCTCTTTTTTGCCTTAGGTAAAAAGTAGAGACATGGGATTTCACAGATCTACTGCCAAAGACTAACATTTAGACCCCCTAGTTACTTACATTTAAAAAATCTGCTCACAGAATTAACTATACAATTAATTTGCATTTGGTATCTCCAATACTATACTACTGCAATAGGTAGGCATTTGCACAACTGGCTTTAAATTTGCCTATAGGCAAATTTATAATCTATAGATACAGCCTTCATGAATTTATCAAAATTTCTGTTTCACTAATTCCTTGGGGAAATTAGCTTGTGCTGATATGACAAAATAATGATCCATTCAAATATCCAGAACAATGTGCTTTCAAAGGCCATTACACCAAAAGAAAAATAAACTACTTTTTATAAATCTATACCAAAAAATTAAACAGTAGCACCTACAAATGGCCTAATATCTAGGCAATAGTAAGCTAGTGCTACACTGAAGGGTGTTTCTCCCTTCTTTCCCCCTTATATTTATTCTTTTTCACAAATGAAGCAATTCAAGTGGAATGCTTGATCTTTGATCTATCTAGATGTCTAACTAGCCATATCAAAGGGTTTACTGCAAACAGGCATAGAGAAGAAGACAAAATAATGCCTGGCATTTCTATTTATCTTCCAAATCACAATTGGTATCAGTGAGTTCCCAAATTATCCAAGTCAGAACTGCTTAAAGAAAATTTTAATTTCAAGCATAGTTTTAAAACATCATCACCTACAGAAATGAGTGACAGATTCAAGAGCCAAGAGCTCTGCAGGATTCATAAAAGAATTTCGTATTTATACAGGAACATCCAATTATTTTAAGATCTTTTTTGAGAAAGGACAAAGGTTCACCTCTGTGAGCAAACAAGACAGTTACAAAGGACTAAACTGATTCCAATCAAAATGGGTTAAGCAATGAGTTATGACTTACGTAATCTGATTTTAGTTATTAATTTTAAAATCAAGATGAAACTTAGGAAAATATCTGTTTATCTAAAAAGCAAAGAATCTTTTTTTAACTTCTATATTCTTTTACGTGAATTTTACAGGCTTTTATAGGCAAAAATAAAATATTTAGAACTAAAGCCTGAAGCCTGTACCTCAGGCAGCTGATTTTGATCTCAGTATGATGAAAGACGTGCCCCTGCTTCCATATGGCAGCATTAACTCACTAATTGCCTTAATACTCAAACTCTGCTTTCATTTTTATTACGACATTACATAGATCTTACTACTCCATAATTTTAAGTATTTTTTAAACAAAATTAGTATTCAGAGAAAATCTCCACACATAGCTCCATAAAAAACAAGATGCGAGACCAAAACCCCACTGCTTTCCAATTAAATTTCTTCTTTTTTTCACACATATTTAAAAATAAAATATATTAAAAAAAAAAAAAAATCAAGAGCACTTATGTGCTTCTGGGCTGCCCTAAGACACAAATAACTTCTTGAACAATCATACTCCTCTCCTCCTACTAAACAACAGAATGGCTATAGCTAGGACAACACATGATAACCAGATGAAATCTTAAAAAAAAAAAAAAAATCCAAGTTAAATGCTCATAGACACAGAGGAAAAAAAAAGAAAGCATAAGCACTGAAAGCAGTTCCTTTTGTTCATGATCTTTGAGGTGAAAGGTGTGGCAGCTGACATTTAGCTCGAAGTGCAACTATGACAAATGCAACTTGACTGAAGTAGACTCCTTACTGAAATTCTTAGTTATCTTTTTGTTGTCATCTATCATCAAAAAATCTTTTACAAAAGTCATATATTACATAATCTCCATATTATCTGAGCTACCATACTAATGTATAAAAACTGACAGGCCAACTGCTATATGCATTTAGTTTATTTTTTTTAGTTGCACTAAAACTTCAGCAGTTATCAGCCTTTTATTGTAGCTCATCCATGTTGAGGCATAACTAATACCTGCGCTGTGTACAGCATAAGCAGTTATTTTCTTCTGTGTTTCCCATAAAACACCAGCTTGTTTTATTTCTCTAATTTAGTTTCTGCAGAATTGAGGGATGAAACCTAAAGAATAACAGTATGTTCACATACTGCTACTTTTTAAGTGCATCGCCTGTTTTCTTCATTGTATTAACATTATAAGTGTTCTGAATTATCAAAATTGACCAGTAATTACACCCATGCCCCAGTTATTTTTAGAGTTGTTGTCACTTAAAGTCTGAATGCGTTAGTTCTACTTTGCTTTAACCTGCTTATTTTGCCTCAGACTGTAACACTGAAAGAGTTCAGATGCTCAAGTAAATTCTTACACAGCTGTTTTTTAACTGTAAAACAAAGTCCTATTATAAAACCCCAGATACCAGATTAATTCAAGCTTACTTTTACTCCTTCATTATCTGTTGCCTATAGCATGTCAGAAGCTGTACAACAAATACACTGTGCAGTTTATAGGCTAAAGATTGACACAGCAAATGAATCGTCAGCCATCACTACCCTCCTTAGGCAACAGAGAAGCAATTCTTAAGTGCAGCCATAGAGGCTGTTAAGTGGCCACCAGGGATTTGGTAAATATTATTTTAATATATTTTCATTACTCAAAACTATGTATTTTCCATGGTGGCCTACGTGGCTACAACAGAAATATATTCAAAACTACTGCAGAACAGCTCTGGGACTACTTAAAAAAAAAAGGGAGGGGGGGAGGAGAAAAAATAGGAAGCACGTGAGCCTCAGCTGATAGAGATGCCAACTTGGTAACATCAAACTTCCAATCATAAATGCTCCTTTTCTGATGACTCTCTTAATTTCCTTACTCTTTCTGCCTTTGTTACCTAACAGCACAGACTTTTACATTGTTCATCTTAGATGCAAACTACCAAACAAAATGCCACATACTACTTAAAATTCCCAGCCTTCCAAACATTCAATTTCTGTTACATGAAAGAAAAACTAGGCTGCTGGTAAGGAGACCCTTGTTTTATCATCACATATTAATGCTAGAAGTGTAATGTCAAATTGGTTATTTGTAGTTTTATTGCACAGCTTCCATTGACTATTCCAATTTCTTTCTTAAAATGACCAAAGAAATAGTTATATTTACAATACCTTGAAATGAACAGTGTGCTTCAAATCATCAAGATAATATTCTTTGATGGCATAAGGTTTGCCTTCCACCTTAAGTACACAGGCTGGATTCAGACCGTTATGAACTGGAAGTGCAAAGTAATCAGCAAATTCTTTACAGTTGATGGAAGCAGACATCAGTATTACCTGTTAAAAATTGCACAGCAAATGTAAAAACATTAGTTTTAACATAAAATGCCATGCTGCGCTGGAATCTCCACTTATTTTTTTATGCTCAAATGGTCTTATTTGTTTACTACAGGTATGTGTCCTAGGTACATTTAAGACAATCAAAGCTAAATGCTTAAGATTCCCTGCGCAGCATACGGAGAAAGGCAAGCACCTGTAAGAGAACAGCTCAGGTTAGATGCCTAAGGCAGACAATGTCCAAAACCCTTTCCTGTGATCAAAGTTCAACATAAAATCATATAGTACTCTTCCTTAAGTTTATGATCTCTACATGGTCCTCAAAAGAAAAAAGTGTGCACTAAGTATTTTCAACTACTGTTTTACTGAACAGTTAGATTAGATATTAGTGCCCTTAACTCCACCAACTACTGTTTTACTGAACAGTTAGATATTAGTGCCCTTAACTCCATCAAGACTTACCCCTGTAAGAGCAGTAACTGTAATTATAACCCAGCCTTAAAAATGTTACTATATGATTTTGAAATATGTCAAGTGAGTTTTCTCTCAGTTTCAATTCATTTATGCAACTTAATACTCTCAAGGATCACACTAAGCACCTCACTCCGTTTGCTGACTCTGCCAAGATTCTTAACGTCTATTCACCTAAACAGAAGAACAGAAATCACATTTTCTACCTGAAGACGCCTTTTCTTTCAACTATTAAAAAACTCAATTTACAGCTTTGTTGTGTTCTCCCTGGTTATACGGAATGATATGTGCAGAATGGGGAAAAGGAGAAGAATGAAGTAACTTAGTTGATATAGCTATTTACACTCCAGCCCCCTATTTGGAATGTGGTCCCACTGCTCAGCACAGCCAGCTGGACTAAACTAGACAGCTTCAACTTGAAAAAGGACAAGGAGCCAAGGAGTTATAATGAACTGTGTGGTGTTCAGCTTCTTTATTGTCAGGTCTGAGCCACTCTAAGCCGTACTTGTAAACTGGAACACAGTCAGTCCTCTTTTGCTTTCCTGACACCTTGCATGAACTAAAAAAAGGAATGAAATAAAGACATCAACACTCAAAACAAAAATGCAATGAAATACAGGAGCATCCCCTAATGAAGTGACAGGCAGGCAAGCTAATGAAGTGGGCATTGTACCACTGTGCTTAACTCCAAAGCATATACGAAGGCACATGGAATACATGGAGAAGGCAGACTAAATCATGAAGTCATTTAATATGATCCTAAAAGGATGAGAAATCTGAAAGGACATAATGCTGCAAATATATGAAACCTGTCCCACTACAGCATGAACTGCCTCATGGCTCAATAGATAGTGGCTCACCTATGCTAGGAAAGTAAGCTAAATGTAACCTTGCCTGAAGGTTATGGAAACAAAATCCAATCCAAATTATCCTAACTGCAGTTACAGGAAAGGAATATTAAATTACCTCTTCTTCCAGACAATCTTTGTAATTTGCACTCTCTAATCTGCGTGGAGTCCTTCCAAACTGGAAGGAAATCCATAGGTTCCTAAGAATGCCTGAAGGATCACGTTACTGAATAAAGGAGTTTGGTGTAGCCCCAAAGTAGAAGTTAAAGCATTTATCACCCACATGCAGAGGAACACATTGGAATAGACGGTAATTGAGGCAGACAATTCTTCAAGATCAAGCAGTCCAAAAAACACTTATGCAGCATGGATATGTCTAAAGCCCCACCACATGACACCAAAACCATGCACAATAACAACTTCTCACTTCACATGCCCCTGAATGGTGATTTGCTAGAACCTTGAAATATGACTATCGTTACCCTGTTTTACTTTCCTACCTAAGCAGCTGTTACTAGTCACTACTGGAAATTGCACTGTTCGGTCTGACTCAATAGAACCATTCTTACAGTCATAGGTTTTCTTGCAACAATCCCATCCCTGCAAGACCAACCTCGTAACAGTCAATCAAACGTCTGTCATGTGATCTAAAAGCAATAATTTGTACCAGCCATCTGCCAGAAAACTCAGCATAGTTGGTAGGTGAACCACAACAGGTAGATCTTGTCCTCCATGTCAGAACCACTCTTGCCATGCTGTTAGTTGATGCAATGTTGAATTGCCTGCTACTTCTGAGGTCTGCAATGTCCAGACTAGGAGACAAACACCTCATATATATTCATATCACCCTGAACTGTAAATATATTTGTTTCACTTAAATAGGCCTCCTTGCACCCTTTCATTTCAAGAATCCAGGGGAGTGGGGAAAAGAATCTTGCATTTTCTAAATGAATTTGCCACATGATTAAAGCTCCCTTCCTTCACAGTTTTTCCAAAGGGGCTGAAAAGGGATGAAACAGGAGGCACTGGGCTTAGTGTATAGATTCAAACTGAAATTCTTGTTCCACTCTGCTAAAACCCAGCAATTAACATCAAGAGTTCGCCTCTCCCCACGATAAAAAATTCAAGGGGGGACACACACCCACAAATTTAAGATTGTCTCGGATTCCTACAATATGAAACTCTCATCTGAAGAAGCAACTGCAGAGAAGGATATAAAGGAGATAAAAGTTTTCCAGTAACAATTTTGAGAGATTTAATCAGAATCATGGGGGGGTGGGGATGGCATCTTCCAGGAATCTATACAAGAAAAATATTTTTTAACAGAAAAGATGATAGGACCTGTAGGGATTCCTGCCATTGACACCAACCAGATAGTCAGCATCAAGGGCAATTCACAAACTGAGTATGATCAAATTATTTGGCACTCTTGGTAAGCAGAGCCGAATGCTAATAAAGGTTAAACAGCCTCATGCTACTGTCTCTGAATTTAAAGGCAAGTGAATTTACCCCTCTTCTTGCCAATATGAAAAAAGTAAAAGTTGTGAAGTGCACAGACATGCCCTATGCCAACTGGAAGGGCACTTTCAGAGAGTGAGAGCATGCTTTGAAACCCTAAAGATCAAGTTATCTGAGTTTGAATTGATGCGGTGAATCGTACAGAACAGATACCCTTCCAATAGCCACAAAAAAAGCAAACACAGATTCCAGTTGCATCTGTTTTGAAACATCAGCTTGCATTAACTGACCAATTAACTGAAGCACTTAAGGGACATGAACAGTCTCGCTAAATTTCTGCAGTTCCAAATAGCTGCACAGAAATACACCGAGTTAGCCTAAATCTATCACCTGTATTTAATTTCTTGCAATTCCAAAGTCCATTACTTTGAAACAACAAAAACTAAATATGTCATGCTAAGTATCTGCAAACTCTGCTTTAGTACAAAGCACAATTTCCTGGCATGCAGAGAAAAATCTCAGCCATGTTTTACTACCAGAAATTACAATACAGCATTTCTGGATTTTGCTATTTTTCCAAATATGTTGTCCAATTTTAAAAAAAAAAGCTCATGATTTCCGAGTTAATGCTACATATTTAACCAAGGATAAGCACTACCTTAATACCCAATACACAAATCGAGTCAAATATCCATCTTGCATTTTTTAGCCGTAAGCAGACTTCAGAAACTAACGCATTTTAACATGAGAAAAAAAAAGTCTCTCAGAACACATTACAGCAGGCAGGAAAAGAATGCCCTTTAGCTTGCTTGCTTATGAAGAGTGGCAAACTAAATAATATTTCAGTAAAAAAATAATGACACATTTTAAGGCAAGTTCTTTAAAACATGCCCTTTGTAGATCAAAAACTTGTAAAAATATATTCTTGCAAGAAAAAGTAGCAGAATATACTTTGAACCTACCTTTACAGATTGTGAATTTGTACGCAACAGTTTACGGATCACCAAGAGCAAGAAATCCATTTCTTCCGTGCGCTCATGCACCTGGAAGACGTTATCCACAATTTAATTTTCATTAACTCATGCTCTTCTTTTTGACAATCTCTTCCTTTGCTACTCCACTTCATGTTTTATTTTTGCAATTTGGAGCAATACATTCTCATACAAGAAAACACACCTTTTAAGATTATGCATGTTAATCACATTTTAAAATAATCCCAACACAGGTGTTCAGATGACTACAGCACCCTTTATGAAAATCATATGATGCTATTAAGTAATGAAAATCGTAGAGTAATAACTAGGAAACCAATCTAGTGGCTCTAGCCACTAGTTCCACTAGGGTTGACAATAACAGCTTAAGTGATACTGAAGTTCGGTAAGTCAATTGTACTGGTAAATGATCCAGGCAGGGACTACGTCAGCTTGTTTAACAGCTAAACAAATTGAATAGACTCTCCTTGCTCCCAATGGCTTCTAGCTATGATCGAAATACACAACTGCTCTCTAAAACATTGTTTTCCACTAAATTCTTCATATATCCTAGCACCTGAGTTTTCTGGCTGCTCCTTACAGCTCAATAAATACTTCTTTTCAACATTATTGAGGATGATCATATCCCTTTCTCAAATTATTACAGTTTAACTGTATCAAGCTCAGCAGCTTTTTCCAGAACTCAACCTTCAAAGGTCAACATTCATTCCTTGTAACGTAATTAGCATATTCTAACATAGTATGAAGATATATTCATTATTGCCCCATTAAGAAAAAGATTTAGCTAAGGCAGTTTTCAGGCTGACAGCAAGGTCTTGCTGTGAGAAGTCTTGATTTTCAGACTTAGGTTCGCTTAGGTATGTTTCTAAACACCTGCAGTACCCTAACAGGGCTGAGACCTGCAATTAAGAATGAAAGGGAGAGCATCTGGTTGCTAAAATCATAGAATCATAGAACAGTTTGAGTTGGAAGGGACCTAGCCCAACAGTCACCTAGCCCAACCCCCCTGCAACAAGCAGCAGAACATGTTCAAAAATGGTTACTATTGGGTTAAGATCACAATTTGTGAGGTAAACATGGGCAAAAAAGTGGTATACAGGGAAGAGGAGGGACTGGAATTTTGGTGGGGGAAGCAAAACAGTCATGCAGCCTTGAAAGCTAGGAGCTGCTGAAAGAAGTGGTAGAAGCTGATTTCATCAGTTCAAATTACAGCACCCAAGCAAACAAGGTTTTCCAAACCTCTGCATAAATCTGATCTTCTGCATCAGGGGCCACAAAACTTTATTGACTAATTTTCATACCTAATAAAGGAACAATCTAACACTTCTCTATGTAAGCAGCTTCTAGTGTTAGACTTCTGCATCTTACATCTAAATCTGCATTTCCTTATCTTAGGCTTAAAAATGTTAAGGTTTGCAAGACCCTACTAATATGTTACAGTAGTCTCAAATCTTTCCCATAAAGACAAATGGCACAATTCTTTAGGATTTGGGGTGGGTTTTTTTGGTTCTTTTTGTCTGTTTGAATGAACTTCTAAAGCTTCTTCACACAGAAGTGTTAACTATTTGCTTAATCTTTTCCAGTTTTTCAATGTGCAATCATTTTTTTCAAGTGCAAGCCTGACAGGCTTCATAATTGCTGTAATGGTCTAACGGTATACCAAGTACTGTCTCCCTGCTCCTGAAATCAAAATCACTCTCTGCTACAATACTGTAACAGAATAAAAATGAAAACCGGCATAAAAAAAAAATAAGATCCTCTTCTGTGCCACTACATCCCAAGATTTAGTTCTACACCTTACATGTGATTTACATTCATGGTTTGTGAAAGCACAATTTCACATCTGACTATATTTAACAGTCAAACACTGTTTACCTCAGAAAATAAGCATAAAACCACATAAAAATATACAAAATAAAAAAAAAAATTCCTACAAGTATATTTTCTTTAGCTTTTTAGTGAAGTGACAACAATAATGATGAATCCGCACCAGTGGACTATAAATCCATCCACAAGACAGAATTTTCAGAGGGCTATTTTATTTTTCAGGGCATCCCTGAAGAATAAAGACTCTGTCTAAAGAAAGTAACAGCAAAGAGTAAACACTAGCCGCCTCCTCCTTGTAGGCCTAGCCAGAAAAGTTCTTGAAGTCCAGGCAGTGGTTTTGAGAAAACATTTCAAGCTGTTCATATCAAAATCTAAGCACTCCCAAAAATCAGTCCCACACCCTCAGTTTTAAACTTTATTACTCAAAGGATCACCAAGACAAGCCTATTTAAAGAACTGTTAGTTGGGGCAACTTATAGGAAGCATCTTTACAAGTACATGTTTGCATTTTTCTTTCTCCATCATGGTAAGAGAGACCAAAAAAAAACGTTTCCTTAGTATGAATTTTAAATTTAATTCCACCAACTTACTTCATCAATGAAAATATGTGTGAATTCATCCAGGCTTTTGGCACAAACTATTTTCTGAAGAAGAACTCCAGTTGTCATGTACAGCAATCTTGTCTCCTTTGTGGAAATGTTTTCTAAGCTTACCTAACACAATGAGAAAAATACAGACGGGAACAGATAGTTAATGCATTTACAGGAATTATGCATCTGAAAGAACTCCAAAATGAAATACAGTGTAAACCCAGGAGAATTATTTATTCAAACTTGTAAAAGCCTCTGTACGAATGTGTTTCTAAAGCCCAGAATCAGTTAACTCAGGAAGCAAACATTTCTTTTGGAGAAATCAAAAAAACCCCAGAAGTTTATAAAATAAAGGAGCAAAATTTCTTGCTGGGGGCTATAGTCTGAGAAGAATTCTTCAAAGGTTTTTAAAGTACATGCATGGATCTTTCCACTAAGAAAGAATAAGATTTTGCCAAAACATTAATTTGCTTACCAGACAGGAGACAAGGAAAGACGTTAAGATATCATCAAGACCAGGCAACTTATTCTTGAGAGGAAAGTTCTATAATCCCATGTTAAACAATGTATTTATGATTTCTAAAATAATTCTGTAACTTTAGTTATCTCAGGTGCTGCCTACCCAGGCAGATAGACAGAACCATGACCATCTCTTCGCTTTCAGCTTTCAAAACAGCCTAGAGCAGACACTCAACTGTTCTGCTACTTCTATTTCTGCTCAGTTCACGCAAGTACTTGTAAAACAAGCACAGCATATCCACATACGCTGTGCTGAAGACAGTATGGAAGCACACCACTATTTAATGTCTTTAAGTCTCATTACCCTAATGAATCAATTTAGCAATTTTATGACTCTTTAATTCAAGGTATCAAGTCATATAAAACACTTTTAGAAACTACTTCTGAAAAAAAGCATAACCTGCAGTAAAAAAAAAAAAGGGGAGGGGGCATAATTTTTCCTACTACAGCATTTGTTGTAGATACATCAAAAGGAACCACTAAGATTTGATACTTAGACAAAGAACAGTATTCAGTAGGGATGACAATAAAGATCTTTTTCATGCAAAAATGAAGCTGATGTACCTGTGTAACCCTGTAATATGGTACTGCTATTACTAGTAAAAGGCTATAAGCTTTGTACTGAGTTTGCAAGGCCTCAGGACTAAGGCATGTCACACCTGCTCTCTCTGAACTCTTCTTGGTCCGCCTCCACCTCTGCTTTACTTGGTCTAGCTGTGACAGCAATTTAGTGTAGTCTAGAGATAGACAGGCCTGGTACAGTAGCAAGGACCATGGAAGGTGGAGACACATGATGTGGAACAGAAGAAAGCAGACATGGGATAATAGATGAGGCAGAAGCTTGGCACTATAGACCCCACACTATAAACAACTCTGTAATGCCAGTTAAAAATAAAAAACCCTCAGACCTGGAACTGGACAAAACGGTTTAGAAGTATCTAAACAAATCAAGTATGTTAATTTAGGAATTTTAAAAATAGTGACAAAATACAATTCTCCTGCAACAATTTCAATGATAATATAGATGCATCCAATTATCAGAATGCAGACAATTAAGTATTTCTGTTGTAGTCTCACTAGTATTTATAGTTGCTCAACTTTAAAAGCTTAAGCATTTAATTATGAATGTTTAACAGGAGACAGCCTGAAGCCTGCAATTCCACTTTAAAAGCAGATTCTCTAACATTTCTTCAGTATGCTAGATATGCTTAAAAGTAATCAAGAAAGACAGTACTTTTTAATATTTTTCTTTAATAAAATTTGAAATTTTCTTATACCTGGTATCCCACAAATCCACCTAGTGTCCATGATCGTTCCTTGCTAATCCACTTGGCAATGCTGCTGGCACCAATTTTCCGAGGCTGGGTAACAGCAATGTTGCAGTAGACAGATTGTTGAATGCAATAATCCAAAATATATTGTGGAATCTGTGTACTCTTACCACTGCCAGTTGCTCCTTGTACAATCACAACTGAATTGTTTTCTATCACAGACACTATCTGAAACAATTTTTCAAGAAAACTTGTAAGTCTACAAAACAACTCAAAACAGATTTCAAAAAGATCTGAAATACCAATAGCTTCCAGGCCACATATCAAATCTCTGTAAAACATTGTGCTATACTTTCTATCATCTCCTAGGCATCTGTAGATAACTGGACTCTTAAAACACATTAGAAGATCAAAGAACATGGGCATGAACTTGCTTACATACTTTCTGTTTATAGGTATTTATGTAAAATATAACAGCGATGTTTCTTCCTCCAAGAATTTTTATACAATGGTTTTGTACAATGAACAGAAGTTTTGTACAATGCTTAAAACCGGAACAGAAGTTTCCTTCTGAGAAAAATACAAAACAAAAACCAACAAAACCAAACGACATTATTTTCAGCTTTATTCCATAATAAGAGAAAGTGCAATGGTATTACCTCTTCCCTGTGTTTGGCTATAGGCATATCCACACGTTTATGGTTAGTTATTGGTATAGAAGTCAAATCATCGGATTCACACTGAAACAATGAAGTATCTAGGCATAAAAATAACCAAGACTAAGTTATTTCAATACAGAAAGGGAAAGACCAGCAGGAGAATATTATCACAGTATTTGGAAACCAAACTTCTACCAAATTTGAATGACATAAGTAGTCACAGAATTAATACTTTTTAATATTAATAGATTGAAGAGAGATTCTGTGTTTATGTACCTGCTGTTTTACTGGCAGCAGTTGCGAAAGACATTGTTTCTGCTTATAAGCCACCGTCAAGATCAAGGATGTATACCGTTCTCTAATTCTATATGCTTTTCTCTTAATAAAAAAATCCCAGTATTTTTGCATAGTTTGCATTACAACTGCCAAATCTATCCCTGTTTCCAAGAACTTTTTTGACAATACTGAAAAAATACGCCTTATTCATGTACCCATGTGTTGTTTCCCTTAAAGCCTATTGGATCCACAGTACAAAATCACCCGTACTGTGATACAAAGACCACGCTACATTTCTGACTTGACATTTAAAACAAGTCTGGTAAGTAGCATGATGATCTTTCAACGTGATGCTATGTTCTCCAGTCTCTTGGCAGTTAGTCACCATTAGCACTGGGAAATACAGGACAAAAATCTTACAGTGCTACCATGCATTTCAGCTCAGCAGATTGCTGTCAGTTTGACCATGAAAAACACAAGAGCTACTGAACAGGTGGTGGAGGCAAGTGTAGAAGGGGAAAGGCAGGACAAGACTTTGGTAAGCAACAATTCTGCAAGTCACCCCACTATATTGAAATCAAAAGTGGAAATGCTTTCTATTTCAAATGGGTTTCACCAGGTACTGTGGCAAAATTCACTTACTTATTTGCATACAAATAATAAAAACTTTAAGAAATACTTAGTACGGTGGGAAAGAAATCTCATATTCTTTTTACAAAGGAAATATTTACTATAAAGGCTATAAACTAAGTAACTGACTACGCAGTTATAGCTTCCTTTCTTTGGAAGGGTTACTAAAAATCTCACACAGCAATGAAGCAGAAGGAACAACTTCTTCTGTCTCTGTACCATTATCTGAATGTGCTCCAACCCCCAAATTGTCTTCAGGTGTCAAGGAATACAAAATGAGTTATTCCCACAATAAAACAAACCCTCAAAAGCTGGACAGTTCATTAAGGCAGTTTCATAAAGCACTTAAAAAAAAAAAAAAAAAATCAGAGTTCTCCTGAAGCCACACTCTCCAACAAGAAAGGTTCTTTACCTAGATACTGCATAATGCAACAGTTATAGGTAATCATTGCACAGTTATTTACTTAGCACTACTAAACACATACAAAACAGAACTTAATATCAGCATCCCCAGAAAATATTAACTGTCCTCTTTAAAATACCTTTGGTCAAGTTTCTAAATATATTCCCCAGCAAAATTCATATATAGCATTCTGTCAGAGCAACACCGTACAAAGGCTGACTGGCTTCCCTTTGGCACAAACATGTCACTACTGAGACATCAGTAGCTCTGCATGATTTGAGCAATGCTGGAAGAAATCTCAAGCTGCTAGGGAAAAGAGCCCGGTGTCAGCATATTCCTGCTAAAGCACCATAGTCTTTCCACCTCTATCAGGTTTTCCATGTAAAATTGCAATTTTGAAAAATGTGTTAGAAGTATACAACAGAAGACAGAAAAGCAGTTCTATAATAGTGCTTATAAAAAGAGAGGGACAATAAAATTTAAATGGTAGGATTCACATTGTAAGTTTCCCTAACTCAGTAAAAACCCAGTGTACTAATAAGAAATCAATAACCTAAAATTCAATTAAGAACTTTATTTAAAAAATACAACAGAACAAACCGGAAACAAATAAACAACCACCAGTATTCATGTACCTGCTGAAGAATCAGATCAATTTAATCCATTTTGTATATCTCATTTTTTTCATTGATGAAACATAACCTTTTTTTATACTGCTTTTCATGACAGTTCTGTGACAGCAATATCTTACCTTCTTCTAAGCACAGAAGTTTGGAAAAAAATTCTACCAAAAGTAAACGGTCATTAAATATTAGCCACCATCAATATGCAGAGTTCGAGAACTGGTAGCCATATAACCATTTAGTAGACGCTGCAAGTACCAAAACCTGTATAGTTTGGGTTTTTTCCTCTTCAACACACATATTCTGTGCTTAAACTGAAAGAAACATTACTGAGTTTGCCTGAGGAACTAAATACCATGACAACTGTGAGACTTCTATCTAGAGCAGACAGGACAGTCTTGGGCTGCAGAGTAAACTTGCAACTTCAGATGAACATTGATGTAACCCAAGCAGCCATCAAAAGGCCCACTCTAACAAACTGAGGATACAGCCTTTTTCTGAAATCCAGACTTGACGGAGTGGATCCAGAGGAGGGCCACGATGATGATCAGAGGGCTGGAGCACCTCTCCTATGAGGAAAGGCTGAGAGAGTTGGGGTTGTTCAGCCTGAAGAAGAGAAAGCTCTAGCTTTCCCGTATCTGAAGGGCGCCTACAAGAAAGGTGGAGAGGGACTTTTTAGAAGGGCATGTAGTGATAGGACGAGGGGGAATGGCTTCAAACTGGAAGAGGGAAGATTTAGAACAGATGTTAGGAAGAAATTGTTCACTTTGAGGGTGGTGAGGCACCACCTCAGGTTGCCCAGAGAAGTTGTGGAAGCTCCATCCCAGGAAGTGTTCAAGGCAAGACTGGATGGGGCTTTGAGCAACCTGGTGTAGTGGGAGGTGTCCCTGCCCATGGCAGGGGGGTTGGAACTTGATGATCTTTAATGTCCCTTCCAACCTAAACCACTCTATGATCATTAGTGAAAAAACAAAACTGGGATTAGGAACTTGGGTAACCAACTTAGAAGACATTATGGTTTTGACTTTTTGTTTGTTTGTTTGTTTTTTTATGAAAGGTGTTTTTTTGAACAATGAAGACTCGCTGCAGAATAGAAATACTTGAATATACACCCCTATGACAGTTCCAAGATGGTTCTACTCATTTAAATAACCATTCAGCTGTGGACATTACCTTCAACTGTTGTTTGTTTGGGTTTTTTAACATCTGTTTATGTAATGAATCCCAAAATGAGAACTGGTCTTTAGAAATACTGATCACTTCTGCAAATACAGAGGCATCTACAGATTAAAGGAGATACAAGACTACAGACTTTTCAGCAAGAAAGCCACAAGGTTTCACTTTTTCAATTGTTTATACTTTCTGGAAAACATTATTAAGACTGGGACAACAAACCCAACTGATGCACACCATTGTAGAACCTGATGCTCAAACACACACCTCGGATTCTGACATAGAGAACACATGACATTTCCTACCTGAAAATAGTAAATTGAGGAAGCATGTAGCTGGCTCACCACACTTTTATAATAAACAAAATATTTCTGTGTATAAGAAGCATTAATGCAAATCCAGAATAAATAATTATATTAATTTCTCTATTCAGACTCAGTGCAAAAAGAAACTGAAAACTCAGTTATGGGAAAGATGAATTTGCCTGCTCACTTCCTTTTCAATTATTATGAAAGTTCTGCAGAAATATGTTGACTGACACGACTAAAACAGTCTACTGCGCACAGAAAGAGTGATTTTCCAACATCTGTTATCGTAGCCCATATAGCACACGTATTCCCTCTGATACCTGTTTCCTGAATGGAATTTGAAGAGATCCTTTCACACAAGATTAGGTTTTTGTATGCACCAGCTCTGAGAGAAGAGATTATACATCTGGATCCTGGTTATGTGCCACTAAGCAAATTAAAATGATATGCATCAAAAAAACCCCATACTTGAAAGTACCAGTTAAGCAAGTCAAACAAAATGCTTACTACATCACTGATCATTCTTCTGCTGAGCTACAAACCCATGAAGTGATTACAGTTAGCAAGCAAGCTCACGGGAAAGGAAAGCCACAGGAAACAACCAGGATCCTACACTGAGCCACAAAGCATAAGGACTTCACAGTAAGTCGTGCTACTTCAGCCATAACACAAAGTACATGAGAAGTTGTTACTGACTGAGCCCTGAAGAGCTTAATCCAGGACCTGGGCAAAGCGATTATCCTTCCTGACTGGGAAAAAAACAGGCTAACAGGTTTGTGTCTGTAAGTGTTGACTGCTGAAGGATGCCCACAGGTAACATTAAAATTCCCAAGAAAACACCACAAGTAATTAGTCTTTGCTCACGAGACTTCTGTTCTCCATTGCAATCGTCTTCAACTTGCACGTATTTTGAATATAAAAGGTTTTGGGGTGAAGATCTGTGCTGTGATTAATTTTCCTGGCGTGCATCTGTTCTGAATCCCAACGATTTAAGGAATTCCAAGTTTTTTGGTATTTCAGAAACCTAATCAGAAACAATGTTTAAATTGCTTCTTCTCTGTGAGCCATTACTTCACCTAGGACCTAGAAGATCCCCAAAAGAGATCCATTTAATGGTGTGAAAATAATGAAGATAAAAGAGGGAAAAAAACCTGCCATCCACAAAGCTGTATGAATGAAAATAATGATATAGGCATCCTTTAAGGAAAAAAAAAGAAAAAAAAAGGTGGGGAATTTATTAAGGATTTTGTTTTGGAATCTTTCTTAAGCATAAAACTCTTAGTGCATACAGTTTAGAATACCTGGGGGGGAGGGGAGAAATCTGTTTTCCATAGGATGCTTAAAGTAGGCAAGTGTCCTATACACATAGCTCTAGAATGTTTCCCTCTGCACAACGTCCTCCGACTTCACTGAATCAAAGATATGTGTAAGTCTCACTCTGAAACAGCCAGTACCAATTGTGAAACCAGTCCGATGGGCCGTGGTAGAACAACTGCTAATGCTCTACTTGTTTTGGCTAACAGTTGTGATGAAGTATTTTCTTCTGCTTTTAATTAATCACTTCAACATCCTTTTCACAGCAGTAGCATTTCAACCATATTCTAAAGAAGCCAGAACTCCAAGTGCAGTTCCCTGACGATCTGTTTTCCTGACAGAGAAGCAGATTAGACATTTCTATTTGTCCTCATGGTGTAAAAGCATATTCTTTTTGAAAGACATTGGAAAGTACAACAAAAAAAAAAGCAAGCAAACACCACAAGAGCTTCTGTAACTCTGCAAGATTTAAAATAGGCTGTCAATTTATACAGAAGATATCATCTACAGTTAGAACAGCAATTAAGAAAGAAAGAAGCAACAGAAGGGGTACCAACTCTGAAATCTTCAGGGCAAATCAGCTTCTCATTTCCATGTTGTGCACCTTATTTCTTGACTACGTTTGTACTCAACACACCTAGAGTGGTAGGCCTGGTCTAGATAAATCCTCAATCATTTATGACAATTTTTCATGTTCTTAAATGGAACACGCACTTCCAGATTGATATAGCTGACAGTTACACATGGGTCTTGGAGCTCTCCAAATCTGCATAATGAACGTATTGTCATTTGAGAACAACAGTCTTATTAACAACATACGCATTTGTAATCCATAAAGTTAACATTACACACCTCACACTCACTGAGCTGCTTTATTATATTATCCTAATATAATATTAATGAATCTGTCTGTAAGTCAAAGTTGATAGCAGTAAGAACCTGGGTTTTCTAAAGTTTTTGTGTTATTCTACATCTAGGTGGCATTTGGCAGCTCAGCCTCAGAATGCTGCAGGCATCTTCCAGTTCCATCACTATCCAGTCTGCTGAGTCCACCACTGGATCACTTACAGCTGGGAGCAGAGCCCTGACCAGAGGAGGCAGGCATCAACGCTGCACGGAACAGCTCCTGAAGCAACCAAGACCCCAGATCATGACACAAAGAGGAGTAGGGGGGGGTGTGTGAGGAAAACATCTAATAGATTAAGAGAGTACGCACATACTAATATTTTAGTAATTTTTTTAAGGTTGTTTCTTAACTAGATGCTATTTAGTAAGTTACAACTGGAAGGCAAGAATAAATATTAGAAAGTATGAATTTCAAGGACGAACATTTTAGGGCAGACCAAGAGGAAACAGGCACTTATAATTTAAAGTACCAGTAAGACTATGCAGAAATACTTCCTAACAAGCTTAAGTTATAATCCTGTTCCTTTTACACGAGGAACACTGCTAGCATCAGTTCCATTCAAAATTAAGCAGGCCATCCGTGCTGCTAAATTAAGTTGTCAGCCTGCCTTAGACAGAATTCTAATTTAATAGCTGAAGAACATTAAATTTTACATTATTTGCTTGAATTAACCAATAACACTATACTTTAAAAGAAACACCTAAGAAACTTATGCTTAGTCAACTCATGGCTGTCCTTCCTTTACTAGTAAAGCACACGAAAAATTAGGGAACACTACATTCCTGAACCAAAACATTCAAAGCTTCTTCCCCCATTTTCACCTTTCAATACCTCCTCCTCTCCCATAAATTCTATGTGATGTCAAGTGAACAAGAGACAGCATTTTGTGGTTAGGACAGATGGTCAGATGCACTGCAGATGCTGGACAGGCCAATTGCACCTACTGCCTCTCAGCTGATGATAGAGTAAACAAACGGCTTCAGCACCTGTCTGAGTTCCAGAGGTCATATAACTTGCAGAAGCATTGAAGTACAGTAATTTCTAGAAAATTTATCTATTTTTCACATTTTGGTATATCAGCAAAGGTATACAAGAAGTATTACAGAGAATGACATGCAGAACAGACTAAACACATAAATGTCCTTTTCTTGGGAAATCAGCTACATTAACAAATCTGGAAATTAAGAGGTACAGTAAGAGTTTGAAGCTGAGCTGTCCTGACAAGTGAGTCAGCCTCATACTGCTTTTACCAGAGCTCCTAGGAAAGAAGTGCAACCAAATTTCTCTCTGAAGACAGTATAAAGCAACAATCAAATATACACAGAAATAACATGGATAGAAAACAGGAAAACTATAGAATAAAGACATGAATCTGACTAGTGGTATCCTTTCCTTGCAGATACATTTCAATCATATATCTACATTTATCAATACAATAAACCAGATTTATGCACATGTATCTATGCAACAGCATTATGCATTGTGGTTTCCAGAAAATTAGCTGTTTATTTTTTAATAGAGCACATACAGCATTAAACTAACCAGAACTACACAGTACGATTTCATAGTTTTGTTTAGTGGAGAAGATAGGAAAGATCACAGGGAGGATAGGAACCAAATATATGTATTTATTTTTTACCTGGTTTATAGACAAGCTGATCATTTCCAACTACATCTAGCTCTTGTGTTTCTGCTTGTCTGTATTTTTCAGCATATTCAGTTCCATTACTCTCTGTGATTGGCAGCCTGAAGAGGAAAGAAATGACAAATCAATAAATGCTTCTTAATCTAACGGTCATGGATATGTCTGGAAATAACAGTGTTGTTCAGTAAGTTCAGAGCCTTCTCATCATGCAGGAACTACTTCAATGAACAAACTTCAGAAAAAAAAAAAATTTCTGTGCAGTTAGATGCTAGCCTGAGGAAAGTGTCACATTAAATCTTTTTGTTTAGATTCAAAAAAATTGAGCTCCGAAAATATCATCCTTTGTTTTTAATACCTAGGAATTTCTCTCCTAATGAAAGTCTACAATTTCTTCCGAACAACAATGAAATAGCTCTGTTTCACCAATTCTTGACACAGTGCAATTAAGAAAAATACATGCAATTCTTGCATGATTCTATGGCGATAGGGGAAGTAAACATGAGTAGACACAATCATCTCACTCCTTTAAGGAAAGAACTTTTGTCTTTGAGCCAATAAATGATGGTGGCCAGGGGAAGAAAATTAACACAATCACCCGATCAGTAAATTTTATGGAAATTTATTACACACAAGATAAAGTCTATCCATGACATATATAGAATGTAATGGGATTAAAAAAATTATCTTCTACATAAGCAGTGTGAAGAAAATCACATGGATTTCACTAGAGAATAAAGTGGCACATATACAATGATTGTATGATTATTAAATCATAAACAAACTTGAACGTAGGAGAGTTTTGGACACATCAAAAGCTCCCTCTTTTTGCCCTCCCCCCCCCCCCCCCCTTTTTTTTAATAAACAAAATACAAACTAGAAGTCAAAACTATGTTTTTGCACTTTGATTTAAGCTCTGGACCCAGGGCAAGCTTTTGCTGTGCAGCGCATAACCAATCTGTTTCTCAATAGCCATATCCTTGAGACATTTTATAAAAGGATACTGCTGCATAAGTACCTATTCCTTGACCAAAATAATAAGGAACATTGACTCCAAAAACAATTAAGCTGAAAACAACAAGACATTTTTAACACAGCACTGTGTCACACAGCTCTCATCATAGATTAATTACCAATATCTTAATACAACAGAGCACCCACCTTCTCTGACAAGCCAAACCCTGTGCCAGCTTGGCTCTGCTACAGACTACTCATTCAGATCAGTCATTATTTCCTCCTACAGGAAGTATCTATTTATCACCTACTGCTTTCAACAAACCAAGAAATGGCTTCTTATCCTATTTTAACAATATTTTAGGCAGAGTTAAAGCAATTTTTCCCTAAATCTTAACTATCTCTTAATGCAGGGTTCAACAAGATTGCACGCATCCGCACAATCGCTATGTGAGCAACAGCTGCTGAGTTTCAGCAAGGAGACTACAACACTTTCACCATTCTAAACTTCCCAAAACAGCTGGGATGGGGAACACTCCATGACTGGCCTGCATCTGAGGTACAATCTGGAAAAGTTCATACACATCATGTAAGACCACTTGTTAAGTACGTTATTCCACTGAATGTATATTAAGCACAAGTAAAACCCCAAAATACAATGAAGGTATCTAAGTCAAGAAATCAGTAGTTGAAAATAACATAATTAAGCTTTGCCACACAATCCCAATTTGGCAGCATTGTATGCACATACTACACAGATTTTAGTGATATAACTAATTATTTTTCATTTCTGTGAGACTGCAGCCTCCCCGAGTGCACGGTACACACATCTTCTGACAACAAAACCTGCTTATACAGTAAATAGAACTTGTACTTCAGTCCTCCACAAGAAAAAAAGTCATCTGATTAAGACAGTATATGCTGCAATGGAGGAGCAGGTACTACTCCACTGTAAGAACCTTCCGAGCAACAGCGAGCAAATCACTTCAACAAGAAACTTCCAGTAAGGGGTAGGAGGGCTAATGGTGAGAAAGGTAGGACTGTGTTCCTCGTTTGCTATAAAGACCTTGCAGAAGCATCAGTACTTAAGCAGCTGCTGAAGTCAGCTAAGAAACAGTTTTATATAATACCAGATATATTCAACTAAATGCTCCTGGAGATGAAGTATTAAGCATTTCAAAACTGTCTCACAGAAGTACATATACGCTTTTGACCTTTGCCTGTACAGCTGCAGGAAAATGAGGACAGTATGACCTCAGAGATTTGTGAGAATGTATTAACTTTTCTGGTTGGATATTGGGATATTTTCTTTCAGATATTAGGTTTTCTGTCTTCAGAAAACAGCATGCAGTAAATAAACCTCAGGCTACACAATGAATAAAGAAAATATTTAATAGCCAGTCATTAAGAATGAACATTGCTCACTCGATGCACTGAATCAGGCTGCTGTCTTGGGGAAAATGATATGCAATTAGAAAACTGCATATGGGCATATGAAATGAACAAACAACGTTCATTACATCATTTCTCAATGTTTTAATGCTGAACTTTGCAGCTTTATTAAACTAAAAAGCTTAGAGAATAATGTTATTTTTTTAAGCAAAATGGAAAAAAAAAATCATTATGGAGCCCTCTGGCACCCTTCTAAGTCATCAGAACGATACAATCCTTTCAAGTAATCATTAATAAGCCATCAGTAGGAGGCATCATCCTATATATACCTGGACAAACAGAAAGGGATGGAACATTTTTCTAATGAGCTTCAACAAATATTTGCTGACAGCAGAGGAATGACAAGATGCAGAAAATTCAAACCCATTCCAGGCTAAGAAAGCACAACATTAATGAAGGAGTTTTTCTGGATTCTACTTACAAAGCATGTATCTGTCTGATACACCAGTTATCTCTTCCCCATTTCTATTCCCTTTGGCACAGTGAAAACCCACATGTCAGTACACCTGCCCTGTTATAGCAGATATTCCTTAGGCTTCCCAGATTCCAGCCTTGGTGGTCACCTAACTTTTAGACTCCCCCAGGTCTTTTGATCCCCCAAAAACATGACAAGATTGACAGACAACAACTTCTCAGCTGCATATATGAAACACATTCAGAATTTTACCAAATTAAGAGGCAGTAAATAGCATTTTTGTGACTCTAACACCATTATTGAAAATTTAAAGTCATCAATTTAAGGAAATGCAGGAGACTTTAGATGTTCTGTTTTTATTTCCTTCCCCCTCATTTAAAAAAAGGTGAGTTTGATCTAATTCAAATCAAGGGCATGTTTCATCCTCAAAAGTGGCCAGATTTCTGTGGCTGAACCTGGAAACACATGACATTATGTCCACCCTAAACAGACAAAGGCAGATAAAATTATAAAGCAGTGAGAACATAATCAATCAGTAACGTCACTCAACAAGTTGTGTCTTCTTCTTGGAAGAAAATTAACATTGTTTCTTATGAGATAATGGGATACTTTCCTTATTCCTTACCATGTGGTTTAACTACTATAACATTTTTCTGAAGTGTGATTGCTCATGGCATATATGACTAAAACTAAATTTGAGCATTTGATTGGGACAAAATTTTTAAAAAATGTTTCTTATTTGGGTTTAAAGGAAAATTCAGTGTCATAAACATAAAATTAAATACAGCTGCCACTTCAGGGGAATTACTAGAAGGGAAACACAGTTTAACACTATAAATTGTTGACACATCCAGTTGTAAATGCTCTCAAATACACTGAGGGTGCCTTTCTTTAAATAAATTCAGCTAGAGAAAGGTCTTCCTTTTCTTCAAGCTATAGAATGACCTCTAACAAGGCAACAAGGCCGTCATAACAGAGTACAATCAGTAAATATTTGTATTTGAGCATTTGAAAAATTAACCAAAGCATTTTTACATACACTTCATTATCAAAAATAGAATCAATTGCCCAATCTCAACCACAACTGTGACAGGTAATTTATTTGGCGAATGTGACGTATACCAACGCATATGCTGAACATAGTTAATGTCTCTAGAAGTGATGCTTAAATAAAGGCTTACAAAATGAACAGATACATACAGTCTTATTCACTGTGCCTAAGCAGCAAACCTGACTGTATAAAGACAATATTCAGGTATGTAATGAAATTCAAAGGATTAAGATGCTTGCTTATCCAGTTTCAGATGATTTTGTATTAACTATTTAATTTTTGGGTAGACGTTCCTATTCAAGGCCATATAACTTCAAGAATATTTCCATCTTAGAGACAAACAACTGAAAAATCAAAGTGTTCTAGAGCTGTGTTTTAAAAAATTCTCATATACATTCTTTTTGCTTATATATATTCTGGCTCATTTGACACAAAAATCCCTGTTCACATGGGACTGGGAGTTGAACATAAAACTAGCGTCACTCATTTCACAGATCACAAGAGAAGGACTGCCCTAAGTCATGGCTTCTATCACACACGCAAGCTGTCCACCTACTTAGAGATCTTCGGGGCGGAATCGCTTGAAAAAGCACTTAGCCCTATAGCATACAGAACAATATTTTGCTTACAATTTTAGTACAATATATACAGTAGACTGTTTCAAAGCCTCTTTTCTGAAACTAAAATAATGTGACACTTTACATAACTGAACATTTGCCATGACAGTAAATAACCTTCCACTGGTTTTACTGAAGGACATACTAAAAATTACTTCCCTTTTAACTGGCAGTTGGCATTCCACACTTTTAAAGACGACTGGTCTTATTTGCAGAAATACACTATCTTTAAAGAAATAATGTACTGTCATTCAAAAACCATAATGTTTCAGTTGCAAAAACAGAAGATTAGTAATAGAATTCAGTATGAATGAAATCCATTAAATACCAAATACAAAGTAGTTTACAGATTATTAGATTCTTAAGAATCTAATAATCAGAGGTGCATGCTTTTTTCCATTCAAGAGAGCTGTTCTAAAAAGGTTATTAGCTAGACTTCGTGATAAAGTCTTACTATAGGTAGGTAGGTATCTTAAGGTATAGGTATATACCTATAGGTATATAAGTATCTTAAAAGGTTTGCACTGCTCTTCCTCACAGCAGTTATTCAGAGCTCCTGTTTTAAAAACTTAACTAGTTGGGGAGAGAGAGAAAGAGTGCACTAAAACTACTTTGCAAAATCCTGAAAAACTCAAATGCAAACATTTGAATTTGGATAGACTATGTAAACGCAACATCTCAGAAATATTTCTTCTATGTCAAACTAACAGCTCTGTAGGACCTTCCATCTTTCACCTTACCCACGGTTAAAATCCAAGAAAAATAACCACCACAGTGCCAGGATAAAACAGCCCGTATGCTCAAATTTACTGTCTACTGCTCTAGGATTTTATGCCAGTGGGGGATACCGGGATGAACTGCTGGTCTTCAAAGAATTGGACTCTTCTTTCAGGTGAGCTGTTGATGAGTTCCTCTTTCTGCGGCCATAGCTCAAATAGGGATGTTTGCAAGAGGACAAAAGGTGACAAGCCACATAGCAACTACCTCTCTACCACACACGAAACAGTTAATTTTGTAAATTAATGTTGTTATAATTAGTTATAAATGAGAAGTTACATGGGTGTTCGTATTTATTAACTTAAACCAAAGGCAGTTTCCTCTATCAAGCATTGTTTCTGATCCTTTAGCAAGGTCCACAAAGCATCTACACTCCTTTAACCTTCAAAATTCATCCCTTCCCTCTAAGTATAAAGGCAGGAACAAATACCTGTAACAAGAAAATTAAAACAAGAGCATTTGGTCATCAACTTGGTAAAATCCATCTTAAATAAAACTGAATAAAATACAATGCAAGTAAGAGACTGCAATGAATTAAAAAATGCCCATGAAGACTAGTAGCAAATGCAAGATCCCCTCAATTTCAAACTGATGCCTGTAACTCCCCTGCCTATTACTGAAGTGTCACCAGCATCAGAAACATTAATGCTGCAGACAGTCCAACTGGAAGAAATCAGCTTCAAACACATCCCGATTTTATTTATCCCGGCAATAGAAGTACAATGATAGCTTACACAACTTTCTGTCAGTTAACACTGTTAAAAAGAGAATTATTACTGTTGTTAGCTGTCACAGCAAAGGACCAAACAAGGATTCTTACCAAGTGGCCTCCCACATAGGCCCATAGTAAGTTTTGTTCATAGTTGTTAAAAAGCAAAGCAGTAGTCAAACGTTGTCTGATGTAATCAGAGGAGGTAGACTCACCATCTGTCTGTAGCCTGAAACAGCTACAGCGAGTTGTTCTGTCAAATCAAAAGAAAAATGCACTGCAAAGTTGATCATTAAATCCAAAGAGCAGGGCTACATTTATAAATGAAAGCAAAACATTCAACCTGCTAGCTACAGACAGCTACAAAAATGAAATCTCACTTTTCTCAGATGACCAGTAGCACTGGTAAACCTTTCTATGTAAATGTAACAGGCCTGGCTGGGATAGAGTTAATTTTCTTCCTGGCAAGCAGGTCTATGATGCTATGTTTCAGATTTGTGACAAAAACAATACTCCTAACACACCAACGTTTTAGTTATTGCTGAGCAGCGTTTGCACAGCATGGAGGCCTCCTCTGTTTGTCACACTGCCCCCTCAGCAAATAGACTGAGGGCTGCACAAGAGGTTGGGAGGGGACACAACCAGGCAGATAACCCAAATTAACCAGAGATATTCCATACCATATATCACACTCAGCAATAAAAAGGGAAAAGAGGGGAGGACATTCCAATTAGGTTTGCCACTTACTGCTTGTGAAGTGGCTGGGCATTGGTCTACCCGTGGGAGGTGGTGCACGTCTGCCTTTGCATCACTTCTTTTGTTTTCTTTCTCTCTTCTTCCACTTCTTCACTTATTAAACAGTTTTTGTCTTGACCCCAATTTTTCTTGCTTTTACTCTTCCACTCCTCTTCCCTCATCCCACTGAGGGTGAGTGGGAAGTAAGCGAGGGGCTGTGTGATGCTTAGCTGCCTACTGGACTTAACCCACAACAATAAAGCATCAGCCTTTCTCACAAAACCCGAGGCAGCAAACCATAGTAAGTGACTATATTACACACAGATGCTAACAAAGACATATGCAACATAAACCACCATGCCAATGTGTTGAAGTGTTAGCTAGCTAGCAATGGTTATGACCTGCTACCAACATTTCTGGTCAAATAAGAGTTATGATAATTTCTTGGTGTGTCATTATGAGTCTCATTCATAAAGAGAGCTATACTTCTTGCCTCTTTCAACTGCAAGTCAGCAGCATCTCAGATGGTACAGATGCCATAAAATCTTCCAAAGTAAAGAATAAAGAGCTTCTGCTCCGCCTGTTCTCACCACTTACCACCTTGCTGTTCAAATCAGTGCAATACTTGATTAAATGGAAGTGTTTTTGAAAGGCCAATTTTATTTTTACCTAGAATCACTTCAGTGAGGCAGTTCAAAAGTACAGCTCCACAGCACAAGGCAGGAGAGCTAACTGCTGTGCCGCACCAACAACTTCTCAAACGGGCTTTCTGTCCAAAAAAAAAAAAAAAAAAAAAGTGTGTTGTCCAACCCCACACAAAATCAGCATGAATAAGTATTGAATTTGTAGTTCTCACAGACAGGCATAGTAGTAGCTCCAGGTTTCACTAGACTGCTTTTTTTATTACAGGACCTGGTTATCAGTTTACAAAGTTCCTTTGCATGTATGATGTTAACAATAAAGTCTTCTTGATGTACTTGGAGTTGACTTGGATTTGCAGCTTTTTTGTCCCAGAATAGGGTTACAGAACAATGCTTGTTCACAAGAAAACAATATACTGGAAAAACAGCTGACTCCTAGAGAACTTCTGTTCTTCATGAGAATTTCAGATTTTGCAAGAATGATGTCTGTTTCGATAATATGCCTTCTGTGTCATAATCAGAATGTAAAACTTATTTAACCCACATCATGCAAATATCTGTTTACTGTGCTAAAGAGATTATTTTACTTAGTTTTTTTTTAAAAAGCTTTCAAGAGATTTCAGAAAGCATCACAGAACATAAAATAAACATCTTCTGTCACCTTTTTTTTAGCTAAGAAATACTACCTTGCCATAAACAACCTCATGTAAAGTAGCGGCCTTAAGGTTAGTTATGATAATTTTCAAGTAAGAATACACTTTTCGGTAATGCTACTGCTTATACTAGAGGGAGTTTCCTATAAACGTCCACAAAACCACCTCGCTGTTATTCTTCAAGTACTCCACTTTGGAGTTATGCTTTGCCATTGTATCAACAAAGCTAAAATCCATATTCAGCAGCCTCAGAACATGCATCCCAGGTTGACTCATTCTGTTTCCCTACGGTAAGTTTCAGCTATATAAACCACTATGTTGTCTGTTGTACTTACATCACAAACATACAAAAAATACTCTTACTCTGTAGTTGTGCTATGCCTTCAACATAGAGCTGAGGGCTCCTAGTTGGTAACATACAAAGCTGTAAGAGTACCGACAAGGAGAGATTCAGAGGTTTTAACCCTGAAGAACTTTAAAAGCAAGCAATACTTCTAACTTAAGTAAACACTAAATCTTTGCAGCCTCACACCAGTTATTTGATTCTAGAATATCTTAATCGTCAAATTTCCCCTCACAATTGTGATGTAAAACACAGAGAGGCAAAAGAGGAATTCCTAGAACAGATGACACATTTTGAGTATCAGACATTTTCAAGTTAAAGATTAGAACCATGAGCTGGACTTCCATACCCTCACACCAAGCCACACATGTGGCTGAACAAAACCACTTTGAAACTGAGGGTTCTCACAGCAAGCACCAGGCTTAGATGCAACCCTTCAGTACAAAGCATACCCAGAACATAACTACCACCATGGATGCAGCACTGCCTTCGGAGGAATTCTTTAAAGATGACATGTACTAATACCACACCAGATTGACACTCCTTTCCCCTCAGTAAAGTAAGAACTAGTAACAGACTCCCTAAATATACCTCCTACTAACCAGAATGAATCAAGCAGTAAATGGAACGGTGCCTCATATTTAATTTAAGGATGAAAGAAAATAATTGAATAAACAGAGCACATGGCCCCAGTAGGAACTGTTCTGCCACATGCATCAGGTCATGCCCATTACTCTGACTGGTGATCCACAGAGTCAGTCATTATGAAGATCGGCTTCTAAATTAGAGGCTGTGTCTATGTTTACTGAAACCAGCAGGGAACACCCCCCCCACACACGCACTTTTCCATATTAATCTATTCTAGAGTAATTTCATGTAAATTATGCTTACTTTGTGTACTCACACTATGGGAAAGTAAGTTAAGCGACCTCAATGATTCCTCACTCCTGTATTTGTAAGCTAAATGTCATGAAAGCAGTACAGCTAAAAGCCATGGGGAAACCAAATATACCCACCACAACCCATCAGAAATCCTCAACACAACAAAGCGGAGTCACTATCGCAGAGATGCATTTATATTGTTCCATCGTTCCACATGTAGTTGTCTTTCACTCATCCATACTGACATAAAAGTTTAACAACCTCCTTACACATGGAAACCTCTATTTTAGATTGCCTAGCTCTATTCAACCACTCTTAAGGTGAAGCATTTTTTCTTCATATGGTCTGAAAGCACAGGATAGACAAGTCAATACATCCAGCTGCATGGCCACGCAATCAGAGCTTCTCCACAGGCCTCCATTACTATCGTTATGTCAAAAAAAAGGCTTCTGAGAAGTACAGGAGTATATAACTTACATAGCTAGAGTAATCTGCAGTGGAAAACACACACATAGTGCAATACAATAATTCAGCTATTGCTTATGGAGGTGCTAGAAAAAAGTATTTTGTACTCTCTTAAGACAGAGGAAAAGTCAGAAGTTCCTCTTTTCTCCTGCCCTCCTCCAACATCTCCACAAACCAGGTTAGGCAGTTGGCTAGGAGACTGCATAAGTGAGAAACATCTTTGTAAACTGGTAGGATTGGCAATTAGTTCAAGAAGAATTGTCTGATGTTTCCCCCACCAGTATTCTCCCTCCATTTACTTGGGATTGGGTGGAGAATAATGATTGTAGGAGAAAGAGGAAGACATTGACAATTTGGAATACATTTTTGTTGGTACCAAGAAGTCCACCAGATAAAAATAAGGTATCACCAACGTTTTTTAAAAGTCTGTTCTGTGCATAGACATTATAAAATAGAAAGAAATGACCTGTGCATCTTACATCGGGATGAAAGGAAAGAGATCCCATTTTATCCACTGGCTGCCACCCTTATTTCCTTTTTTACCCTATCAATTTTCAATTAGCATGTGCTCTTCTAAGGCTATCGTTTTGGAATAAGGGTCTTTGCTGATGAACCTGGACCGGCCATAGCAAGAAAGGAAAGACCACTAAAATTGTCTGAATTGATTTATAAAAGGAAATCTGTGCTTTGGCTCCAGCGACTCTTGCTGCTCCCGCAGTTCAATTTGAGAACAGCATCAGAAAACAAGCCTAAAATATGGTACAGACAAAGGAATGGTTAACTTAAGAGAAAGCATAAGAAATGCTTATATGAAAAGACACCCTTTCTGCTCTTTACCTACGTAAGAGGAGATACCATTTATTGCAGTTCAAAGAAAATTATTAAGTTCTAGAAACAAGAGATGCTTTAGGAATTCATTACTTTCCTTGCCTAGAAAATTAGGAAAACAAAGTAAGGTTGAAGGAAAGTTTTAAAAAAGTTCAGAGAGTCTTCAATTTACATTTTATTTTACACACACAATTAGGGTTAATTTACAGGGAAAAAAATCAATTAGCAAACTGCTGCAGCGGCAGAGTAAATTACGGCTTATTAAAAATAGACAAAAATTACTCATCGTTATATAACTAATGTTATGGTCTCACTCAAATATTATAATGTGTTTTAGTGACTAATACCAGCAAAGAAAAATTGAGAAAAGGGAAATTAAAACTATAAAAATACTGTTTTGGTATGTTATAGTAAGAAAGCAAACGTGCTGGGACTCAAACGTTTAGAAAATTCACAGAAGTGAGTAACCAGATGAAGTGCCAAAGATAAGAGACATTCGGAAGCTTAAGACCATGAATCCCTTTTAAAAAAAAACGCATCTCTTGAGTTACCTAAATTTACAGACTGAAGGGAAGTACAAGATTACTGGACGAATATGGAGGAGACCAAAACATTTTTCCCCAATATGTCAGTCAACAAACAAACAAAAAAACCCCAAGGAACCTAAAGGTAAGTAGAAAATACTTCATACCGTTTGTAATTTTATCACTGTAATTTTAGGAACTGCCTAAAAATCAATGAGATGAATCAAAATATAGCCAGCTTCCCCCTCTCCCCCAGGTTAAATCATAACAATAACTCCAGTTACTAATAAAGACAAACTCAGTAATGCCTTCAGGGAACAGACCCACTATCCGCCAAAGTCAAGCCAAAACTTCCATTCTAACACAGCACTGCAGAACCATGAGTATATTCAGGGGTAGCTGGATGGAACTGTAACTCTCCAGAAACTTTCCAGGATTAACCACTAGCTAACAACTGCATAAAATACTACTCTACTTTGAAGTTGCAGTTCCCAATGACAGCTTCACATGAGCAGTTACCTCTTCCTAAATATAGATATGAAACACGTACGAAGGTAGAAGCAATACAAATTTTCAGCTTTAATGTTCTCCTATCAATGGAAAGATAAATATCATTCTCAGTATTCCTGCCTCAGAAAATTTGATCATGCAACCAAAGATTACGTAGGAAAAAAACCCAAAAACAAACAACAAACCAAACTGTTCCAGGTTTCTCATTTAATTAATTTTACACCTTCCACTATGCATCTCCTTAATTTGCAAAGACACTACAATGGTTTCACACTGTACAGCAGCCTACCTCCTGATTTGATACAGTGGAAAAAAAGTGGTGACATGTTAACCGTGTTGTAAAGGAGGTGGCAAGGAACGTTTTAATTTCATCTGAAAATCTGTCAGGACACTTCTGTCATTATAAACCTAGCTCCCTTCCTTTTTCATAGTACCACATACAATGCAATGTGAAAAGCTTCCAGTTGAAGAGTATTAATACTGACATTTGAATTTTTCCAATGTATAAGTAATATCAGCTTGAATAACAGCCATACACGTCATCCTTTATGTTGTATGACAACTAGAACAAATTTACAGAACCCTTGTTCTCCCAACAGTTCGACACACCAGTGGAGGCAAAAAAGTAGGAACGAAAAATACTTATAGGAGCAAAGACAGTCATTAGAACAAAAAAGAGCAGAAGAGAAGGCATTTTGTATACCATGCCTACTGTTTAGATTAATAGGAAGAGACCAGATAACTGGAACGGAAAATGGCTGCTTCAGCGACCTTTAGTGTGCACAATGCCATCCCTGAAAATGAATCTTAAAAATGGATATGCTCAAAATACTCATCAAGGAAAGAGGGAGCAGGCAACTGACAGCCAGTTGAGAGAGGAGCAAAGTCTATGGTAAGACTTAAAATTCTGGGCTTTTTACATCAGTTTGACCTCAATTTGCATCTCTTTATCATTCTATTCCTTTAATTAGATTAACGTGTCTTTCATGGCACACCATAGGTGTTACAGACTGGCTTCTTTAAACACATTTAAAATGTTAATTAAAAATGCTAAGAGCTATGCAGAATAATGAAAACATGCAGTACCATGAGATTGATGAAATTCATCTGGAAGAAGTATTTAATATATCAACAAAACCCTCAGCAACTGTCAAATAGCTCTTTTCTGTCAACACTCACTTAACAAAGGCTTTAGATGATCTTTACTAGAGAAAGACTATTCTTAGCTGTTTAAAAATGACAGTAGAACAGCCTGATCCCCCTCTAATGGGAGAAAAGTCTTCCAGCATCTCAATGGCCTGAAAGTTTAGTTTGATGATAAAAGCAACATAGTTATTTTTAGCACTCTACAGGCATAAAAATACAGCTCTAAACTGTGACCTACAGCTATGCACAGCCAAGCATCACATCATACGACAGCCTTAACTTTAGCTAGAAGCACGTCTGTAGTTGCTTCAGACTATCATTATTCATCTCACTACCAACAATACCTTTGGATGGATTTAGCAACAAGCATTTGAAATTGGTACCATCTTTTTTTAAATTGCTGCCATCGGCAGAACTCAATTCAAAGGTAGGAGATCTTAATGGACTTTGTAGAAAGTATTTGAGAGACCACGTTAGGTTAAATGGATTACTACTTCTCTCTGGTACAGGGGATGAAAAAGAACCTTAAAAGCAGAAAAACTTAAACTGTCATATTCAGTACAGAAAACCATTTTTCTAAGCACAGTTGAGTAAATGAAAAAAAAAAAAAAAAAACCCGAAAAAAACCCAAACTTGTTTTCTTCCAGCAGTAGGAACAGCCTGGAAACCGGATATGCTAGAATAAGAGACCTTCAAGCAAACTCACCTGAAACAACACTGTTCACAGACAACTGCAAAGGTAATTTATGTTATTTTATTCCAATTAGTATGCTTGTGTCTGCATGATTTGTTACAAACTGCAATTTAAAACTTCATTCCACCAGATTCTTGTTTCCAGGTTATGTAAACAAGAATTTATTTTCAATAAAAATTTATACAGAAGTTTTAATAACAGATGACTCAGAGTTCCAGCATTTAACTTTATTTAACCACTTTTTAAATGCATCAGTTACTTCCAATTTTGAAGGTTTGGGGTTTTTTGGAGGGGTGTTTGTTTGGTTTGGGGTTTTTTGCGGGGTTGTTTGGTTTGGGGATGTTTTTGGCTTTTTTTTTTTAAACCAGGATAAAAAATTGAAATACTTCCAATATGATATATGTGCACTTTTAAATGTTGTAAACTTCACATATTTATGTTAACTCAGAAAAAAGATGGAAAAACTTTACAAATGTAAGGCTTGTCAGATTTAACTATGGCTTGGCAATTATTGTTATCACTACTTGCACTGCAAAATATTTTAGAATCATTAAGAAAGTTTCCTGTAAACATTCAGCTGCTAAAAAGGAAGTCTACAGGTATAAATACTATCAGTCAAACAATGTCCAGGTTTGAGGAAATAAGCAGACAAAAATAAGCAAATTTTTTTTTTTTCCTCTCCTCTCACAGCTTCAAAATGCCACTTTTTGGCTGGATGAAATGGTCAAAAAATGACTCCTACAAACCCACAAGATATCCTGGATCGGAAGTAGTTACAAAAACCCTTCTGAGGGAATTGAAATGGCACCTGAAAGAGCGTGAAAGATTAGTACAAGAGATTGAAAATGAACAAAAAGTTCAAAAGACTGGCATGGATTACAACTGGCTGAAGAACTACCGAAACCCTGAAGCAACAATTCCAGCTACTGAGCAACGGCAACTGGAAGTTCTGTGTTCACAAATCCAGCCTTGCCAAACGGGAACTGTTCTCAGCAGGTAATTGTTTCATGTTTCTCTAACTTTGAGTACTCTGTCATAAGTAAGATGTTTCTTCTACCTGATCCAAGTTTATATTTGGCTCTGATCTTTCTGCCCAAGTAACAATGACCAGCAATTGGACCGCATTTTTACAGGTATTTTAAATATTACATCTTTAATATGTTGTATTTGAAGGAAGCTTTTAATCAGGATTTTCCAGGTCTAATCCAGAACAAGGGAAGTCTCACATGCATAAACACATGACCTCTCAATACTTTCAGTTTTTTCTCTGTTATTTATCCCCAATATTTATTAAATAGTACCCCAATAACCAAAAATCAAAGCACTAATGCAATGCACTGTTACAAAGAAACCCAGCGTCACTGTCCAAAATACCTGAAAGCTTCTAAAACTAGCAAATCGGTGTAAAAAAAAAAAATTTTGATTTTTTAATAACCAATCAAACAAAACCCCCCACACTTTAAAAAGAAAAATTCTTCTATGCCTGTATTTTAAATTCATTTTCTAGAGACACGTAGAAATGTCAGAACAAACCTATGTGCCTTTTAAAGCCCAGAATATACCTAAGGGCAAAGTCAGTTTAAATCAAGTTACCCAGATGGGCCAAAAAAAAAAAAAAAACCACCACCAAAAAAAAACCACCACAGAAAAAAAAGGCATACCCAGTAACAATAGCTTTCAATCCTCATAATAGCTGGACAACATCCAGTGCATTGTTAGAGCTCTTTTCCTCTTACAATCTTTTAGAGGAGGTGTGGGGAAATGTGGCAGCAAGGAATAAATGACACCAGAATGCAGTCATTTCCTCCTCCTTCCCCTCCCCTCAAAACACCGGAGAGGAAACAGAAGAGTTTTCAACGCTGATTACTAGATTTCAGTTTTTGTTTGTTTCTAGATTTCGTGAAGTTTTGGCAGAAAATGATGTTTTACCTTGGCAAATAGTCTACATATTCAAGCAAGTTTTAAAAGATTTCCTTACCACCATCGAGAGAGAAAACCAACAAGACCAACTGGTAGATGCATGGAATACAAATTGCTCTGAACATTTCAGCCTGCATGGAGACAGTTCTAACAAATCGGACAAAGATGAAATCCCCACGGTTTCAAGTTATGTCGACAAAAACACACAAAGCATGTTTCCCACCTTCTCTCATAGAATCTGGAATCTACCCTATTACTATCCATCAAGTTAACTTGGTTTGTGTTTCTTTCAAAAAGCTATGTAGCCATTTGCATTCCTTTCTTGTGATTGCCACCCACAATCACAGGAATAAGAAATGTGACATGCTCCCCTTTTTTCCAGATTCAGAAATTAAAATGTCTGATTATAGCTAGTATGCAGTATAAAAACTTTAAGTATGAACTCTCCTTTTATCTTTATAGTACTTTAAAGGTGTTGTGTTTGAAGGCACCTTTTAACCAAAAATGTAGATGTTTCTGAAAAAAAACTGTGAAGCATTTTATTTTTTAGCCATATACAATTAGATGTAAACAAGAAAAGACCGCTTTCCATATTTTGAAATAGCATCAGTCCACAAAGTGTTAGGTAAAACTTCTGTGTTTGTCACATAGCTTTTAGGCTCTATGGGAACTTTATACTGTGTAAGATAAATGGTTTAATATAGTATCAGTTATACCAAATAAACTGATAAATACTTTTTGGACCTGAACAGTTATTTCTTAACTCCGAGAACAAGTTCTAGAATGAAAACAATGTCAGAAGGCATAACACGCTGCATGTACTGCTTCTATATTTTTTCCAAACTGTACTCCAAAATGTGCTGAAATACTGTGAAGATAGACAACTAAATGAAAACACTGAATATTTAACGGCATTTAACAACTAGCTCTCTATTATTTACGAATTTAATGAATTATTTCATTTCAAATAATTGTACTTCTTCATTTGGTTTATTGGAAGTTATCCTGAAATCCAGATTCTGCATTAAACCTATACATTTTGATCAAATCAGAGAGTACTTTTCTAGAATAGCGAAAGAGTCAACGTATCATTTCCAAAGCAAGAAGTGACCTTTTTAAATTTAAGTAAAACAAAATTTCATGTTTTTCAGTTGCCATTATTATGAACTCACAGCGATAGATGAAGTTTTACAAGACTGATTGGATACGTAGCAGTTACGGTTGCAGCAGACAATTAGAGCAGAAAATCAATGAAAACGTATGCCAGAACTCAGTTTGCTGCATTTCCAATTGGGCTCCCATCACTGCATGTAACAGATTTCTACATCTTTTATGTAACCTCTTCATCTCCAGATTTCCTTTTAATCTGTCTGCCACAGCATAAAAAAACCGGGCAAGACTCACATGGCCCAATTCACAACGTACACTATTTTGCAAACACAGAGGAAAACTGCTTCCTCTGGTATTTTCTTCAAACATACTGAAGAAGACATTCAGATTTCCTCAAGTTTGTAACATACAACTGAAAGGTATTTCCTTATGCTTTACAGTTTTATCCCACACCCAAGAAAGAATTTGCTAATAGTGCAACATAAATTGTGTGAAACAAATGGTACGTTTTCATAAAACACAAAAATACTATTTTAAAAAACCTTTGGAAAGCTTAAAATCTGAAGAACATTTCATGCAGAAGAGTGGAACATAATATACACAGAAGGTGCAACAGCCAGAACTCTTGCATACACCTAACTGACAAAGCCCTAGAAGACTAGAGTAAATCAGTTCCTATACATTTAGAATAATAAAAAATTGCAGCTCAATACCAAAAGTAACCAGTCCCTCCACTTTCCATAAACTAAATACACAAAACGTTACAAGCATGTGCAAACTCATTATATCTGCACTCAGCTGATAGAAACTCTTTGCCCTCCTTTCGTGCAGCTATTGGGTTTGTGGATAAATAGTGGAACAGTTGATCTCAACTTACTCTGCCTTACTGATGCAGAATAAAGACTATCAAATTCTTTTCATGCAGTTCTAAACAATACATACATGCATCCCTGCATGAGGGCAGGATGGTTTGAAAGAAAGGTTTTTCCTCAGTGATAAAGCTCCCAAAAGAGTTAAACTTCAAGTACCTTTTCCATACGAAAGAGGGTAAAAGGTACTGAGTATATAAAAGGCATTAACAGAATTAATATTACATTGAGAATTAACATCCACAATGCTGGTTTCAGAAAATAATTTTTATTTAGTCAAATGTGCACGACTCCTGCGAAGGTAATTCACATAAATTAGTTTCTTAAAATGGTACCTTCACAGCTTTGTACTGGAAAATAGGTGAAAAAAGCCCTAAAAATTTAGCTTCTAAATTTTGGCTTATGAAAAATGGTAGGCCAGTAAATATGCAAGGTCCACTTACCTTTATTATCATCAAAAACAGGCAGGAAAAGAAAAAAACACCTCAACCCTACAAGATGACCACAGATACAACTTCCCCATTCTTCACAAATTTCACTTCAATTTCATTTTAATATAACCAAATGCAGTCTTCTGTCCAGAAACCAGGACCATCAACTACATTCAGCAGTTGCTGAATAATAGTTAAAAAAATTATCTAGGCATCATAGCCTAGATCATCATGTAAAATCCTAATGCAATGCTGAAGAAATGCACAAAAAGGCTTACCTACTTTTGTATGCATGTTTTACTGATGAAACTGATACTAGGCTACTGCATCCAGTTCTAGTGTCCACACTTTGTGGGGGAAAAAAGGAGAAACCAAACTGGGAACTGGAGAGGATACAGGAAAAGGCTGAGAAAATGCCATCCGCTAAGACCTCACTTTGTCCATTTTTTCAAAAACAGAAATGAGGGGTAAACTTTATGGAATATGAGGACTTCCATCTGATGAAAATATTACGTACTCTCTCTCTAGTTAAAAAGCAGAGAAAAGCATAGAAAAAGCAAAGGTGTAAGAGCAAGATGACAAACTAAAAAAGCTAAACGTGTTTCAAAGAAATTTGCTAGTTTTACCGCAACATGGTACAAAGAGAATCCATACCTCAATCCACCAGCTAAGACAAGGTATTTTCTGGAATTTAGCTTACGCTTAGATTTCAACTGTATCAGATAGCAGTATCATGGATATAGGCCAGTCATCATTTCCCTGCTGAAGATTACTGTCTGAGAACTCAACTGTTTCTTTAAGCACTTTTTTTTTTTATAGCCTACATGATTTGCATGAGGTGATCTGAAACTGTATTATTCCTTTACACTAACATAACTGATATTTCTGACACAGCTGGCACAAACCACTCCATTCACAGAAAGAAGAGTGGTAGTAATATCAAAGGGCAGCAATGTCTCCCACCTGCACAGGTGTCAGGCAGAACAAACGGCGTGCAATGTTTTCGGCCTAACAAGCTGCCTATAAAAAGGGGCTTATTTGGTGAAAGCTACACCTACGAAATGCAATAAATCAAAGAGAGAATAACCACCTTTTCCACACTTAAGCCTTTAGGTGTTTTAATGTGAACCACAATTGCTTTGATAACAAGGAATGATTTAAGGGTCTAAATTTCTTTTCATTCAGTTAAATATAATCAGAGGAATTAAAAAGTTAATCAATGAGCTATTTAAGGATCAAAATTCCAACCACAATTTCTGAGAACTATTTCTTTCCCTAACAAGCTCAATTGCTAATACTGCTATTCTAGAGGTAGTTCAGGTAACAAGATAATCTTAAAAGCCTTGGAAAATAAGGCATTCTTGGAAAAGAAAGAGAACACATTCTATCTCTCTTTTTAAAGGAGACATGAGGCTTTTAGATCACATTAGACAGTTTCAGTAGCATTTCTGTAAAATGTTATTTATTACACACACTTGCGTGCAATAACACACCTGTACCACTTTGATAATAATCCTACACATTCTTACATATAAATTTAGACAACAGAAGTAGGAAGATAGGCTCCATCAAGAATGATATTACCAACTTGAAATAAATATAAATAAGCATTTGAAAATTTTGATATAATTTTGGTTTTGATTTTCCCAACAAACAAACCAAGAGTTTTGAAGGAAATATTAAAATATACTATTATCCTATAAGCAGCCTCAACAAAAGGAAGTTCTTTTGTTTTCAGCTCTTCAAACTTTCTTAAGAAGCCAGTGAATAAAATCTAAGCATTTCCTACTTGAATCTAAACCTCCTCAAGATTCTTCAAGTTTCGTAAAAACTCCCTAAACATAAGCACATTCCCAGAATTGTGAAACAGAATTGTATATGGAAACAAAACACAGCTAAACAAAAACACCTTAGAGAGGTCCTTTCCATTTTGTAACAGCACACACAGGCATCTACCATCTATGCTCAGCTATTTTATACATCTAATGATGAAATTCTGTCCCCACTTACACGTTTCCTCTTTTTTTCAGATGGGAGAGAAAAACAGAAAAAACCCAACCTGTAAAAATAACTTTTGTTAACACAACTGTCAAACGCCACAATTAGATTATCTGCTAAGGCTTTTCACTGGAAAAAGGTATCTGTCTAACCAAAGGTAATGATTTGCCTCTGCCTAGGCACATGAGGCTTGATGAATCTTGTTAATTTCTTCTGCATTACTTGGTAGATTTTGGTGGCTTAGTTGGGTTCAAGAATCTCTTGTCAAACCCTTCCCAAGTGCTACAGAAATGTTACTGGCACCTAAATAAAGACCAAGAAGTCCCACACGTTTCATACATACAGGTTTAGGAATTACATTCACAGTAAATAACCTGAAAAAAAAAAAACCTATAAAATTCTGTTTGGTCACTTCTGGAAAATTTTAACTACTTGCATAAAAAACAGTAGTTCTCAGTCAGATAAACACACATTGTGTCACATTCAGGAGTGACATACCAATATACCCTGAACTAGCTTTACCCTGATAACTTAACTACTTCAAATAGGTCACAAGAGCAATGAATATACATAGTTTAGTTATAAAACACACAGCAATCGATTCAGGAAAACAGACTGTTAACTGCTGCTCAGAGAAAACAAAAGTTCCTATAAGGAAGCACACAAAGATTCAGTCTGAAATAATTGAGAACATCTGCTGTATGTGACATCAGTATCTTAACTACTGGAAAATTTCTGGCTTAAAAGGAACATCAGAGGAAGGAAGAAGAACAGATAAGAAATAAGCCAAATTTTCACAAATTTGTAGCATAACAAATTAAATTTACCAACAAAATCATAGGGTAGGCAACACCTGTTTATTATTAAGAATATTTGCTTACAAACCTTGGTATAAACAAAGGATGAATCTACCAAAAGAAAAGTGCTTAGTTACAAATAACATATGAAACACTACTGGTCAAAGAATATATGTACTGTAAAATAATTACTTACATTCAAGGACCAGCCACTGAAAACAACACAATAAAACAGTAATAGTGTTAACGGACTATGAGGGGAAGACAAATATCAGCTCAAATCAGCAGTGTTACTCATTGATTTTATAGTTAAACACACAAAAACAGACTCTGTGATATTATTATTTTCTAATGAACAAGTAAGTTTACTCGAGTCTCATTTATCAGTTGCCACTGCCAAAATTTCCAAGCTACACACCAGAATCAGAATAAACCAGCTCTTTTCTAACACTCACAGTTTTTTAACAGCACGTGCCACAATTGCACACCAGTGGTAATGCACTTTAGAGAAAGCAAATCCTACACATAGCACGTGTAGTGATGTTCAAGACAAGAAAGGTTAGCAGAGAAAGTATTAAACCCACACCTACCCACACCTGGACTACAGCCACAGACATTACAGAGGAGGGTGTCAGGCTGGAATCCAACAACCACACCACCAAAGCCCAGACAGCGCGGGGGAGCCGGAGGAGGCAATCCAGACCCTGGCGAAACCCCCTGTACACCCGGGGCCACGGTCACACACACGAGAGCAGGCAGGCCACCCGGTGCCCTCACAGACGGCCCTTCACCCCGGGCGTGAGGAGCACCTCCCGGCCGACCGCGACCAGAGGCCCCGCACTCACCCCGCTGCC
>NW_009649864.1:4478997-4479507 GCF_000708025.1 Charadrius vociferus | reverse complement strand
CCCCCCCCTTCAGGCCCATAGAACAATGGCCGAGAGCTGCCCTGGAATCTCAGTCGCCTGGAGGAAGTGGCCCACAGGCTCGTAGATGCCTCAGCCTTCCTGAATCGGACCCAGCGGGTGCCTCCAGGACAAGCTGTTCTCTAAGCGACGCACTATGTAAAGACTCGCGACGGGCCCTTCCCGGCATTGTTCCTTGCACCGGACTATTGCTGTGCTCCCTTCTCAGGAAGTTGGAGTGAGGTGCAGATCGGGCAAAACACTGTGGTGAGGCAGACCCTGCCACTGAGCGTGGGCTTCTTCAGCGATAGGAAATCTGTGAGGGCCGGGCAAGGCCCTGGAGCGGCTGAGGGAGCGCAGGCAGGTGCCGGGACTTGCCCGGTATGAGGAGCGGTAGCGCGGCGCGGAGCTCGGGCCGGCCGCAGGCGGAGGGTGCTCTTGGTCCTCCGTAGCTCTAGGGGGCGCTGTGCGGTGGCGGCGCCTATCGTCAGCTGAGGCCTTCTCCCGTTGGGG
>NW_009649864.1:4472444-4478963 GCF_000708025.1 Charadrius vociferus | reverse complement strand
CCCGCGAAACGGGGGGGGAGGCGCGGCCTGCGGCGCTCGAGCTCTGCCGTTACCCGACCCGCCGTGCGATAGGAGCTGTGTGGGTTAGGCCCTGGGCGAGCGGTGGGTTCCCCGGGCTGCGGTGGGGTCATGGTGGGGAGGTCAATGAGAAAGCAAATTCAGCGTTGTTCCGGATAGATCTTAGTAAAAAAGCCTGAACAACGTTGCGTGCACCGAGGGACGGTGGTCTTGGGGAAAGGTCTCTGCCGTGTTTTAGCAGGGTGTTAATTGGAAATAGCATTCCTTATTCTCTGTGTTTTGTAGTGGTGGGAAAATCCTTCCTTTTTATTCAGTCTCTTTGTTAGTATGTCTTGATATTCTGCTGTAGCACAATTATTGCTATTATGGCACTATTCATCTGAAACTGCAAATACTGGAAACTTTGGGGGAGGTGCAGTGTTCTTACAGTATTGCTGAAAGCACAACACTCTTGCAGGAAGTCTGTCCACAATAGTAAATTTGATTGAAGTGTCTGTCCATAAACAAGTGAAGATGTATGGGGGTTTGTCTATAATGATACAATAATTACCATGAAGACACTTTCATTCTTTAAGAAGCACTTAGATTTTTCCAGTTGTTTTGACATTGGCTACCCTTGCATCCTTTTCTCTTTGATGCTTGCCAAAGGATGCTTTACATTTAATAATGCCAAATAAGTAAGTAAGTATTACCTCATAGAAGTTTAAATCCACTTTTCTTTCCTGGGACTCTGATTTACCATATACTGTCCATATGTGTCTATAACTGACTTTATTGGGTTGTAATAAGTGTAAATAGTGACTTTTATTGGGGTGAAGTGCTGTATGTAAGACAGTAGCACATGTAGTATTTCAGTGCAATGTGGTGCAAATATGTACTAACATGTTGTATGGGAGCTAAGGTAAACTTTATTTATAAACCTCTTACAGTTTTCTGTTTGTCTAACAAAGCTGCATAGACAGGAAAAAAACCCACTATTGATAGGCTTCCTGCTCTTGAGGCATATTTTGAAAGTAAAATATTAATGATAAATCAGTAGTTTAACGTCATTTATTTTGCTATTTTGAGTAGAAATTATTGGGAGAGACAGCTGTGGGGGAGGGAGGGAAGCTAACTTGGTAGTGCAAGGAAGGAGCCTCTCTAGCTTGTCTGGAATGAGTCTTTCCTCCTTAGAGAATCTGGAAACAAACAAAAAAGCTGTAACTGATAGGGAGAGAGGAGCCTAGCTATTGCTACTCTGTAAATGCTCTGTTCAGTCATCTTTGAATCTTTTCATCAGCTGTAATTTATTCTTATTGACTTAGCCCATAAATTGTAACCTTAACTCTGAATTTTCATTGCTTTGCTTTGGAATAAGTACTTTTGGATGTCTGGGGATTTTTTTTTTTAACCTGTAAACTGCTGATATATATCAGGAGTGTGTATATACATGAATATATATGTGTGTGTATACATATTAAATATATAGCAGGTAAGAATACAGTTGCAAGACTCACCATTGCAAACCTTTTTGTAATTTTCAGATGGTGCAATCCATGCTTCCAAAGTCACTGAAAGCCATGAAATTCTACTTCACTACTGTGTATCAAGAAATATGGGTTGGCGTGGCATTAACAGCTTATGTCTATTACAAAATTTCATATGGTGGTAAGTTACACATTATAGTCTTCAGTAGCAGTTACTTTATAGATAAGGTTTATAGGTAAGAATATCCTGAACAGTTAGAAATCAGTCATTGAAAATATCCAGCAAATAAGAAATTAACTTAAGAAATTACTTAAGGACAGCTCTCTGCCATAAAAATTTAGAAGTTTTAACATGCTCAGTGTAGAAGGTTCCACTAACAAAAGTACTCAAATACCAGTGTGACTGTGCCTACATTATGAAGATTAGCTAACATAAGAATTGGTTATGAAAACACACATCTAACTTGCAACATATAATCAGAGGTTTCTCCTGTAGATTTGTGCTGAAGGGGAATGTAAGACTGTTTTGAACTCAAACTTACTTTGGTTAGAAATTTTTTTTAGAATCCTTCTGGTTTTTGGTTTTACTCAAGATCTGAAAAAAAACCCACACTGTTTTTAAAAGGGTTTCCCATGTGAACTTATGAAAACTAAAGCATTTAGTTTATTTTGGGCTGATGCACCTCAAAGTCTGAGATACAACACTGAACGTTAAAATGTGTGTTACTTGGTGATATTGAATCACTTTCTCAAAGGAAGAAACAGAACATCTAATGTAAAAATAAAGTATTTAAGTGGGACAGATCCCTCAGAAGGGTACAACAGATTATGGTGTCTTAAAGGTCCTGTTCTTCAATTTAGACTATGCTGAAAAAATTCCAAGTCAAACCCTTTACTAGCTCGCACAAACAATTAAATGTTATAAACTGTAGACAAACTTGATAGTGAAAGGAACCCCTCACTGTGGGACCAGCTGAGTGATGTTACCTCAACATTTCTCTAGCTTTGGCCGAATAACTTGTAGCATGTAACTGTTACACTACACTTAAAAGCTTAAGTAAATAGAAGTAGTTGAACAGCCAAAGAGAAAAAAAAATAGTTTCACTTTTGCTTTAACTTCAGAATTGACAGACTGCTTCAAGCTTGTGTTCATGTCATGCTACTTTTATTTTCATTTATGATTTAGATAATGTGGTGGTGTAAGGTTTTGAGGGCCAAAACTTTGGTATGAGGCAACTGTATACTAAGCATTATTTTAAAGTGAAAATAGCTTTTAATAGCTGTAACCCTTTCCACAGTTTGGGGAGCTGTTCTGCAAATAATACATACATTTATGTAAGAGTGTGTTGTAGAATAACTTAGATTGGAAGGGACCTCTTGAGCTAACCTGGTCCAAACCACTGCTTGAAGTAGTTAGATCAGGTTGCTCATGGCCTTATTCATAATTCAAATGAATGTTTCCAAGGGTGGAGATTACACAACCTCTTATGACTGTCTTCCTTATGAAGAATTTTTTTCCACCTATTTTTGTCTGATCACTGTGAATCAGTATTTTAGGGGAACAATTACAATGGGAATGTAAAATAAGCTATTTTATTTACAAAGGAAGATTTTAAAGCAAACTGTATTCTTATCACTTCAGTTTACACCCGTTGTGTGTGTATATATCCATATATTATGTAAAATAGTACTATTCGCTATACCTTTCTTTTGAATTACAGTAGGAGTCTTGATGGCTACAATTTCTAAATGCATGGAGTCTTGATTAAAAACAAACAACTTTTTAAAAATCAATACAACATTTACTGACATGTACCATGGAAAGTACATGTTGTACACTTCCTAAATATTGTTCAAGCTAAATTAGCAAATCATAAGTGGTATAATCTAACTGAAGTTTATCTGCAAAAAATAAATAGGAAGTATTTTTTTAAACTGTCATTGTTCAGCTTGTTTTTTCTTTTTTTTTTTTCCAGGCAAAAAAGCAGTGGCAGATAGTAAGTATTAAATATCTAATACCCTGTTGTATTTTTTAAATGAGTGCAGTAAAAATTAGCTTAGCATATTTTACAGAAGTTTGGGATTTAAATTATGGCTTTATAAAATGTTTAAAGACTACTTCAAAATTTCTAGTTCTGGTTGTATTGATGGGTTTATAACCTAGAAACATCTATGAATTTGCACAGATGCTACCTCTGTCTTAAATTGTCCTTTGCATACGTTTTAGGAGTCGCATGGAAGTTGTATGCCTTGACTCGGGGTGGGGAATGAATTCTTTAAATAATAGTAACAGCCATCTAATGGAATTACTTAAATCAGCAGGATTTCAAGAGTAGCTGCTATTTTAGCTGTCAAGAAACTAAGAAGTTTAAACTTGTGTTTTGAATTTGTATTTTTGTATCTTCTGTAAACTAGTGTTTAGATATTTATGGACAGTTTCTTCTAAAATCACATTGGAATTTAATTTTTCATGATCTGCTATACCTCAGTTAACTTTCTGCACCATGATAAATAGCCCATTTGCTCCCAGTTGAATTTGTATATGCAAACACTATTTACATTTTTCAATGAGTAATTAGTGAGAATACTGCTCAGTAGACTTAAGGGTAATAGCATAAATAAACTTTAATTTAGAAAGAACCATACCAAAACTGAGCAAGAATGAATGTTTGTCTATAATAAGTGCTTTAAAACTTGTGAAAGAAGATTTTTGTTATTGGCCAAGTTTAGGTATGTAGTTTGAGGGGTTTGTTTTACTTGACAGGGCAGTTGAATTTGCGAGTTCTTGTGCTCAGATGTAGATGCAGTTGTCTGTTCTAGGTTCTGAACTAAGCTCCTGAATTGATTTGCTCTACAGTTTGAACAGTCTAAATCGTGTCTTTGTTTCAGAGTCCTCTGGTGCTGGCCATCATTAAAGACCTCTTCTCTTCTTGGAGTATGAATTTGGTGTTTTGTCATCTTTACTGTAAATGAAGCAAGTTACAACCATAGGGAAGTTAATTCTAAAACTGTACCCGATCCATCTGCTGTAATTAGAGAAAGAATAAATCCATTGAGCAACAAGGAATTAAACATGTTGGACAAAGTATGCTGGAGTGTATCGTTTTTAGAATAAGTATTTTTTGTTTTCTACACTTCTTCCAAGTTCCATGTTAAACTTTTTCAATCATACTTTGAAAATGACCAAATTTCTATAACTAAACTTCTTAATAGAATTAACCAATATTTCTTACAATAGCATTAAGCCTCTTTCTTTTAATGGTATCTTTTCTGGCTAGAACTTTTGAAATACTTTTACTTTTAAAATGCCATTTAATAGTACACCAAGTGTGAGAACCTAATTCTCATCTTTTTGTCAACTTGTGGTACAATAATTATGGGTACAAAAAGTTCTTTTTAAAACCTTATATTTTCTAAAAGACTTCTTAGTTCTGCAAGGTTTAAAAGCAAAAGCTGTATTGTTATTAAAACACTATGCAAAATGTTTACAGAGGTCTTTAAAAAGTAGTTTATTGTCAACTATCCTTTTTGTTCTTCATATTCAGTAGAGCTAAGGAATTACTCTGAAAGGCTCTTCCTTTAGTCACAAATTTTACAAAGGTGTAAGTAATAACATGCCCATATGATATGAGAAAATCAGTATTACATGGGCCCTTATTTGCCATTTGAACTTATGAAAATCTCAGAATGTAAAGGGAATAATGAAATCATGCACTGTGGAAGCAGTTAATATGAGCATAAACAAACATGTAACTGACTTCAAAGAGTTTTCCTTTTTCCTGAAAATGGAGAAGTAATGTATGTATTACTAGGATGGGTCATTAGTGGTTTTTGCAGATAGCTGTTCAAAGTAACTCCATAACTAGTATTATATTTTGGAGACAGTAGTAGCCTATACTATCTTACAAAAATCATTTTTCAGAACTATACATACTGAATTCTGTACCAAGGGTACACAATGTATAAAACCAAAATTGGACTTCATGTCATGTTTTGTTTAAATTTAGCCTAATCTGCTTTTGAGAAGATTAAGAGGGTTAAGTCGTTTTAATGACTTAATGCTTACGTACATCTTTTTAACTACTTCACTGAAACATCTTAAATCTTTCAGCTTGATTAAAGTTTTGCTTTTCAATCTCTCTGACTGCAGAGTCTGGCTATAACTTAAATATTTTGTGTTTGAATACTCAGGAGCTTGATAACTTTACCTGATGATGGTAAATATTCCAAACACTGTGTTGCCTTTAATTTCTTCAAAATTTATATTTCTGCTTAAGCTTAATACCTATGCCTACTATGAGTATAGTAAAATTACCAGTCATATTTCTCTGAAGGCTTTTTTTAAAGGCAGGTATAGCATTACTCAATTTTAAAACAACAGGTGACATTTCTCTTCCATGCATTCTTGACATTTTTTCCACTATCCAATTTTCCTTGTTGTTGCATCTTCCCTTGATATATTTTAGGCAATTCTTTCATCACTTTCATAATTTCTGTATGGGTTTTTCAGTGTTTCCTCACCGCAGAAGAATGAATGAGAAGTAGAAAAGTCACTGTTTGTTTCTTTACATAAAACCAAAAACATCCAGAGGAAGGGAACAGAGAATAAAAATTAGAAGAAAATAGAGCTTCAAATGAACAGTGGTGATTACAGGGTGGGTCAGAGTTGTGGTATAGTTAATAAGTGGTTCAGATTGAAAATTTATGCCAGGTAAGGAGCTATACGTGCATTTGTAATGCAAATTTATGATCACTAAGTTACAGTTCCTAAGATACTACACATACTTCAAATGACCTGCTTTAGCAATTTTCAATTACATAGCTGAGGAAAACAAGCTAAGGAAAAAACATTAATCACTACAGGATTTGTTTCACCTTAGCTAGAACCTAGCACACTGGGACTGAGCTACATCAACATGCTGTCTGATCTAGATGTTAATTGAAAAGAAAGAGGAGCTTCTGCTAACCTGCCCTTGGAGCACAGTTAACTGCACTTTGAGGTAAACTTAACCTACTTCAACTCTTAATGCTTCAT
>NW_009649864.1:4461836-4472424 GCF_000708025.1 Charadrius vociferus | reverse complement strand
TGGGCAGCAGTGTCTGGGTTATGAAAAGTACAGTTTCTACTGAAATAATGCTATCTGCAACTGATTCTTCCATTAGTGTATCTCCATCAGAAATTTCTGTGAAGGTTGCAGAATATTCCTTCCTGATTGTGATTCTTAACACACAAATCTCTGCAAAAGATAAGGGAAGTAAAACTGGTGTTTGTGTTTAAATAGATTTTTTTTTTTTTTTTTTTACTGGAGTAGGATACAGAAGGAGGAAATTAACTTTCAGTCAGTGGTGTGACTCAAAAGCAGAAATCAACACACCCATAACATGTAACACCTGTAGTACTATCTATATACTTTCTGCTCCCCTATGCTGAAGCGTACCGGGTAGCATAAAAGACAATAGAGGAAGATTAGCTAAAGCATAGTAAATGACATTTCTTTCTTACAGTGAGGTGTGGAAGGAGTAATCAGTTTTCTTTGCAGTACTACCATCTGGAGTGTAGTCCTAGGTGGAGAAGCACTGCAAAGGAGTACCCTTGAAGTGAATTATTTTAGAACATATGCCTTTTCCTCTAATGTAGCTAAGGTGATTTCTAAAGTTAACTTAAAATAAAAAGGTTTTATTGTTCTGGGTGAGTGTCTATATAGACAAGCCTCAGCTCTGGAACAAACCCATTTTCTATGCAAATGAATATTTAAGATCAGGACTTAAATCCATGGAGGTAATTTTCAGCATGATTCACAATTAAACACTGGTGGGGGAAATGCTTACTGCTTATTAATGGATCATGCTGTTTCCATTTAACTGCTGCCTCTTTATATTGCTGACACTTCTAAAACAAGAGGATTACATTTAAACTTTGTATAGAAAAATAGTTCAGCGACTGCATTTTTTATTTGTTGCCTGTGATAAGGCATCAGCAATGATAAAAACTGTTTACCACCTTGGTAGTGGAACAACAAACTTGTATAGGGGTTGAAAAGCCTCATCCAGTTACTGCAGCACCATCTTGACCAAGTTTTGCTCTGGCACTGGTAATTATTTTTTTTACATCAATACAGAACATGAAAGCTCAGCAGCAGGGAGCTGTATTAGTAATGACAATGCTAATGCAAGATGTGGTCTTTTTACAGTACAAGTACTTCTGTAATTATGGCCAGGATTTCTCATTGTGAAGCTCTGAGATTTCTAGACCGTTTTCAAGTGTTGTCCTACAATTAGGAATCTCAGAGTATCCACCGCATGCTAATAAAGTATTGTGGAATACTCCAGGGGAGCAGCAATATACAGTCAGAGCCAAGGAAACATTAGTCACAGGGCCCAACCTACTTAACCTCTTTAATGGCTAACTTGGAAAAAAACCCAAATGTGTATACATGTTAATTGAGAGGATGAGTAAAGTTGCAGGAAATGATCTAAAGTAAAACAGCTGAAATAGTCTCCTCTTTATCTGAATCATGATAGCAAACCACTGTTTGTAGTACAAATACAGCCTGATAGAGAGCTGGTATGTATGTGTATTGTACTTTCGGTCCCCGAGGAAGGAAAACTATCAGGTGCTTGTTAGGCGCAGGTGATTATGTGTGACATCACCACCAGATGGCTGAAATGAAACTAACTGAGGAAGTGAACATGTGAAATCGCTATTGTTTCATTCACGGAAATCTGTAAAGCTACTAGGAAGGAAAGAGTAGTAAGATGCAGATTCCCCAAGGCATTAAATATGTTGGTTAGCAAGTCAGTCAATGAAGGAACAAGAAGTGACAAGATAGTGCTTGAACAGCACTCTCATCATACTATAATTCCATGACCTTTAGCAACTAAAGTTTAACAGCTAATAATCTCTTTAAGAGTATAAAGCCATGTGACTCTGATTTGGTAATTTATGAAGAACTCATAAACAAGAAATTCCTGTAGTCTACTCCACTGCTGCAGGCAAACTACTTGGAGAAAATTACTCTCCCCTAACTCAAAATGAACTGACCACCACAATAATGAATTATTTGGAAGTTTTAATTAAATTCTGCTAAGGGTACTATGATTTCTTTGGTTGTGGTTTTAACAGTATGAATACTCTAGCAGCTACACCAGCTTGTGGAGTTTATACCACAGTGCCATGATCCTTGAGTTGTGCTGATACAACTATTTGTGAATCGGATCAGGCAATTTTTCATAACTTTGGGGTTCCCCTTCCCCCCCCTGAAAATAACAAAACAGGGTTTTTTTCCTGTTTTAATTTGGATCCATCTTTTCATCCTGTTTACTGCAAAGCTGCTTTATAACTTGCATTACAGCACAACAGCATTATTTTTTTTTGCAGAAAAGGGGCAGAAGAATCAGAATTTCTAGCTTCCCATTCACTCACGCAGCTTTCCTAAGTCATTGTGTCCCTTACAATAATTAATGCAAGCTTCCTCCTCATACCCAGCTACGCACATGATCAAAGTACTGTCCCTCTCATAAGAACTGTCATCACTGTCAACACTCACGGGAATAAAAAGAATGCAGAACTCCACCCTGTATACAAATCAGGAATGTCAGCTTGTGCTTCAGCAAAAAGGCAGAACCTTGTTTCCTTCCTCTGTGACAGCACATTGCTTTATCAAGTTGATAGTATCACTTAATTAATTGGGACAAATGAACAAACAAGCAGGGAACAGGGAGAACAATTGTACCACAATATCCTAATGCTCAACATTTGCAGGGAGAATACTTTTAGTAATGAAGGATATATTTGAAAGTGGTTCTGCAAATCAAATTATACTATTGGTTGTCATCAACTGATAATACGCTTTTAATTATTTTGACCTTCAAAAACCTAGTGACTTTTTTTTTAATTTACATGACCTTTAACTATTTTATATCCATATCATCACAGTAACTTCAGCTATCTGCTGAACAGACAATTGAGATTTCTTTAGAGCTAATGAAGTGTGTTTGCTAGAAAATGATAACAGGGATTCTGTGGGTGGTAGAACTAACAGCAGTATACTGAATGAATCCCATCTGCGATGACTCCTTCTGCCTACACAGATTTTTCCTGCAGTATCAGTTGTAGTCTTCATTTCTTGTTTTAACCTGTTGTGTTTAGCATGCTTTTGATAATACTAAGAATTGCTGCAATTAAGGGGGAATTCTGTAGGTATGAAGTAGTAACTGTTGTGAGATACTTCATGTGGAATGCTATATAAACAAGCAAAATGGCAACAACCAAACTGAATGCAACCAGAGTATTATGGGAGGAAAAAGGAGAGATTAATAAAATGGATTAGAATGTGAACAGGCATTTGATACAGGACCAAGAATACCAGGAAGGATACCCTTTGGGGGGGGGGAGGGGGTTTAACCAAAAGCATTTCCACTTTTACAATAAACTTCATAATTCATCTTAAAGATATATAGAGCAGTCTCAAGCTATACTTTTTTGCATCACTATTACTGACTCTTTACTCTTGATGCTTCAGGTATACCTTTTAATTTAGTGTACTTGTATAGAAAAATAGCCTTGTTTAAATTCTCTTACACCTCTCATGTTGTATTCCACATATCATATCACATACAGCCTGAAAAGAAAATTCTTTTGGTCCCAGTTAGGATCTCAGGATACTTCTCAAAATAATTAGCAAAAATTTAAATTATGCGTTTCTTTCAGTAAGCTAAGAATTGGAGTCATACCAGTTTTAACAAAGGATCTGAGTCTTGTTTCAGTAAACACTGAGACATAAATACTTTTCAGCATACTTTGATTTAGTTAATTCTTTTGGAGTAATGCAACTAGAAAAGGAATCTTGCCAAAAATATTTTCACTTTGCTTTCAACTTATGTATTCTTATTAATGCTAACTATCACACCTCTTTTTAAATTAAGGCTATTAATTTAAACATGTACTCAGGCCTGTTTAGAACAACAGTAACAGAAGGCAAGAAAAAAAAAGTGTAGAACTTTCACATAGCAATTGGAAGAAAAAGAGAAAATATTCAAGTTATTTTACCTTGTGCTGTAGCTTGTCCTTTTACAGAATAGAAGTACTGGTTTTGAATTTGAGACATAAGTAAGAGACAAACCTTTTAAGTAACATCTTAATCATCCCCAAGCAGGTAGGCTATTATTGTATGTACTCCTCTATGATGAACGCATTCCAGTCTTTCAAATGTGAGGTTCAGGTGCATATGATGACATCATCTTCGACTAAATCAACCTAAAATAGATTCTAAACACATACCAGTGATACATTGTCTACTGTCACTATGTCTAGGGCTTTTCATGGAATCATTTTCAATAGGGTTCCATCAATGCCCTGTACAATTTATCGCCCTTTACTGTTGACATTCTTCTGTTTATGCAGCTAAGAATTGCAGTAAACCTTGTCATAGGATCACAACAGTAAAAATAAAAATTATTCAGAAACATGTTTCTGGAAGATTACAAACCACGGCACTTAGAGGCAGAATCAACTTGTCTCATTAACGTTCCCAGGACTAGAACATCATTACTTTACCTGGAAAAGCAGTATTTATACAAACAGTTAGAAATGAACCTTAATCATCAGAAAGGGACAAAAACACTGTTTTTGTTTATAACATGGAAAAAACATCATTGCAGATATCTTAGATTACATCTGCTGGTCAGATTATCTGCGTGCAGCTGCTCTTCTATAAAAATGCACTATTAAAAAAGTGTCTGTGACAGAAAAACTCAGATTCACAATAAATTTTATACACCTGTACAGAAGACAGCCATAATCTTGACAATTTTTGGTAATCAAAAAGCTCAAAAAGGGATCACTTAAGGTGTTGTGGGTTTTGACAGATATCTATCTATCTATATCTATATATATATAAAAAAAGAGAATGTTTTCCATAGAGGCTTATCTTAAATCATAAGCATATCCCAGTTCACAACTGTAATGATGTTTTATTTAAACAGATTCAATACTCTGTATCATATTTTTGGAGGAAACTTGTGTGTTCTGATCTGTAAAATCTGTGGTGAGTACACACACTAGAAAAGGTAAAGAATGTTAATTCTAGTAGTGTAGCCTTAATAATGTAGTTGTTTAAATACTAAGAATAAAGACTACTGTTCGTGTTTTTTTAAACACACATTTAATTTGGCTTATAATTTCTCCTTCTACATGTGAGTACTCTTCCGCTCAGAGACATGTTTTTCTCTCCAAGCCTCCTTGCACATCACCTTGTCTCAGTAATTGCTGAAAAACAGCTTCCAGTATATCCCAGACTTCACAATCAAGCAGAGGACTTTCTTAATCTACCCTTCCAAGTTGCAGTCCTTCAAGTTCACCCATTACCAGGTACAACAGCAGGAAGCATGAGCTCCATTAAATTATACCTTCTGCATGTATTCTGTTATTAGATCTACTTACCTCAAGTAAGCTAACCAAGAAAAAGACATATTCTCGAAGAAGATACACATTTCAAATTAGGAATTACTAAATTTGAATATGGGAATAATACAAATTTAACATGAAATCAAACTTGCATCTGACCCATCAGTAAACATAAGAAAGCAGATTGTTTTCGATTATAGTAAACAAAGTAGTTGCTCATCTTAAACAAGGAAGTGATGGTTAATAGAAAAATTGAAGGTTAGCCACCCACGATTTTTGCAGCATGGGGTAAAAACTAATCGTGTATCACAAAATTCTGCATTAGAATTGAGCTGAGAGAGGAAATATTTTAAATCACTTAATACAGAAATTGTTAAAAACACTTGAGTCTTGACTCACTGAATAATGGCTGAGATACCTGAAACAATTTTAGACTTGCAGTAACAAACGAAATGGCTGGACTCAATCTTAAAACATGACCCATCCTTTTCCCTCTCAAACTTTAATCAAGTGGTACACCCAAAATGAAGTGGCATATAAAAAAAGGAGTTAAGAGCAGAGGATTAATTTGTTACTTTATCCCCTCATTAATGTTCAAACTAATAACCCATCATCTCGCTAGTCACAGATACTTCTACTCATCATGGGCATACTGAAAATTTAAGAAAAAAGATTTTTGTAAAGAAACACCTTGAAAGCCCAAATGGTTATAAGCCTAAAGGTACAAGCAGAGCGAGCCTCTCCCAGGACATTTAAGGTTTTGTTTCCTCCACCCCTTCAAATATAGTTAATGGTTTCATCATTATAAGTTACAGGGAAGCAGAACAAGATTTTCCGTCTGTGAAAACGGATGGTGTGTAATCTGTCTTATAGAGCTATATCTTCTGTAGCTTCAACATAAAAAATTAACAATACCTATTAGCATAAGAATTTCATGAGAGTGTACAGCAACACACTCCCAATGAGGCCACGGTGTTCTCCACTAAGTATGCTCTTTTGCATCATGTGTATTGGATTAAGCGTACAATTTATGTTATTGTTTTAAGAAATTGCATCTCTAATCCACCAAATGCAGGGCTGAAACACATGATGTATCAGACACTCAAATCCCCAGGAAGTGCACACAGCTATGCTATACGCAGGTCCTATGGCTTCACTCCTTTAATTATTATAGTCCTTTTCAGAATGATGCACTGACTGGATTGTGCTATGGAAACTTTAGAACATTAGTCATCTAGTCCAGCATACATTACTTTAGAATATTACAAGGTAGCAATGGAAAAGTATCTTTCTCCTGTTCACGTGTCTCAAATACTGTATACAAAACAGACATCAAAGTGTTTCCTTTAGATTATTATTTATAGTATATCTCTGAACAGGTTTGGTGGGGTTTAAAATGCGTTGGCTGCATATGAATTCAAACATGGCAGCATATGACTATTGTTCAGTATGAATTCCTTATTGTTGCAGCTTTAGAAAGTAAGCTTGATTCTGGAAGAAAAGGTCACTTAAGGCCACAGTAACAAATTAAAATACCTTTTCTTTAAATGTACACATTTACTTTACACGGTATTTCACGAAAGATTTTAGGATACCTGCTGTGAAACTCTCCTTGAAATACTTAGTCTTTTTGTTTGTATCATCTGGTACGTAGCACTGCACCTGCACGTTAACTACCTGGCAAGTCAGAATTATTTCCGTGTCTCAGTTTCTAAAATTGCTTACCTACTCACGGCCAGTTCCTCCTGCATTGCAGCAAATGCTAACCGTAATTTTTGAAAGGCGAGTTGTATTCTGTACTAAAGTAATCCACTCATTCATTTAGAAAGGATAATTTTTTGGTAATACACATACACAAAAAACCCCAACACTCCTACCCATACTCACTTTTTAGGGATTTTATTCTGCCAGTTGCGAGGAAACCCATCCTAACTGTAGCCATCCAAAGTCTGCTCTCTAATCTGAGCCAGTCATCCAGGCTCCATCTTTAATCAATGGCGTGATAGGCACCTTCAAAGACCAAGAGATTTAGATAGTGGGGTGAGTATCTCCGCATGGAATGAATTGCCTGCAGAACTGCCTCTCTCCCTTCCCTCCCCATCCCAGTTTATCTCTAGAAGGAGCCTAGATGACTGATTGAGACTTGTAGACTACTGAAGTTAGATAAGATGGATCCCACCCTAAACGTTTGACCTCTGACAGTGTTTCTGGCTATAAATAGTTATTTAAAATAATACCACATGAAAAGGAAAAGTGTTAAATTAATTAAAAATAAACACTTATTTTCCTGGGACACCTCTGACGCCTGAAAACATCTTCCTATGCTCCAGAAAAGCATCTTAACAAGTTAATGCAAAACTGAAAAAGTATTTGTATCTGAGAAGGCAGGAAAGCTCATTTTCCTCCTTTTGCCTATGCATAAAAAAAGAAGTAGGAGAGATTCAGACCTGACAGTTCTAAAAACTTGAAAAAACATCTACATTTTAAAATCTCGGTAGAAGATACTTAAAAAACACAAGTAGGAATTGGAACTTCATCAGCAGTGCTCCTGAAAAATCTCGTTAGTCTCCCACCTGTATCTTTGGGAATCTTTGCTTGTCCTAAGAATAACCTGTGTGATGAAATAAGAGGCTTGCCAATTTACTAGCTGCAGTTAATACCCCTTTTTTCAGTAAATCTGGGTCAAATACAAAACATATTTTGATAATTTTTTTTCTATGCACCCATAAATTTCAAGTCTTTTAGGAAAACACTGAAATGATAGTTTATACATTTTAATCTGATTTCAATTTCTAGCTGAACACGAACTCAGCACAAATCTCAAAAACTAACCCTACCATAACTAATAAACAGTAATTCTTCATTTTTTGAAGTTGTAAGTTGAATAAATGTCTGATAAGTTGTAGTGGCTTCAATTTGTAAAGTTAAATAGTATTGCTCTGGGTTTTTTTAAGAACCAAGAGGGACATAAAAGATATTTGCATAATATGTTTTAATAATTACACGAACAAATAAGCACAAACCCTTTCCTTTAGGAAAAAGCCAACAAAATTAGAGCACCTCTCACAAATGGAACATATTTGGAAGCAAAAAAAATGGGTTCTGTATCTCTGGCTTTATCTGCTTCCATAACCAGATTCTCTTACCTTATCTTCTTAGGCATTCCCCAAATCACGACTGCTTTCGCACAACCACACTTCTCTAAGACAGGCAACTAACTTGTAGATATCACTGGCCCCTTTGGCCAAGCAACATAATTTCTACAAAGTCAGACCAGTCATTTGGCATGGAAATGCACAGGCACGGGGAAAAAAATTTCTACATTATTACATGCAACCATCTTCCTGCTCACAGTAAACAAAACATTGGTAGATATTATAATTTGGAATCAGAAAATATTATAATGGCTGCTCTGTTCCTTGACCGATAAAACAGTGGTTCCTAAAAAGATTCTTCTGTGGGAGAGATGTTAATTAATTTACCACACTTCAGGTAGAGCTTTAAAGTCTATTCTTTGTAAAGATTGGTTAAATTCTTTTTCTTTCTTTCCTCATTTCCGTGGGAAAATGGTGATGGGAAGGGATGAGGCAAGTGTTTTTTTTCAAGGGAAGGAGAAATAGGAGTAGGAACAGACTTTGATCTTAAAGGCCCCTTCCAACCTAGACAATTCTATGATTCTACAACTTACATACAAAGTACGCACTCTACCTTTTGAAGACATTTCCTCTTAGTCCACAGTATCCAGTCTGTCTGGTCGCTGCATTGGCTGAACCTGCATCTGCCAAAAGCAACACGAGGCCGACAAACTTTTATACTAGAGGCCATTATTCCAACAGAGGCACCGCATGGAGGAGTGCCTTCCTGCCCAGGAGCAACTGTCTACACCATATTCTCCCACTTCTCGTTTTGTCAGCGTTCCTGCTGTTGCAATGGAAAAGTAATAGTGGGGTAAAATTTTAATTTTTATTATAAATCAATCAAACCAGGGAGAAGTCAGCTATAAATTATACCTGCAAAGAAATTATATACCATCATTTAAGCATCGCTGGCAAAAAAATTAACCTGGTTAATGAGAAAGACAGTAATTTTTAAAGAACAAGCGTGACAAAAAGTGCACAGTTCCCCTGTTCTTAAAATTAGAATTTCGCCACAAATAGTAAAAAGACCGGTACATTTCTGTTCACTGCTATTCCTTTGTTTGCTGAAGTCTGATATGAATTTGATGAAGATAAACTCCTCCCTTTTTTTTTTTTTTCTTAAGCTACATAACTATGAGCACGTTATAGCCTGTTTCATTTCAGGCCAGCCTAGTTGCAGGGTTAATACTACTATTCCAAGTAGCTCTTAAAGTTCTCCATGGGGTCAGAAGTATCATAGTCTAACCTATTTCCAAAGCTGTGTGTGAGGTAGAATCACAGTTTATAAGAAAACGAGTATGATAATAGTGGTGTTGTCAGCACGTAGCACCCCAAATAGCACTTGCAAAATAATTTTAAACTGACAAAGTATTATCCTGTGATGCTAATAGGTTTTTCCTGTAGGACCAATTTATTAAAAGCAGCTTTGACTATTACAAAGCTGTCACCAGAGCCTGCAAATACACTGACAAGGATATGCAATGAAATCTCAGGCATGTGTATATTAAGATAATTTAAAGAATTATCTGGTGTAGAATCTTACATTAATAGGTTACAGTTAACGTACAAGCTCATATTTGATATTAATATCCTATTATCGCTTACCCTCAAAGACATACACAAACGGTATCTAACGTCCTCTCAAAAACTTCCCAAATTACCATTTTTTATTGCTCCTAGCTGAGATCTGTCACAGTGTTCTACAAGTGGAGTCTGGAAACCAGCCATTTACAGGAACGGTTGAAGCATCGGGTGGGTCCACGTATTTTGGAGATGAGGATTTAAGGCTCACGGCAATATGAAATTTGTCTACATTGCATGTGTTGGGGTACTAACATATGGCGATGTTTTGACTTCTTCCAAGCTGTTAACTTTCATCTTGCCGCTGTAGCTCTGCGCAATGAGACCCCAGAAAAGGAAGAAAGCAAACCTTAGTTTCAAAACACGAGACCAGATCTCCCAGGAGCCTGACGTCAGGGTCCTGGACATAAACACCACCTCTCCTGCTGTTAAGCGGAGTTTCGTCCACCAGATTTCACAAGCAACGCCCGGGCGAAGGGACGGTAAAACGAGGGTGACGCTAGAAGTGACGTTCTTGCAGCCACAAAGAACAGCCACCCACCGAGGCGCCTT
>NW_009649864.1:4373973-4460251 GCF_000708025.1 Charadrius vociferus | reverse complement strand
GGTTGTCAGGCGAGGGCAGGCGGCAGCTTCATTTCAGCCTCTGAGGGAAAGGCGGTCTTCCTCCTCGGTTTCTGCCGCCTCTTTTGTGAAACCGTCGCGTATTTATCGAAGATAAAACCTTTCATTTCCCTGCAAACAGCCTTGATTGTCTTGTGTGACAGAATCCGTCTCCGTTTCCTTCCCTCTTTTTTTTTTCCTTTGGCTGTGCGCTGGTGCAGTGGTCAGAAGAGAGTTGTTCCTGATGACTGTTCGTTTTATGACAGGATCCTCTTCAGACTGACTAATAAACAATTACATTCTTTTTGTTGATTTCTTTCAAACTCTGTTTGATCTCAGATGTGGGTTTGTGAGATACTCCCTTTTATGGAGTATCTCCTCTGTTTTTTCTAATTCCAATAGAAATGAGCTTTTTATTTACAGATCCTCTGCAGTGTTTGCAACAGAAGCACTGCAGCAGAATGCTGTTCAGTGAGAATATTAAAGACATCTTTTACAAAATTTCATCACTCTAACTTTGTTTCATGACAGAGAGGAGGAAATAAATAGCTCAAACTAGATGTGAAATTTCAGACTGAAGAGTACAGGTAGTGTTTAAAAAACAGGTATTACGACAGGCTGTTTCATATGACATGCTTTTTAACTTCCAACTGCTAGGTACCAAAATATTCTATTGATACTGTATAAGAATTTCAGTGCATTAGGCACACTAGAAACCGGTAATAAAGTTCATTGAGTTACAGTGCTTATTGTTCCATAAGCATATGGATGTTAGCTTGTAAAAACAAAACCAAGGTAACTGTCGGCTTTTTTAGCTTCCATCTCAACCTGGGTTATGCTTTACATTTGTAAAATTCTTATTGAAAACCTAGCATGCCAATGACAGGCTAAGTCAGAACAAATGTGTTTGCTTCCCATTACTAACCTGTGTGTGGGTTTCAGGCTAATGTCATAACTTCTGTAATGTGGTGCTTGATTTTTTATTTTTTTTTTGGTAAAAATTTTTGGGGTGTTTTTACGTATTTGAGTGTTTCTGCCAGTATCTCATGTTATCTTTATGGTTGTTTAAATGTAGCAGTTGTCTGTACTTATTGGAAGGTGTTATAATATTCAGAGTTTTTATTATATTTTTGACACGTACTTCAAAGCGTTTTTAATACCGATGGCTGAATTTTAATAAAAGCAAATTACCTTGCTACAATGGTAGTAATGTTACAGATTAGAGTTTACTGAGTCTCAATCCTAAAATAATAAATATTTACTTTTCTGAAGAGCTTTTAGATGCTGTTATGGACAGTCTATCATAAGGTAGTCAGGAATATTTATATTTAAATGGACACTGTGGCAGTGCCTTTAGTCTTCCAGTTTCTCATCCCAGCTCTTTTTTTTCTGGACTGCAAGGATGAAAAAAACCAACCCCATTTACTGGAATAATCAACATATAATATCAAAATATGTGAACATATGGCTGTAGAACTGGACCAAATGTTTTAGGTTTTTTTACTTGAGTTTTTTGTATTCTGAAAGGGGAAAAGCCAGTGATCTAATTTGTTATGTGATGGAATTCCATGAAGTCATATTTATAGAAGCTTTTTTCCTCCCTGATTCTGTTTGGGTTGGGGTTTTTTTTTATAATTAACAAAAGTATTTAATAGCAAGAGGAGATACTTTAATGCTACTAGACTTGAACTGTTGTAACAACTGTGTGTTGCTACAGTTTTTTGTTAACAAATTAAAATGAAATGTTATCAAACTCTTTTAGTTTCTTATGATTTGCATATAGCAGATTTGAAGTAATTGATTGAGGCCATTTTTTGATTGGTAATTTCTTTTTACATTCTGTACAACCCTTTTTAAGAATGAAGTCATATCTGAAGCATAAAAAGTGGAATGATCTATTTTCCTCTTTTCCTGTGTTTTGTTGTTGGTGATTTTTTTTTTCCACATGGGGAACAGGGTTACTTCTGAGAGGTTTTCATCGTTTATGATTTCTTTTGTGACCAGGATGCCTCCTCCTCTGTTCTTTAGCATCTTTGCCATGTAAATTCATATTGCTTATTCCACTTGGTTTTATAAAATTTTAAAAATATAAATGTTCTTGGTCCTGAGCACAGTTGAGTTTCAAGAAGTAATAGTCATGTGGACTGCACTTTCCTCACCCATTGTTTTTTGCCTTGCTGACAAGGCACATCCATCACAAACTCCTTAATTGTCTTCAGGACGTAAGGGCTATGTGTATGATGAGTTTATGATGCTCACTGAGTATCACCTCTACTAAGGAACTTGCTAAAAGAGTTGCTATAAGTATGCCTTGAATATAATGATGTTTTTTTCACTGTAAAAAAAAAAAAAGTTAGTATTTATTGCATTCTAGAATAAAATGCGCAAACCCATAACTACGTGATATCCTTACAAACAGGAAATCTTTTGAGTTAAAACAGCCCCAGTTGTATTTTGTTTGAAAAATATTGTGGATGTAGCTCCTCCTTCAGCCATACAATCTATAACCTGTTTGGAGGAGCCTAATTATCTCCCGCCCCCTCCCCCCCTTTTTTTTTTTCCTTAGGGTTTTTTTTTTTGGCGGGACTTTAGATTTTGTTTTTGGAAGAGTGTTGGAATTTTTTCCTTAAAGAATGCAGTCAATGCTTTTTCTTCTTGGATGGTAGTTCCAAAATTGCCTCTGCTGACAAGTATTAGCCATATTCCTTGAAAGCTAGGGTGTAGACAAGAAAAAGCCACTTATGAGGAGCACTGTTTTCCTACTTAAGAAGAGTTACAGTGGAAGAAAGCATTGCAACAGTTGAGAAGTATATAACACTTCCTATTTCTTACCCAGATTTTGGATATCATTGTTTTACAGCATATGTGAGGTAACATATCATGCCAAAGGCATAGAACTACGTTCAGTCTGTACACCATCAATAAAGTGATAGGAGAGGTGATGGGGGATGCTGTGTAAGAAATTGTGATGGACTGAATCTCTTAGGAGTAGTCAGTTTTGCTGCACCTATTGCTGCAGAGCTTTTCTGGTTTCCCTTTAATTTAATTGTGATAAATGAGTATCGGTGAGGTTGCAGCCAGCATTCACATTTTTGAACACCTCTAGGAGGAACCTTGTGGGACTTTGTGTGAGGCTTAGAGTCAAGGTTTTATGTGTAGGATCAGGTGGTTGTGTTTGTTTTAGTAGAAGTGAGAGTGAAAAGTTTGGAAAGTGTTTAGTGATTTCTTTTGTTTTTGTCTAGTTAATTTTGTGTGACACTGCAACTCTTCTGCAAAGATGATCATGACTAACGCCTATTTTATGTTACAGTAGACAATATACAAGTGGATCTCAAGTATTACAGTGTGCATTAATATCTTAATTGCTATGTATGTTCCTGACCTATGAAGGCAGATAACATGACTGATAAAACACAAGCCAAAGATGGGTATCTGCAGTAGTTACTTTTTGAATTAAGCTATTTTCCAGGTGAATTAAGAGAAGCGGGGGAGGGGTTGTTGGGTTTCTTGTTGTTTGATTAGTTGGTTTGTTGGTTTTTTTTAAAATTAGTACACGCTTGTCATGTATTCATGTATTGTCATGTCCAAAACCTTTCCCGAGAGGTCCAAAGCGGGCATTGCTTATTCCTAATTTAAAACCAAAATATTTTCAGATCAGCATGCACTGTTCTGTTGCCTTAGGAAGGTGGCTCATAATACAATTTTATGTTGTGAAAGTCTGAAGGAAGATGTGTCACTTTAATACACTTAAATTAATATTAGGAATTTTCAGTGATGTTGAGATAAAATGTATTGCAATTAATTCAGAGCTATATAGTTATCAGTGATGCCAATATCATCCTTGTTTGCTGAATAAATCTGAACTGACTGTAGAGAATAATTTGCAGTCTTATCAGCCATTATTAATGGAGTTATTTATTGCAACAAAGCTTAAAGGCCATTTTGTGCTTTTTTGGATCATGTCATTGTTTTTTTTAGGATGACAGAATATGGCCTATTGTGTGGTAAAAGTAAGTTCATCAGCTTCATCATGTCAATAAAAAGTACTATTCATAGGCTACTCTGCTAATAGAAAATTTAGATATATTTAATAGATACTTGTGGATTCTAATGGAACATATGAGAAAATTTTGAGGGAAAGGATGCTCTCTATTAGTTTCTCTTCTTAGATTATCATAGGTGAGATTGTTGCCCATTGCAGACTTTAGAAAGAATAGGTATTTATTTGACAACAAAATTGCATTCCACCAGACTGAGTTATGTTAATCTAACAAATCCAAAATTTGATGTGAAATATATAATTTAAAAAAATATCTAGCTTATTCTTTTGTTTATGTTAAGATCACATACAGCTGTGGAACAGCCCCCATTATTCTAAGAGTTGTTCATACACAGGATAAAGACAGTGCCTTTTTTGAAGAATTTGCAGTCTAATGCTTGGTAGTAAAATCAAAGTTCACATTTATTATCTTTTTAAACTTTCAGGGGAGTTTAGATCTAGGGTTTTTTTTGTCCTTATAAGCTGGAGGCATTTCCAAAAATAAAAAATAATTGTTGAGAATGGAGATTTGAAGAAGCAAACAAATTATTGCCTAATGGGGGGGGAAGGTGTCTTGCTCCATTTCTGTCATGACTCACTGTTGGAATTTACAAGTCTTATGTGTTTGTCTAAATTAAAAGCTTAGTATTACCATACATTAATTACTAGCACAGGATAGCTCAAAGTACTTCAGCTGTAACTGAATATGCTAGCCTGGGATACAGGAGAATCATTCTTGGGCTTGTGTCAGAACCCAGCAAAGTGAGTTTAATTTTTTTTTTTCTTAAATTTGAAAATTATATTATTAGGTGATTTCAAATATCTTTAAAATCTTTCTTCACTTATGGACAGCTTTTCCATCAGTCTTGAATCCCATGTCTCATTGATTCTTAAATTAGAAGATTTTTAAGTAAATGAACATTATAAAATACTAATTTAAACATTTCAGGTTGGTACATTTTTCTGGTAGTTTGGAAATCTGTCATTAGAGTCAATTAAGCTTGGAAGCATGTAATAATCTCTGATATGTTAGGCAATATATCGGTGGAATGTACTCAATGTTTTGAGCTTCTAAAAGCATTTTTTTTTTGACTGACAATAATATAATTATATTGTGCAATAGTAGGCACCATCCTTCAGAAGTAGATTTGTGTGTCAGAAAGCAACAATGCTACCAAGAGGACAAAGCATGAATTCTGTAATAACTCAAAGGACGAGCACTATGAACTGCTTAGTTGAGGAAAAGAATTGTTGTGAACATGATCTTTCAGTTACTTTATCTAGATTTGAAATAACTCTATTTGTTTTCTTAAATCTTGCTTAGAAGCACGTACATGTAATTGTGCTTGTATCAGAGTACAGGTTTATCATTGTGGTGCAGTAGGATGTTGGAGCAACTGAATTCCTTTCGGGGCTGAGGTTTTACAATAGGGATGAGCTGGGTTAACCATTTCCTGCGGCCGGTGGAAGAAGCTGTTTCCTCTTCCTTGCTGCTTATTCCCACTGTTTGCGTTGAATGAACTGCACTGCTTGTCTCAGTAAACTGATCCAGGTCACTAAAAGTGTAGGAAAAAAAAAAAAAAAACCAACAAAAAAAACAACAAAAACCCCCACCAAACAAACAAAAAAAAAAAACAACCAAAAAACCCAACCCTGTACAGGAGGGCAGGAGGGAACAGATATATAATAGAGAAGGGGATAAAAAAGTAGAATCTCTCCCTTTCAGTATTTTTGTTTATTCAGTTTAGTTTATTGTGGAGCTGTACCCCAGGCGACATACTTTGAATTTTGTTCTCTGGCTGTTTAACCAGTGAGCAGAATGGTGGAAACTAAAGATCTCTGCAGTGAGGTAACATTGTTACTTCAGAGATAAGTTATGGTTTCACTAGTTTTCATATCTTTGTTGGGTATCCACTAATACTTTATATTTTCCCTGAAACAAGACCAAGTAAGGGATATAGTTTTTTTGGTAAAATGCGTGGTCTTTGAGGAAATCTTGAGAACAAATATAAAGTTGGGACCAAAAAAAAGGAAAAATAATAAAACTTAGGTGGCAGTCACTAGTTAGGTGTCATTTTTTACCCCATTTTGCAGTATTGCATTCCTCCTGGTTTCTGCCCATTATTTTCTTATTCTCTAAGATTCATAGTGTAATTTAGCCTAGTTCCTCAGTAGTGGAAGTACAATTAAGACATTTTAGTTTCCAATACACTGCTTTGCTTAGCTGCAGAATTCTATTTAGGTTTGAGGAGACTAGCTATAAAACTAATACTTTCTTTTAAGGAATTCCAACTTCAGCAGTAAGCAATCTAATCTAAACTTACTTATGTTGTAGCCGCTCTATTTCACCTGTGTATCCTTTTGTCTACTTGAAGTTTGACAAAAGGAATTCAGCTTTCACATGACTAAACTATTGTTTATAAATTGAGAATGAGGGAAACTGAGGCTTCAGTTTCGTGTAGGTGAAATTGAAGTTGCTGCAGGGGCTGCTTTAGTCCTGCCTCCCTGCTGCCCCCTCTCTTGTATTGGCTCTGGTATTTATCTGATTCTGTGCTGAGCTGTTTCAGTTTGCCAACTCAGCAGGAAGTTGTTTTTTTGTTTGCTTTTTTGCCTTTTTTTTTTTTTTGGCCAGGGTACTTTTCTGCCAGCTGAGCACACTGAAACCAACTCAGTGCAGGGTCAGATAAGCACTGGAACCAGCACAAGAAAGGGCAGAAATGCATAGATTGCAGGAAGAATGTTACTGGTTTTATCAGTTTAGGTTGTTGGGATTTTTCAGCATGAAACAACTCCATGGCGGTGAATGAATATAGTGAGATCTATCTACATGATTTTGGTGTGTAATCCATGTCCCAAGTGGCAAAGAAGTGTAACTTCCCTGCTCTCTGAAATTAAAATACAAGAACAGTGCAGTGCCCAAGATCTCTGCCAGGCTCATCTAGGAGAATTTCTCCAATCCCTAATCCCGTGGGTTGACCCCATGCACATAAGCACAGTTCATTGACTAGCATCTGAATTAATTCTGTGTTCAACTCTCCCAGGAGCCAGTTTTTGATGCTTTGACACCAGCAGACCTCGCTCTCCTAAAAACCAGAATGTATCTGTCCAGACCTACTAAGGTGAATAGCTGCGAATTGTTGACTGTTATAGTATTAGATGAAAGAAGCAGTAGTCAGTGCTGCATTATTAATATGAGGAGAAAAGTATTACCTGCATTGGTCTCTGATGTTTAAAGGGAAAGAAATAGAGTGGTTTGAGACTAGCAAGGTTTACTGTAGCCATTAAGTACAGGCTTACCTGCATATAAATATTTTCTTTTAATTTCTCAAAGAAGCTGGGTTATGTCTTAGTTTAGAATAACAGGTACAGTTTAAATTGAGGAGACATACTTTGAATGAGTGTTTACATGAGAAAATCCTTTTCTAATCCTGTTTCCTAATGCAATTTGTCTAATTTATGATTCAAGACAAGGCTGCACCTGTTGGTGTTCTTATTCCTGTTCTGAAGGAGATCCTTTCAACATACTTATGGTACTTTCAGCATAGTTCAACCTCTTTTTTTTTTCTACCTTCTCCTCTGCCGTGCTCACTACTTTAAAAAACAAACAAACAAAAAAAACCCCCAGGCTTCAGAAAGTGTATCTGGCTATCTTCTAAAATCTTAACCAGCGTGTTGGTCAAAACCTGACCTGACTCTATCCCCTCTAGCCAAAGATAGGGGGTTTTAAATTACTTGAATTCAAAACATTGTCATAATATGTCTTTAATAAATATTACTAATATCTCAATCACTTCCTTTGAAAAGATATGTAAAGAGAAGATATTTGTACGTTGTTATGGTATAATTGATGTCTGTAAAATGGTTGGCAGGCTGTTCGCATTTTGTAGAGAGAAGAATGTGATAGCCAGAGCATATACTGTGTGATGATGTGGGCAGCATAGGAAATAAGTTTAAACAGTTCAGTTAGTGATTACTTGCCTGAAACTGTATGTTACCCAGTGACAGCTTAGCTAACTTATTATTTGGGCATCTGAGAAAGTACTAACATCTATGAAATGACAGCCATTTCTCACAAATCCTGTAAGATAATTTTGATAGTGCATGGATATATTTGATACTTAGCTTAGTCAAAAATAACTTAGCAACTTTAACACTAAGAACCATGTTTGTCTATTTAGATGCACCGACAGCGGAGTGGTTAGATTTTCCTGCTGTGTATTTAAAAACAGCGAGTTCTTGGAATTGAAATTTTGGATGATTCTGCAGGCTAATGAATGGGTTAATTACTGTTCAGGCTCCAAACAGACACTATGTACACTTTGGGAGATTATTCAATTCTTGGAAGTGTCTTATAAAAATAAACTATGAAACTCATCTCTGTATCCAGCTTCATCTCTGCATGCAGCTCTGAATGTCTCAGCATGCCTGATGCTTAATTTCCTTACGTACTGCTTTATTGTCCCATATTATCTAAATTTCAGAAAATTTTAGCTGCATGTCTGAGTCACATAGTTCTGACAGTGGAAAAAAGATCCGTAATGGTTGACCTCCTTTATGCTTCGAAATCATGTCAGGACCAATGTAATTATTTTAAAACCATAGCACATGGATTGGTGTCTTATTCTAGTCCATGTCACTTGGAAAACTTTTAAGTCCTTTTTCTGACTAGCTTCTTGGTGTACCAACACTGCAGTGTATTTACTATTTTATTGTTATTTATCGCCACTTCAGCAAGAGCTTGTTGGATATGGGAATATGCTATAAAAATCCAAGCTTTACATTGCAAGCAACAGTCTTGAAACTGATTTGTTTCAATGCCCTTTCCCCTCCCACCAAATTCCTGACTGCAGCACTTTTTTTTTTCTTTTTTTTTTTTTTTCCAGGTGGTGGAGAGCACTAGTATTTGTTTTTGTGTTAGTGATACAAGGCAAAGTGGTGGAGGAGGTTTAAATCAATTTGAATTCTGAATTATAATTTGCTCAGTTTACCCCAGTGGGACTTTGGCGTCCAACTTGAATACTTACATTGGAATAACTTAATTTATGTTGCTCATTTTTAGCTAAACATAAAGAACTTTTGAATTTGATTCACTTTCACATTTAACAACCGATAGACTACTTTCATATCCTTTTTATAGTGGATTTTTTTGTATCTACGGTACAAAAGTATAGTCTGAAAAAACACTTTAAGGGACATAAAAAACACACTAAATCAGAGGATTTACTGTACAGTATTTCTAATACAGTATTCTTATGCTTCTGAGTGTTTTATAACATTCAACATAACAAATCTTTGTGATTTGAGTCTTCAACGCATGACTGGATTACCCCCATTTAGTGCTCCCTTCCCCCTGTCTTCTGAAGCTACCAAATACTGCTCAGGTTACTCTCTGAGTTCTGAAGAACTGAGAAGCCTTGGCACAAAATTACAAGTGAGCTTGATCTGGAGTGTTCCTGTACTTGCCTGTATCTTTCAGTAGCAGGAAAAAGCTTTTGGTCAGCTTTTTCTTATTATCTCCCAAATGATATAGAAATTTTTCAAGCAGTGAGGTCTCAACAGCCTCTTTTCTGCCAGTGCTCAGGGATGAGAGTGTTCTGATGGTGTCTGAATTTCTTTATAAACCTTTTGTCTTCCTTTCTCCACCTGAAGTGGGGACCAAAGTCATTCAGTCATCCTCCTCGTTCTGTTAAGTACTGCTGTTTTCTTGTGAGAAAAGATGTCTTCAAATATGTGAAAGAATGCAAAAATGTGAATGTTGTCATATAGCTATGTATGTGTTTATATATTAGTGTCTGTAGTCATATTGGAATAAACGGTGTGATATACTGGGGATTTAGGGATGCTACTGTGTTTTTAACATCATTTGGAGACCAGTTGGTAAAATCCCTTCCAATACACCCCACCCCCCACTTCCACAGAAAAGAACATGCTAAGCACAATATCTGTTTTGAATATATATATTTGAATATATGTATTTGACATGTTGAAATCAAGTTCTTTTTCACTTTTATTTTCTTTACCCTTTGATTGGAAAAAGGAAACATGCTCGCCACAAATCATAGTCTGCATAGGTTACTGAGCATACAGTTGTTACAGTGTAATAGAACATCACGTTTTTTGCCTCGGTAAAATAGATTTAAGGAATACATAAACTTAGTTGTCAGTTTACCTAAGTGGAAGTGATAAGTAAACCTAGGTACCCATCTCATTAAGTATTATTAATTTACAATAACCTGTGAAAAAATTGGGTTTGGTTTGGGGTTTTTTTTTTTATATCTTTATCTTGTATGCAAATTCTAATAAGTTAATTTTCATCTGGAAGTAATCATAAGGTGTCTATTTAAATTAATTTTCCACAAATGTGGAAAAGCATAGCTTACAGCACCTCTGTGCAATTGTGCACTTTTGTAGTTAAACATCTTCAAAATAAATAAATTGTACATTTGCATATTAGGCATTTACAAAATAGCTTAAATAGCAGAAGGACAGATGTGAAAATAGTGAGAGGGTAAGATAGGGTGGTAAAGTGGAGCAAAAGTTACTAACACAAATAAGCCGTAATTTAAAATTAGTGATACCCTGCATGCAGTGTTGTATTTTATTCCTTCTGAACTCTTGCTTTTCTTTATACTTTTCCATTACTTCTCTGTGTGTTCTTAGTTGCTCACATCCACCACTTTTAATCTATAGCTTTATGTTAAGTAATTTTCCATTTTATGTAAATAGTTGATGTAATGTTGCGTACATGTTAGGGAACTATACTTTGTTTTACTCCATATTCTTTTTCCTGCATCATTCCATGTGGTTTTCAGAGGTCAAGAGTGTCTTCATGTTAAATGCTTTAGTAGGATCATAGACTGCATTTATTTTCCTATTGAGTGATTTACATAGTCTGCACATACATAGTTTTGCTGAATATAAGCTTTGTCACACATGGCAAGTCTTCTTAGATTTTATATGGTTTTTACATTTAATGTAGGATCATAACTTATGTCAGTGAAATACTGCATGTAGCTCATCTCCTTCATTTAGAACATTCAAAACCTCTTTACGTTTTTGGGAGGAAAATCCCCTTGTTTGTTTATTTTAGGATTTTGAGGTTGTGATATCCTTATCTCTCTACATATATCCTAGATTTGTATTTACCTACCTAACAATAACAGTTATAAATCAGTCAGCCAAGTAACTGCACTGGATCAGATACTCATTATGGAGATGATACATCTACAGACTATATGAGAGAAAGTAAGGGGCTACACTGTGCTTGTATTGTTTTTATTATTTATCTGATTTAACAAACTACACACGGGTGTTTTCAGTTATTTCAGAAGGGAGGATGACAGGATAAAAGAGTTCAGTGACATGTTTATTTTAGTTCATATTTTTCTTTTGAAAGAACCCAATTATCCAATAGGGATGGCAGGCTTTAGAGTTGGACTGACCCATATACTTCCGGTCTCCATGTGTACGTCATGCCTTTTTATTTGCAAGTAAGGTTTTTATAAGTTTTGGGGGGTTGTTTAGAAGAATTCAGCCAGTAGCCATAGTTGGAAGAGTGGCACAAGATGTGTTAATGTAGGCCCAGCTTTTCCTCTCAAATATTTATTCATGTGATACACTTTGTTTTTCTGGCAGATAAAGATACAATCTGGTTTTGGAGAACAACCAGATTAGATTTTTCCATCCTTCCAAAAGCAAAACAACCCTTTCCGTTTAAGAAACATCCTCCAGTTTCTCATCTATTTAAAATGTTTTCAGTTGCTAACAGGTTAATTTTTTTAAGTTGCAGCATTTTGTAAGTCTGAAATGACTCTACCAATTATATTTTCAATAAACCTCTCGACATGATACATGTTTGCTAAGGAGGAAGGAATACTGCATGGGATCAGAATGTTTTTGTTACTGACAAAACGCGTTAAGGGAGGACAGTACTATTTTTGAATGTTGAAGCAGGCTAAATACGGTATCTTACTAACTTTTTCTTCTCTGCTGCTGCTTGTAGACAAGGGTAATGTAACAATTTTGTGGATCACTAATGAAGCTGAGAACCGCTTATTTTTCCCTTCCTGGCTTTGATCTGTAAGGTGCTACACAGAAAATGTAGCTCATAGGTCTGTTTTAAGGGAGGTGGGTTGTTCAAGTTCTGGTCTTTCATAGTACGGACTGGATTTTTTTGGGGGGGAGGGGGTGGTGGGGTGGTGGGTTTTTGTTTTGTTTTGGGGTTTTTATTTTAATTTCCTGTCCCCTTGGATCACTTATTCCTTCTGTCCATTTTCTCTGTTAAGGGAATGGATCAGGCTGGAGAATATGCTTTGCTCCTGCAATTGTAGAGTAAGACCTGAATGCACTGTTGGTGCCATCTCTCTCTGTTCCTCACTCTGGATCCTGTATAGTGTTGACAAGAATGATGATAAACATTCACTGTCCCTTGACATGAAGAGGCAATCAGAATCATAGTTTACCGTTTTATATTCTCTGCTGCTTGAATTACATCCAGCAAGATGACAGACTTTGCCAAGAATGGAGTGGTGCTTGAACTATAGTATTTTTAGGCATAAATACATGGTGGATTTATTGTTGTTGTTTGTTTTGTTTTTAGGCTGGTTGGTCTTTTCAAAACATTTTCCTGATTTAAGAAAATGTGTCGTGGAAATGTCTTTGGATAGTTGTTAGGATCAGTTGCTTTTGGAACTGCTGCTTAAATTATTGCCCCTTTCAACAGGAAAACCACTTCTGTCTCTTTTGAGACAAATAGAGCCTTATATGTAAATTTACTTAAGATGAATACTTACTGTTTGTCATTATAATAGCAAACAAAGATTACTACTGCACTACAAGAGGATAGCAGAACGCCCCTACTGCAACCTTGCCTAATTAGGTGAAACTTGATCTAGCCTATCTTGTTCCTGTCACAACTGTGGCCTGTCTTGTTTCTTTAGAACATCTTATCACTGCTCGTCATTACTGCTTGAATTCGTATGCCAGTAGACCAAAAATACTCCATTTAAGTAGTTTTTCACTGTAGTTGTTGCACAGAAACTGTTCTTAGGTTTTAGCTCTACATAGTATTTTTATATTCACTATTTGCAACTGTCCACATGAAGAATATTTTAAGGATGGTTCTTCAGAATATTATAAAAACATCAAAAGAGAAATCCTGGCTACCAGAAAGGACTGGACTTAACTCTAAAAACTGGACAAAGGACAGAATTATAAAAAAGAAGGTGGGATTACTTTGCTTTTTGTTTACTTGATGTAAAATTAAGCGTTTTGAGATTTCCTTTTGTAAAACCAAAAAGAGTTAGAGTGTGTGTATGTGGGATTTTTACTTGAAGATCAGAGATTATTGCATTATATGGGCTTCTTCTGTATATGAAATATCTGAAATTCTTAATTTTACCTTGCATAAGTTGTTTGATTTTTTAAATTATTATTTATTGGTTTTGATTCGGCCACAGTGAAGGTCTAAGAGTAAGACTGAACAGCTTTTACTTTTTAAACCTGTCATTTAAAAACCAAAGAAATGCACTGGAAAGAGTTACTTTCTATTATGTCCAATTTCCACTCTGATGGAAGGAAAACTCTGCAGACTGCCTGTTGAATCCCAAAGGATGTATTCATTTTTCACTTTTTATATTTTTGCCAAGCCAGCTGACATTACATCTAACATTGAATGGTTGGTATTCCCTGAAAGCAATACACTAAACAATCAGTATTTTGTTAATACTTTCCGCTCAGTGGCAGAAAGCTGTGGCAGTCCCTTCTTGTTTCACTCTATTGAAAATAAAAGGAAAGAATAGCACTGATTCTAGTTGCAACATTACATATGGGTGTGTGTCGGTAGATTTCCTTGTTTGTAAAATGAAGAAGTGATGTTCCATGCTGCAAATCACCTTAATTAATTGACGAAAAGCACAGTGTCATTAATAAAAATACTATGTTAGTTGGTTGTTTTTATTTTGTGGGTTTGCCTTTTTTGTTTGTTTTTCTTTTGTTTTGTTTTGTTTTTTAAATGTTTTGTTTAAATGTTGCAAATGAAAAGACACAAATGTCAGTCTTTGTATCCTATACTTTTTTGATGAGATTATTTCCAATGCAGTAGGTAGGCCAGGCTTCTCTGGAATTCAGTGGATTTTGGATGACTTTGCTGTAGCTGTTGACAAGGTCGAACACAAGACTGTAAAACATCAGCACCTCCCTTTCATTAGCCTTGGACAAGATATTTTCAATAATTTGAGAACACTCAGTTCTGTGATACAAATTCTGTGCAATACTTCTGTTGTGTGCAAATTTCGAAGACTGAGTTGTCTTTCAGGAAAATTAACCCAAAACCTCATGCTTAACCCTCGTGTTGTCAGAATGAGCTTTCTTTCAAAGTAAATTATAGTATTGCTAATTCCAGTATGCAGAAGCCTTGAATATGACTTCTCCCTGTATCCCTCACCCAATAAAATACTTTTTGGTTTTTTGGTCTTTTTTATCTGTCATCTGTCTTGAGGCTTTTAGGGGCAGTCCTGTTTTGTAGTGTTTGGTGTTTTAGGGTTTTTTTTGTGTGTAGTGTATGGGGTTTTTTGTTTGTGTTTCTGTGTGATTTTTTTTTTTTTTTAAACCTTTGCTTTTGGTGAATACAACTTTTTTTTTTTACGACTGGAAAGCTGAGACTCTTATGTAATAAAATGACCTCTGATGCTGAGTCATCTTGGATTAATTTAGTTTTGGTTTTAATTTATTGCCAGTTGACCCAAGTTTACTGCAAATTTTACAGTGCTACAGTTGCATTGTTCTTCAGCAACACATCTTCCATAATGATTAGGAAAGTAAAATATTTAATAGTATTTTTTAACATATCATTCGTATCTCATCAGCTGATGAAATTAAATGGGCAGTTAATATTTTAGGACTGTTGTTTCAAGCTTGCCGTGCATTTGATGTATAACATGCTGGTTACCTTGACAGATATGAAAGATTTAGACCTCTGAACAGTAGCACTAAGTTGTGTTTGTGATCTTGTATGATGAGATGCGGTTATAGTACCACAGTGATTCCTCCCCCCTTTTCCCTGGGGGCTATAGGGCGATGCCTGACCCTGGGCTGGGTTTCCCCCCTTAACTCTCTGAACCAATTGGTTTGGAGGACCCTGGGCTGGGGATGTGAAGAACAGTAGAAATGTAGACATAGTGTTTATATTTTATCAAAATAGAGATGTCAGAATTTATGGACAAATGGACTTCAGGTAAGATAACTGCACCAATGTAGCTATTGTTTTGATCTGGAGTCTTGCTGTCCCCTGAACTTCTGACTTTTCCTGCCTATTACTAGTGTTCCATGCATTTGCAGGATGCAACGTCTGCTGCAGTTTTTTAAAAAGAGTTTGGCAAGAATTCATTGTTTAAGGAATTCTTATATTAACAAGCCTGAACAACTATTAAAATACTTAGTTATAGCAGGGGTATTTGCTAATTTCTGAAATAGATTAGCAATTTCTTTTACTTTTTTACTTAATAATCAGTACAAAATTGATGTGCCTGCTGATTTATTTATTTCCCCAAGGTGCTCTAGATAAGTCTCATTGACATTAAGCAGGCAGTACTAGATGAGATTTGTCATCCCAAGATTCACAGACAAAAAAAATACTCTAAAAGTTAAAAAAGAGTATCTTTAATGACACCAGCAAGTGTCTGAAAAACTCCGGGACTTCTTCAGGGCTGCTTGATTTGAAGATCAGTCTTCTGTTCTTGGCTGACAGATGGCAAAGACACATTTGCAATAGTCCTATAACAAATCAGAGAATACTAATTTGCAAGGTGAAAATACTTTTATGTATGGAGTTGTCATGAACCTTGTAAGGGGTATAGGAAATCCAGCATCAACTGACTGGAGCGGAGTCTTTCAAGAGTCTCCAACTTCCACCTTTTAATAATAGTTGTTGTTATGAAAGATAGCATATGGCCCACAGTCTCTTAGGGAGTGGAACAAAACAAAATTTCAAAGCATTGTTCTGGAAAGAATAAAAACCTCTCAATTTGTAATGTGTGTTGCCTCACAGAGAAATGTGCTCAGCAAGAACTTGTCGGTGTACCTAGAATTATCACTGTGTTCTAAAGTCTCTTACATGGTAACTAGCGTCTTGACAGTCCTTTAGTAGAATTATTTGCATCAAGGAGCAACAACAAGATCTCTTGCTGTTTCTCCAGATGTAGCAACTAAGGAATCACGCCAACAGATAATGCGACACAGGGATGTTGAACTCATTCTGTAGCAAGTGCCAAATTGCATTTTCCACTAGAAAACATCACAAAAGGCACGTTTTATAGATTTCTTTAACTTCAGGCTATGTTCCTTTAGCTAATGATGTTAAATATTGTACTTGGACAGATTTTCTTTTAAATTAATAGTTTTATTTGTAATGCAGCCTTTTTTATTCTTTTAACTTGCCCCTTTTCAGCTATACTCATTTTCTCTTCTGTAGCCATGTGTTTACTGCCCATTCTTTTAATTCATTTATCCAAATCTCAACTCCTCTTTGCTTTTAACAGAACTGCCTGAACAGCTTCTATAAAGGTAATGTCTGGAGAGCTGGCAGTGGTTTAGTACCATAGATTGACTGTGACTTCTAATATAACAAAGTCTAGTCTAAAATCTGGTTTAGGATTTTAATGTCTAAATGATCACGTCACTCTTCTGTCTTAGGCAGATGCTAGAAACTTAACATTTGTTAGGTCACTTGTTTTTTTAGCCCTATTCATATCTTGCTTCTCCCAGTCTTCAGAACACCGATTTGAGCCTGTCGGTTGCTGGTGTTGTTTACATAAGTGAACTTTTAGTTGCTATTGTTTTCGTTAAGTATTGTTTTCCTAGAGCTCCGGAAGTCTTTCAATTAACTACTGCAATACCTTTCATTTAATAATCTGTGGATCTATCTTGCTTAGTTGAATATATTTAAATACGTGATGATAGTTGCTGTTTCCTTCCTTTAGCAAAAACGGTGGCTTGTTTCTCTGTCCTGCAGAACGCCTGCAACTCGAAGGGTAAGAGGCTTCAAATTCCAGATGTACAATTGATGACGTAGCTTTTTATCTTTTGGTAACAAAGAGCAAAAGTGTCATAAGTATCCCTTCAGCAAATAAATATCAAGTAGGTGTAGGGTTTTTTAAATACTCTGAATCCTGTTGAACACCTGCTGTCCTGAGAGGAAATGTCTGTGTGTTTTGTCAGTTATTTAAGCCATTGCGTATATGTAGGCCTTGTAAAAATGTCAGAAAATCTTGTTTAAGGATTTCTTTTAATGCTATGCTTCCACGTTTCTATAAGAGGACTTATTTTATTTTAAGTGATTTTTGTGCTCCAGCAATAGAAGTAATTTTATACCCCATCACTAACTTTGTTGGTAACAACTATTGTTTGACTTTTTTTTTTTTCCTGCTGGTTATGTTTTCTGTAGCCAGGTTTGTCTTGAGCAGAGCCTGATGAAGGTGGATCTCGAGGTGGATCAATTTTATTTACTTATTTTTAACTGATTGCAAAATGGCAAGTTAATGCACTGGCACATAAGCTTAGGCAAAAAATGCTTTTGTGAGCTAAGTACAGTTCGTTGTGGTTTGGGCCAGAGTGGCCACATTTAAGCAACATTACATTTTCAGATATGATCAAAATTTCAAATGTTATGCAAGAGTAATATTAGCTTGTTTGTATTTTTGAGTAACCTTATAAATGCTTAAGTTTATCAGTAGTGAAATTCATGGTTTTAATGTTTGTTAGTAGCCCCTAGCTGAATGCTATACATTTTTAGTGTCTGAGACTTGCTCCCAATTTTGTAAATTCTTTTGCAGGCCATATGGAGGCAGTTGGCTTCATATTTGAAAGTATAGCAGGAAACATGCTATTGGTTTCACAAGTCTGAATTTTGGCAGAAAACTTTACTCATTTTTGTATTCTTTGCAAACTGAAGTCTGTTGGTTGCACTGCATTTGTGAATTTTACTAATACAGTCAAAAGGCATCACGGGGCTTTAAATTTTTGCCTGGACTCGAAGCTTGTACAGCTTGGATTTGAGGAGGATGGGAGGAAATGTGTTCAGAAATACGGAAACTGAACGCAGTTATTTCTCACCCTATATATGGCGAAGGGAAAAAGATAGTAAAGGAAAGAAATCTGATGAAACACAGTAATCAACAATAAATTTGCTGTATATCTTGATACTCTTATTTGAAATAACTTGTAAATGTAAAAAAATCTTCAACACGTCTGTTTTTAAAAAGAACAGTTTCATTCTGAAGTAGATAATTATTGGAATGAAGCATGCTGGTGAATAGCTTGTTTATTAGATGGACTTCAAAGGTTTCTTCTTAATATAGGGAAGTGAAATGGTTTAATCTTATTACTGTTTTTCTGGGGTTTGAATATAATAACATCAGAGATTTATTTGGGATTTGTTTGTTCTGAAATCTCAACAGTATAAAGAAATACTTGTGACGAGTCAAGAATGTATCTTTAGATGGCTTTAATTAAAACAGTTTTGTGGTTATAATTTCATAGTCTGGTTTCTTTTAAAATGTAATTGCTTAAAGCTTCACCTAATTAAGTCTATAACCTTAAAAAGGGGCAGTGTTCATACTGCAAATAAAATTAAAATTCTGCTTTAGTGCTTGAAATATGCAACTTCAAATGATGCAAGATTTATGTAATGGTATGAATTCCAGGAAAGCAAACCTGCATGAGATAATTGATAATTTGTCACTTTTTTCTCTGACTGTTCTGTATGTAGGGTTGTGTATATCAGTATGCCTTGTCACCAAAGGGATGATTTTTCAACTCTTTTCTTGCATCTTATTCTGTAGTTTTTCAAGTAACTGAAAATCTTAGTCTTAAAGTTCATATTTGATTGATGGGGCTTTGACATTTCAGTAAGATACGTGTTTGGACATTTCAGTTAAAGCTATTGTAGTAGCACCTTAAATATAGCAAGCTCCTGGGACTCCCAAATCAGCAAAATTAATTATGAAAGTTATTAAAAGTTATTGGGAGATGTTGAGATCTCTACTGTGCAAGAAAGTTTTACTTTGAAGAAGTCTCTTTTCTTTGCTGATTGTTCTCGTCTTGGAGTTGTAGGCACCACTAAGTGCTCAGAAATGGCAAAGCACACGATCATGAATGGATTTTTTGGAACTCTTTATAAGGGGAAAATGCATGGTGAGAAGATAATGCCTTCCAATTCCAAACAGAAGGAATGAAGTTTGCATTTCTATCATGAATGTGTTTTTTACTTTGAGTTCATTGTGTGTCTGCCTTTTAATAATAAACATTTCATATATTTGAAATGTTTGATCACTCTTCTGCTGGAAGAGGAGTTTTTCTGGGTTTTGTTGTTTCTTACCTTTTACACAATGAAATTTCTAGGTTGTTTTAAAAAAAAAAAAAAAGGGCAGAGGGAAAAATCTAATAAGACTAAACCGCAGTGTGTGAATTTAGCCATATTAAATATCCAGTAAATTCTTAACTCACAATCATATGCTTGATAATTCTTGAACTGGCAGTGGAAGTGGAGGTGTACAATTTATTTCTTCTCAAGCACTAGTGTTTCACATCTTGGTAGCATAAGGTGATAGTTGATTAAGATGTATTTTTTTTGTGTCCACAAAAATTGTTCTTAAGGAGAATCTAATTAAATGTATACCTGTTCTTTTTAATTCAGGATATTAACTGAAGATGAAAAAAGTTCTGTTTTTTTCAATAAGATTATATAAAAATGTTGAGGAAAAGACTTCATTCAGCACTTGAAGTTTTAGCTTTCTAGGCTGTTTCTTAACTAAGAAAAAAACATGCTGCATCAGGTGCCATCTTCTGGTTTTATGGTGGTGGTCTAGTTTTATTTCAGCCGTAAGGAATTGCATTGTACTAGGCGGGTGCAACTGAAGCTGCAAAACTCAAGTAGGGAAGTTGAGGTGGTTTCTAGGACAGCCTGGTCAAGGTCATATAGAACAAAGGACATCAGACTCATTTGAAAGATTATTTGTTTCAATATAGTAGCATGTAAGGCATTTAGTTGTGGCATTGTGGGATCTTTGCTGTGGTAGACAAGTTATGAATGCATCTCTGTTGCACAGCTCTTGGCAATCTTGGTTTGGGTTGAAGTAAGAGATGAACTGGGCTGTTAGAGAAGTCTAAGTAGAGAAAACAATATTTATCAGCCTGATTGGCAGCGCTTTTCAGCATATTGACAGCTTGCTTGTGTCTGATATGTTTTGTAGCCAGAACAGCAAAGGAGGGTCTTCAAGGAAAGCAACGAAGTTGCTTTGCAGGCGCATATAAGGCGTGGTGAACGACACAGAAGAAAGCACAAAACCACCTGTTTAGCGCATGGAGAGTAGAAACTGGTGTAAAGGACCAATTCTGCATCGATTTCTTGATATGGGGTGAAAGATGATAGGGAAGAAGATTCCATGTCACAGTGGGGAAGTGTAGAAGACCAATAAATTGTGCTTACCAGGGCTGGTACAGAAAAGCAACATGGTCAAAGCCATAGGCATGAAGAATGAATTTTGCTGTGGTAGATGTCATGATTAAAAAAAGGCACACCAGTGGAAAGCTGGGAAACTGATAGGCAAGTTTTCAAACTGAGAGCATTAGCTGGACCAGTTGACAGAAATAAACCCTGTCTGTGTCTTAGATATTGTACAGGAAAACTCGAGATAGATCTGAGACACAAGACTGAGGAAATGGTTGATGTCAAAGATACCTGGAGTACAGCTCATAGTAATAGGTACCTGCATGTTATGATGAATATGGAAACTGGGGAGTCATTGGAGAAAAGTGGTTAAGGACTCTGTTACAGCCATATGGAACTTGAATTGATAGCTAGGCATTCACAAGAGTTGATTGAAGAGTTGGTCAATGTTTCAGCTTCCTTAGCAAGAGATCAGGTCTAGAAACATAAAACTGTGTCATCTTTATAGACAATGCCTTCATAAATTTTTGTAGGTGACAAAGAGATGAGATAATAAGCGGGGATAAAGATCTTGTGGATTTATCCCTGTTTTCTACATCCTTGAGAAACTGCAGGGATGATGAAGTGTGTCCTTTAAGTAACACAGGAAGTATGGTTGGAAGAGGAGAATTGGGCTGGGAATGGAGAAAGGGGAGACAATATACTAAGGGGAACACATACAAGTATTTGACAAGCATCTGTTGGGCAGAGATGATTTGCGTAGGGTACTGATTTTGAGGCCCTCCTAGGAGGAGATCATCTGTAAGCTGAGAAATGAGTGAGATGACAGAGTAGTTTTGAAGGCAAGTTGTGGTGTTTGTTGGAGCTTCTGTGACATGGTACAGATCTGAACTGTGAAGAGATATGCTAGAAGTTGGGAGGAATTTAAGAGAAAAAGAGATGAGAATTGATGAAAGTTGAAATAAAGCCATTGGTTTGGTAGCAGGAGCAGTAGAGGAGAGTAACGGGTGACATCTGTGTCTGGGTTGAGGAGAAGGGAAGTGTTAAGATTTGGAGCTTGGTATTCATTGTGGAAACAATATATGATTTAGAAACACTGATGTGACTTACTTGTGAGTGTTGGGTTGATCCTGTTTTGTGACATTGTGTCCATATATTAAAAGTTTTGAATGAGTGAATTGCGAGATTATCAAATAAATGCCACAATGGTTATGATCTCATTTTAAAGAATATGGGTTTTTAACAAGATGAGTTTTTACAGCTGTCCCTTTTTCAGAATCCATTTTAAATGAGAAATCAAAGGATTTATCACTTCTCCTGTGTCCTAATCTTTGGCTAAGAATATTTTTTCATAAAGCTGATTTACTGCAGTGGGTGTACTGTGTATTTCATGTGTATGCTTCCCTTGTATTTTTCAGCAGCAAATTTCCAGGCTCCATCAATGCTGCTTTGTATTTTATCACTATGAAATACCTCTGATTCTTATGCCACCCCCACCACAAATAGGGACAGCTATGACACTGACTTGAAAAATCTAATTAATATTGCAACATATTAGTAACGTTCAATATTTTGAATATTCCTGTGTATGTTTCAAGAGATCTGTTTCACAGCACAGTGCTTCAGTTCCTTTGGTATTACTCAACCAACCTGTTAAAAATAATCCTTACTTAACCAAGTTTGCTTGAGGAGTAGTGTGACAATAGTTGGCTACAGCACCTTGCTTCCTCATTAGTGGAGGAGCAGATGATGTGATGTCTAGCAGATGATATTGTGAGTGACACCCACCTTTGGAGAAGACAGTACTGGTGCAGTGGGAGCTGAGGAAAGAAAGTGGTGTGCTTGAGGTACAGCAAGTTTTTGCCTGGTCTTGCAAAGGGGACTGTGAGTGTATATAGTGGTTGAAGTCTGAATTCATGAGATGTATGGGATAACTCGCACCTCCAAGGTTTTTCTTTCTTTTTCAGCCTGTCTGCGGGTGCAGACAGATAACCTTGAATAGACGAAACAAGTTTTCTGGGCCAGTGTTATCTCTACAGCAATAAAAAAATCGAAACTTGGAAACCATATTAAACTACATGATGTTAAGCCATTCTGTTTATCCTTTCATAAAAAGATAACAGGTCTTTAAGACAAATGATAAAGACAGCGTATGCATCATAGCATGACTTCAGTAAAGCCAGGATCTCTTGGCATTCTCATAAAGTTTGGGAAACTTGGGTGTTATTTTGAAATTGCTCTCCAGTGTTACGGGGAAACTGTATTTAGAATACTGGCATCTATAATTCTCTGTCAAACTGGTGTTGTTTAATTTAACTTAATTAATTTAATTACTTATTATGTATTCCTTAAATTTAACTGCAGAGCGGGGAAAAAGTGTTTTCTATCTTCCCCCCACCCCCCTGCTTGGGGCTAGGAGAAGTAGTGGGTTTAAATAAGTGGCAAGGAAAGCTTTGACTAGATTTTGAGAAACTTCTTGAAATGGGAATCCTAGATTCCTGGGGTGGATGGTTCAGGGAAGTGGTGGAATTTCCATCATGAAAGGCTTTTCAAAACAGGTTAAACAAGCATCTCTGCAGAATAATGTGGGTATGGTTGATCCTGCCTGAGGCCAAGAGACTGCATTAGATGACCTCTTAATGTTTCTTCTAAGCATATTGGTTTATGTTCATATACAACTCTTTCTTCTTAAATATGAGGTCAAATTCCACTACTAGATTCCACATCAGATATTTATTCCGTAAAAGATTCCACAACCACTTAATAGTGAGACTGTGTCTGAATCTTCTACAGGGATAAAAGAACATTGTGAGCTGTTAACAGTAGATGGTTACTGTGGCTGCATCCTGTAGCTTCCTCCTAGGTTGTGCTGTAGCTGTTACTATAGCTTCCTTTAATGCTGATGTTGGAGAAACTCAGGGGTGAATTCTACTGTATTTACAGCCCTGGATGACAGCTTCTTGTGTTGAAGTGTAGTTACTTGAAAACTTCAGGATACAGCATACAAACTTGGCAGGCTGAGGGAGAGTAGAAGCATGGACTAAAATAGCCTGGAGGACTGACGAGGAGACTGAGAGTTTGAAGCCTGGGATTTCTTGGAATTTGTCCTGTGCTTACTTCTAAAGTAGATAGACTGCTCTTACTCAGTATTTAGCTGTTATTAATGCAAATCTTCAGTTTGCTATGTGTATATGTCCCAGAGATAAAAGGGTTATGAATGTTTTTAAGAATTGCCTATGCAAATTGAAACACAACTCTGTTTAAGTGGAGAGTGCTCATTTAACGAAGAACTTATAAATAATTAGGTTTAATCTTTGTGGTTCACTTTGTGAAAGATCTGGAAGAACTTTCTCTGCGGACAAAATTACTAATTTTGTCACATTCTTTAGGGACATCTATTATTATGGTATCTTTGTCTTTTATACATCATGTTGTCTCTGTTGTATCCCCATGAGTTTACAGAACAGCATTGTGACTACAGGTGGGAAATTATGGTGCAGAGAGAGAGAATGGTTAGAAGGATCTGTTTAATCTTAAGCAGGAGCTTAGGGTCCGGTATCTTTCAGAGGATTTAGTGTAACATAGGAATACTTGTCTTTGAATACAACCTTCATTGGTCCTTGACTAGTCTCACTCATGAAAAAATGAATCACTTTAGCATCATTTTATTAGGACTTTGTTTCTTGGTAGACTGTTGTTTTTTTCATATTTTCCTTCTTGCAAGCCCCTCAGCTGTTAACTATCTACTTCCAGCTTTTGCAGTAAATTATATGAGGGCCTATAGAATAAATTCATTGAGAATACTGTATAAGGCAGAGGCCCTTAACAGGGGGAGTGTAGAAAATGAACATATTATTAATGATCATATCATAATACATATGCACCAAGGGGGTGAGGTGGGTTAAGTTAATGTGCACAGTTTTCGAGTGTTTAACTTTGCAGCAAGTCACACCAGCTAACATGAAAAGGGATGGGACTATCTTTGGATGTATGTATTTGTGCACACATTTATTTAAGGTGGAGCAAGGAATTTGAACGGAAGCTTACACTGACTCAGACTAGTACTAGTTCTTAGTGCTAGGCTTTTTCCTTTATACATTTCATCCCACTTGTTCTTCTCTCTGTTTTCCTTGATGTCAAGTCATCTTGAATATTGTTAAGGCAGGGAGGGGAAGAAAAGCTATTTTCTATTTAGTTGACACTTTCCAGCTGGAATAGCTGGGAGCAGTTACTAGAGGAAAAGTAGTCTTTTGATGTTGTGAAGAGAGCACACTTAGTAGCGCTGTGGGAAGGTTGCGTGTACAGTCTGATCAACACAGCAAGCTCAGGGGAGGGGGGCTACAGTAGGGCAGAAAGAACTGACTTTTCAGAGGTTTTTAGCTCTAGCAAGTATATTGAGCAAATGCAATCCCTTGAAAAGTGTGAGTTTTTTCCTCCCTTTTTTTTTTTTAAAACTCTGAGGCTTACCATTTGACCGAAGGCTTACAATTCAATCAAATGTAAGTGTATCTTCAGACAAATTGCAAAAATTATGTCCATCATGCAAAGGGCTGCCCTCCTATGAAGCTTCAGGTTACTTTGCTGAACTTTGTATTTATTTGCAACATCTAAATGGTATGATTTCAAGCATTTTAATTAGCCAAAACCTGTTCCTTCCCTCATGGCCTTATTTTCAGACAGAACTAAAGCATTTCAACTGAAGCTTTTTTAAAAAATTGTCAATTTAATGCACTGTCAAAAAAAATCAACACAGAAGACTAAACTTTTGGCAAAGTTACAAGAAACGGAAAACTACTTTCATGGATTGTGGTAACCAACCATAAGCATGCTTTTCCATTAACAGGGGGATTATAAATCTTACCCATAATCTTATTCTTGTAACTTTTTTTAATATTCTCTACTGTCATTTTTTCTTTCAGATGATATTAACAGTGTTTCTGAGCAACAATGAACAGATTTTGACAGAAGTTCCAATTACACCAGAAACAACCTGTCGCGATGTAGTAGAGTTCTGCAAAGAGCCTGGAGAAGGAAGCTGCCATCTGGCTGAAGTATGGCGTGGGAATGGTAAGTAAAATATTCAGTGGAAATTGATTTAAATATATGTACCAATTATAAAAAAGATAGGAGTGACTTTTCAATATTAATGATTTCAAATTGTACCTTTTTTCTAGAAAACTTCAATACAAAGCATGATAATTGTGTCTCTGTAAAGAATGCAATTCTTGAGTTTTTCCCCCCCTCTATTTTCTTCCTCAGCATGGAGTATTTGATAAAATGAATGTGTAAGATATGTTAGTATTCTGTATTTCAGTTTTTCAAATTACATAAACAAAGTATTCAGTATCCCCATCTTAAAAGAAAAAAAGAAAAGTGTGTTGAGGGGGTATTTTCACTTCCAGAAGCCATTTATTTCAAATAGGCGTACAGCATGTATAGGATGGAGAGTAATTAAATGACAATATGGAATCTCAGTGATCTTCTCCTATAGTAAGTGGATGCAGATCAACACCTGCATTCTTTCCAATCCAATTTCCTCGCAGTTAGGCAACCTGAAATTTAAGAATGGCTATAGATTTTTATTTTTTTTTCCTTCTGTATCATGAATAGCAGATGTTCTGCAGCCAGAATTGTGCCAGAATTGGATATAGTATCTCCACCTTCTTCATGAACATTTTCTCCCAAAGATTTAACAACCTCCCTTGGGGCAGGTAGTAGTACCCATATCCTATTTGTGTTGCACTTGTTATTTCACAGAATAACGGGGTGGGTATTTCTATTCAGGAGTGTGTCAGAACAGCCTGTTATGGATGCTGTTTCTAGATGGATTCTTGTGACTGCATGTAGGGCAAGCCTCCAGGTTACAGTATATCGATGTATGGATGTGAGTAGAATTGGTGGATGGGTGAGGATAACAGTTAGGCAGGTTCTTATCCCTCAGCCACTAAGTTCACCCCTGTTTAAGCTGGTTTTGTCATCTGTTTTGTATAAAAACTGATGAGGGCATAACTTGATATTGAATTCTTAAATTTTGCATAGAGGGGTTTTATTTTGGTCAGGGGCTTTTTGTCAAACAAAACAGGCGTTATTCAGATGCCTTTGGAGCTTTTAAGTATTAGCAATCTAGAATGTTTTCCTGCTGGGGAAACTATTCCTCCTCTTTTCTAAACTCTTCTAAGACTTTGTAAAAGGAGAAGGTGCTTCAAGAAGTCATTTCTGAACTGGGTGAGAACTCGCAGAGTTTAGGCAAGAGTGATCAGGAGAGAGGTTAAGCATGTCTGCAGTTCTAGGAATTCAAATTCAGTTCATACTTAAAAAACTGTCTTTAAGGATAAAACTTACAGGAGGATTAAAACTTTTACAAATTGGAAGTTTAGATCACGGAGTCTATGATGCCAAGCATGTTACGTACACTTCTAAAATGGATCTGCAGACTGTGTTTAACAGCACTCAAATATCCCTAATATTTTCCAATCATTTGTCTGTGAAAGTGTAACATACATGGTATTATTTGTTTTTCTGCTTTCACAATGCTTTGAGGGTGTATTTCTTAAAAAACGCAGAGAATATTGTCAACTAGCTTTAAAAGGTGACTGGAAACTGTAGCCTGTGATCCACAGCATCTTTCTGGGACACTTATGCCTTTCAGCCCTGGCAAGTGCAAGCACACATCTTCTATAGTAACTTCTAAGAATGAGAAAATATTTTATCTGTGGATGTAACACATTATTTCTTAGAGCGTTAGATATCTAAAGCTAAAAGTTTCTATAAAGCGGAAGATAAAACTAATCCAGGAAGTTGTGATGGAAAGACTAAGACTAAATTTGGGTATCTACACTGTGAATTATGCATCTTTGTTCACGTTATAGTCAACAGAGATCTAGATATTGCTGTGTGTAGAACATGGCGATCACCGATTTCAGCTAGTTGTTACCTATTTGATTTTAAGCATTAGAACTTGCCCAGTTTTCTGAAGTAGACATCTACATAGAGACACCTAAGTTCAGGAGGAGAATCCTGTCCAAGGCTTCTACCTGTTGAATGGGTCTGTCAGACTTTTCAGAATGTGCTTGTGGCTCCAAGTTTCTTTTAAAACTCGCATGAAGGTGCTTTCACAAATCTAGCTTCACTTGCTAAATATCCAAGGTGATAATTGTATTGATCTATTCCATTGAAAGTACACAACAGAAAAGACTGGAGAGAATGAAAGAAGAAATGGCACTCGCATGTGTTTCTGGATCTCTCAAACAGGCCTGTACTGTCAGCAAAAAAGATGTTCTGCACACTGGTTTTAAGTATCTCTGACAGGAATTTCAGCACAAGCATTTTGTTTGTTGTTCTTAAATGTAGAATACTGTTACAAAATCTGTGTGTTGGTGGCCTCAACTTCCTGCCCCAAAGTCTGGGGTACACAAATTTCTCAGTAAAACAACCTGATTTGTTTTTTAACAAGGCATAAATATGGTAATTTTTCCTTCAGTTGCTCCTGTGAGCTAAATTGAACTCTTTCCCCAGAAGTTTTTAAAAATAATTTTGCCTGGAGCAGAGATCTGCTGTAGAAAACAAGAGTCTAAACAGTTAAAACAACAAACAACTTAAACTATGGTTCTGAGTGGGAAGTGTGAAGCAATTTGCAATGGAACTGTGGCATGTTGTGCCAGTGGAAGAGTATTTTTTCTCTTCTATTACACTGTCTCTGACCCCTCGGCCCTTATCCTCAAGAGAGGTCTACAAATCTTTTTTCAAAAGACATTTTGAAAAGCAAAATTCAAAACAAAAGTTAATACAGAAAATAATGGTTGAATAAACTTGTTAGGTTTTGTCACACACTGTAAGTAGTCTGTTTTCTTGATAGTCTCTCCATGTTGCACAGGTGACAAGTCATAGCTCTCTCCATAAGCTCTTGTGCCTGTCCTCTTGTGAATATGCTTAACTCCTCTGTTCTACAGGTAGCCATTTAAGTAGCCCAGCTCAATAATACATGTCTACCCAAACTCAAAGCAATGAGGCTTGTGGATTGTAGTTTTATCAGACAGAAAGAACAGGTTTTGTCCCCAAAAACCTGTCCATTTCCTAAACTGTATCGATCTAACAAAATACTGTCTCTTCTAATAATCTTTCTCTCCTGAATGTGTATGTACAAATAAATGAGAAATACTTAATTTTATTTTTAGAAGGTGACAGAGACCATTTGTCTTCCAGAAAAATGTTAGTAAAATCCATGCAAGTTTGGCTCCAAAATTATGGAAGATTTCTAGAGTTCAGAGGAGGATTACAATATCTTAGCTGTTGGAAAACGTATTTGTTTATTAATTATGTTAGCTTTTCTCTGTTTGCTTTTGCAAGGCAAAGAAATGGTTGAGGAGCTTCCCAAGGGTTGTAAAATAGTTTAAGTATTGTTTGTAGTAGCATTAAGAAGCTGATTCTTCTCCGAGCTGCATGGCATAAGCATTTAGTTTATTTGCATTTGATTTTTGTGTTTCATTCTCTGTTCCTCTTCCTTTCCAGTTTCTTGAGATGAGTAATAGTTGAAAAACTCAGTAGCATTCATGCCTGATATATCAGCACATTTCATACCACCTTGTGCTTTGTCAGCTTGAATCTTCCTCTTTTTGCGTGGATTTCTCATGCTATAACAGGAGGGAAAAAAACCAAACCAGAATATTCTTCCTCATTCCCCAGCAATTGCAAATAGCAGTTGGTAAGGAGGCCAAAATACAGGTGTGACACCAGGAACTTGTAGTATTTTTCAAGAGAGAATGGATTTCAACCATTTAGACCACCCAATACTCAATTATTCACTTCATTTACATCTGGAACGCCCATCAGCAATTGGTATTAATTGGTGTTCGTGAATTTAGTGGTAACATAGAGGCAAGTGACTGTGAAAGAAGTAGTTGTTTACTACAAGCATACTTCTGCAAATTTGAGGGGATAAAGACCGATTCCTGATCTTCCAGTAAACTCCCACACTATGGAGATAATCTCTTACTTTGTATTCTGGTTTCATGTATAGCAGGCATAAATGTGTTTACAAGTATACGACTGTTTGTAATAATCAGCATACAAACAGATTATGAAGTCTGAAACTTATTTGGTTTTAAATAGTGGATATATAGTTCCAACAGAAAGATTTTTGTAATTCTCTTCTAAAACATTGATGCGGTATCTGTGTTTTAATCTTTCAGGGTGTTTTGGTCATTTAGAATACTTAAAACTAGCTCATCCTCAAAACTTTTGCTTAAAAGGAAAGGAGTCAAGCTCAGTTCTCAAAACTCTCTCAGAATTCTCATCAAACTTAAAATCTAAGGCAGTTTTTGCAAATAATTATGGACATATGCATATATATCAGTTTTTACTTAGTTATTCATGAAAACAAACGTTCTTGATATAGTTTTTAATGTGTTGTTAAAGTATGGGGATCCAACCTGCTTATTATTACTCTACATCCATTCTCCTATTTTACCTTCTCTTCATTCTCTTCTATTTAAACTTAAAAATAATTAGATTTTGAAGTAGTATTGTGAAAACAATTATTGACAAATATGTCTGAAGCTATAAGAACCGGGAAAACTTTAACTGCTGGTTTTTTGTTTGTTTTGGTTTTGATTCTTAAAGAACAGGTATTTCCAGAAAACATCCCTTTGTGCTGTCCTAACTTACAGCAAATACAAGATCATGCTTTCTTCCTGTAATTTTTCTGGATTTAAAGGATTTAAACTGAAGGAAGGAATGGGGACTTCAGTTCTCATTATGTCTTCTGTCAGGTGTTAATGTCCATTTCTTCTTCCTCTTCGCTGAATGTGTTTCATGTAGCTAAGTTGCACAGAATGATTAGTGCTTCCTCATTTTTTTCCTGTCTTTCAGGGATGATGATGTTGCTGTTAGTATTTTAACCTGCTTTCTGTCTACTTTAGGGCAACATATCCCGAATTGGATTTGTGGAAGAATTACAAAAACAGTAGACAATGTCTATCCCATTTTTCTTCGTGGTCGTGTCTGAAAAATATTAGCACTATGTAAATGAAACCTTTTATTTTGAATAGCTCCTATGATCAGGGCCATACTTTTAATGGGAGACCAGCCTAACTAGGAGCGATGTTGCAGCCACTCCTCACCATTCCAGAATTAGCCCAACCCTGTTCAGACATCCAATTTCTTGGTACCTTGTTATCAAGCTTCAATTCTTGCTAGGTTTACCTAGCAATTTCTTTATTTGGGAAAAATTCCTAAAGATTCTTATCTTCTGTGTCCTTAAGTCTCTGAACTAAACCATTTAAATATTTTTACACTCTGTGATCTTTAGAAGAATTATGCTGCAATTTTAGTGGATATGCTTCAAAGCACTTGAAATCTTACCTTACTTTGGAGTTGAAAAACCTGAAAATCGTGTTTATAAAATTCCTTTTCAAGAACTGAGTTGTAATAAGCCACTGACCTTACTCTTGTGTGCATAAACACTATTGACAATGTTTCTTGGAGTCCACATGAGTGAGGAACAAGAAAAAGATAAGAAAAGCATCTATTTTTTTAAAATCCAGGTGTTGTGATTTTTTGGGGGTGTTTTCTTTGGTTGGTTTTTTTTTTCCCTCCAGGAAGATGGGTAACCAGTCAGCTGATTAATATAATTAATATAAATGCAAATATAATTATGAAAACAGTGAAAACTTTGCTTTTGAAATGTATTTTCATTTTGAAATGCTAAATATATAGTGTGCAGCCTCTTAGTAATAATATATTTGATCAGTTTGGAAGAAATAACTACACTATGAGAATGTTTTACATTTCTTTGAGGGAAAACAAAGAGACTGACTGCTGCATAGAATTTAGCCTTTATTTGTTCAAAGATTTTTCCAGTAATTCCACATAGACTGGAAGTTAATGTCTTGCATAGTGTATTGGAGTGGGAGCACCTGCTCGAGTTCTTAGGAGATGAAATGTCAATATAATAATAAGGCTTTTAGTGTAAGTGGAAACCTGGAGGTTGAAATTGAATGAATGATTTTAGTAATAGAACAAAATATCCATCTGGTGGTGATGGGGAGCAAAGGTGGAAAGATCAGGATTGTGAAAAAGGTTGTGATGAAGAATTCCTAAATTAGGGTTTCTAAACACTGATATTTTTTGTATGGTTTTGCAAACGGGTTGTGTGCCGCTGTTAAGCATTGAGCTATGTCACAGTAACAGGTTAGCTTTTAATACAGTGCAGCTATTGTCTGTTGGTGCCTGTTTCTTTGACTTTGCATAAGACAAAATCATAGAATCATAGAATGGTTTAGGTTGGAAAGGACCTTAAAGATCACCAAGTTCCAACCTCCCTGCCACGGGCAGGGACACCTCCCATTAGACCAGGTTGCCCAAGGCCACGTCCAGCCTGGCCTTGATACATTGGATAGATTGAATTGCTACCAAAAAGGACATTCTGTTTCCTAAATGAGAGTTCTATAAAACTTTACTTAATTCAAAATAGTTGTGATAAGTTTTTGGTCTTGTACTTTTAGAACGTCCCATACCCTTTGATCACATGATGTATGACCACCTACAGAAATGGGGTCCCCGCAGAGAAGAGGTGAAATTTTTTCTTCGTCATGAGGAGTCACCAGCGGAAAGTAATGAACAAAGTAAGTATGCTTATCCTGTGGTGTTGTTACCTGAACACATTTAAAAGATTTCTGAAGTGAGTTTTATCAGTTCTTTCAGTGAACTTCAGCAAATATATGTAATACCACTTCCTTATACCAAAGTCGTTTTGAATCTTCTTAAGTGGCACATTTATTCATGTCTCAAATTCTCTTCTCTAGAATAATTTCTACCAGTCTGTTGAGTAATATTTCTGTAGTAAGATGGGTTCCTATTCTACTTCATACCGATCCAAAAATGATGGTGGGTATTAGAGGCTTAATGTGTTTGGTTTTTTTCTTGTTGAAAGTAAGTCCCTACGTTTTGGGGGGGGGAGGGGGGGAAGCAGTGTTCTTTTTGACCTTCTGTTCTCTTTCAGTTGCCCCAGTGAAAAGACTCAGTACACTATTTTGCCTCCTTTAGAAACTAAAATCCATTTTACAGACATCGTTGGCAGAAGTCTTGGTGGCTTTACTTTCTCAGTACTTCATGCAGATATATTTAATAGTGGTGATAATTTGCACTTTGAAAAATTGCTGGTCTGCTTGGTTCTACAGGCAAAGTGTTTATATAAAACAGTGCCGTATTAAGTTGGACTTTCTTAAAAGACTGGAATAAAAAAATAGAAGGATTGCAGTTTTCTGATCTAACTAGTATAGACTGTACTTTATGAGAAAACTTTTGAGGCTGTGCATTATATACTTAGTGGCTGTCAGGCTGTCTGAAGGATAGGAAGGGTATCTCAAAGTGAGATGTATATTTGCATGCTCAGATTATCCTTACTCATTCAACTAATCTGACTACTTCTAACAACTGAATTTCCAGTCTTGGCTGAGTCCTTACTGCTTTGAGCTGGGGTTTCTTTTCATATTCTGAGTGGTTCCTGGTCACTTTGAATGTCAGAAGTAGCAGGCCCAATAATGGATGAGGGATTTTTGTATTAATTGAGTACTTTGTAAACTACTTGGTCATCCTTTGGGCAATGTAAATTTAAAGTATCTTAAGAAATTTAAGATACGCCTGAAGCCAGTGTTTCACGTACAAGCAAAATGTTGCTTCTGAACCATGCTTGCAAGGCTTTTTAATTAATCATTGACCTATGCATCAATCTGTAGATGAAAGTTGTTTATAAGGCATTAGAAAAGCTTCACCTACTATGTTCATTTATAATACATTCAACTGAAGCTACTGCTTCTTGTTGACACAGAAATAGGAAACTTCAGTAGTCACGCTCTGTACATTCCCTTTCATGACATCGTTGCCTAAACCCAAGTCAGAAAAGTAGAGCTGCATGTCTGTACTTTTAACAGAGGAAGTCTGTGAAGTAAATGCTTTATTTCTGCTGACTCCACTGCTTACAAAGAATAACCTAATAAGAAAGAGTTAGAACTAGCAGAATAAAAATTCACAGGTAAAAGCTTTATATAAAAATTCTTGAAAATAACAGATTCGAGAGTGAAAACCATTTGTGCTGAAAACCGAACTTTGTGCTAAGAGTGGTACTTTACTTTTAGGTGGACGTCAAGCCCAAAATCAAAGAAATGGCATAAATATACCTGTGGAGAAACGTACAGAGAATGGGGTATGTAATAAATTCTAATAAAGGGTTTGGATCAATTCCACTCAAATATTTGATGGTTTTAAAGTTCTTGTTTCTCAAGATCTCCTATGGTGGGAACTGCTGGAAAATGTATAGATGTTCTTCTGATTTGATTGTTTGTTTTTCTCATAAAGTGAATGGGAGAATATGGCTTTTTCATGAACTACTCTAAATTTTCTGTCTAGAAAGAAATTCATTTATGTGACATGAGAAGCCACTGGAGTCTTAATTACTGCATTTTCTAATCTGTCTTCTTTTGTCTTATTCATCCTGTGTGAAGAAAAAAAGGGCTACATTGTTCTTTCTTACTAGTATTGCCTGTCCCGACATCTTTCCTTGTTTGATTTATTTCATTGGTATTGATTCATGATATAGCCTCATATGTTAAAACATGAGAATGTGTCTATGGATTGGGATGTTTTCAGATGCTAGTAGAAGAGGTTGCATACCACTCACATCCACCTCTACCACTCACATCCACCTCTTTATACTGTTTTTTATGCCCTTGATTAATTTATACACCTATTATTTTTACTAAAATGTTACTAGGCTTCTAATTTAAAATACGTATTACATAGCATAGGCAACCTGTTTGGTGGCATTCAGGGAATCCTGGCTGGAACATTCTCTCTTTTACAAGTAAAATGTAGTACGACACTTTTGTGGTTACCGTGGCTTAAAAACCTTCTATTCCTGAGCTGAAACTCGCTTTACTTTCTTCTCTCTCTTCTCATCCTCAATACTAATGAAGACTTGACAGAGTGTATTCTGCTCTCATTTGCTTAGGGCCATTCTGCTGCCTTCGCTGAGGCACTATAGCTATAGTTGACTATTTTTAAACATTTTTAAGCTCTGATAAAATTTGAGCCAATTCATAGTTGTATTGTCTCTACGAAGCACTGTCAGTTTCCAAATATGCATAGGGCTCTTTCTCAGGGTAAAATAATGCTTTAAAAAGTTTAAAAGCAAATGAATCAGGTTTTTCAAGCTGAGATGTCTTAAAGAAAAAAAGAACTAAAATTTTAAAAATAATTCTGCAGATTAAAGAACTCTGTACTTGTATATTGCCTGATAATTGGCATCTAAAATTCACACACACACACAAATATGCAGCAACAAAGTTGTTCAGTCGGTTTGCAACTCTTTGCAGCTTGTTTTGTGTGTGGCATGTGGGCCTAGTGGAAGGAATTTTTTTCCCTATTCAAAACAGTTAATCGTGTATTGCTTTCTACGTTCCTTTTCTGTAGAGAACACTAGCTGATAGCCTCTGCTGTACGGATCCATTTATCCTGCTCCCATTGTCATATTGACAATGTAGTGAGATCATAGTGCTATTATGTGCTAGGGGAACATAACTCTTCATGACCTCCCCTGATCTATTCCTCCGTGTAAGTCATAGCACGTATACTTCATTTGAGACATAATATCGTTGGAAATGAGGACTGGCATGTGCAGTAAGCCTTACTATCTCACTTGTTGGTAGCACTGAAGTTTATGACAGCATGGCTTTGTATTTAGTTCAATTTGCTGTTAATATTTATGGGTAAAGGTTGGACCTGGCAACTTGAATAACCTTTGTGCCATTCAGTATATATTTAAAAAAAAAAAACCCAAAAGTTTGGCCACAAAATTAAAATTTATTAGGGAACAGATCACTTTAAATGGACTTTTACCAGGTTTAGGAAATTATTAAAATACAAGAAAGTCTAAAACCTGAAGGTTTATATTAATGTAAATTGTGATGGGGTTTATGCCAAAAATGGTACAAATTAGGCTTTGAAAGTGTATAAAACCAAGATTTTTTCAACTGTGCCAAGTTTTAAATCAGAGGGGGAGGGGGGAAAAGAGGTGGCTTCAGGATCAAGGATTTAATCAGCTTACACTTACGTAATGCATTAGGCTTATTCATTGTTACTGGCATGCTGAATGTTAGACCAGCCCTAAAATCAGTACAAACCAATGGAACATTGAAGACAGCTCAAATCTTACCAAATATTCTGCATTCAGGTATATTTTTATTATGTGTACTGCTTTAACGATTAAATAATTGATTTTTACTTAATAGCTGGATAGAGCTGAAAGTGTGACATGCATAGAAAACTTCAGGATGAATGTTTGCTGTAATGTTTGAATCAATAGTCTTGGAAAAAATGATGGGCAATTTGTCTGGAATTCAATTTGGATAATTCTATTAATTGGCATTTTGTCATATGCAGTGGGATTTTTTTGTTCTTTGAAAATATATGTGCTTTATCAGCAATTATTTCAATAATGGTTAGCTTAAAATCACATTATATAAATGATTAAATTTCATTAGTATCTTCCAAATAAAGATTTAATGTTAAAAATAGAATAGGCTAGGTCTCTTCAAACAGTGAAACATTTTTTTGGAAAAAGAATACATATCTATAAGTGCTCATCTGAGAGCTTCGCATTCTGCATAACAAAGACTAAAGGAAAAACTGTGAGATTTTGTAAATTGACAAGTTCTCCTATTCCTGAGGTGACCTTTTGGGGTTTGCTTTTGTTTACAACTTTCCTTCTTGGAAGTGGAATTATGCTGTAATCAGGGCCAGATCTCTTTGTGCCACTACACAAAGGTATAGATATGTGGAGATAAGGCTTATATAACTAAACATTTCCCTTTGCCAGGGAGATTGGACAGAATCTCAAGAGGGATTCTCTTCTCTGGGAATAGCTGCCTCTTCCTCCTCTTCCTTTCTTTTGCATATGTAACTGAGCCAGTTGGATTTGAACACAAGGTGTAGCAAGGGAAATTCTAATTAAATATTGAGAAAAATGTTTTCTCAATGAGAGTAACAGTCGTTAGAACAGACTGGCCGGAGCCTATGGAATTTCTACCTAGCTGAATAAAGTCCCGAGCAGTCTGAAATGCTCCAAGCAGGGGTTATTGAACCGGGTGATTTCCAGAGGCCCCTTTCTACCAGAATTATTCTTTGATTCTGTGATCAGTGGCCGTACAATGTTGGGTCTTGCTTGCTTCCGGATGTCCCAGCATGAGCTAAGCTTCATTCCACAGAAGCACCAGCGGTCTGTCAACAGTGAGACAGAGCAAATACAGTTGTAACCACTGGGGGTCAGTGGTAGACAGGAGAGGGACTGGGAGCCACCCGGCGTGGTGCAGCTACCAGTCATCCGTAGGAAAAATGGATCAGAGATGTACTCAAAGGGAGTCCCAGAAAAAGAACTGACCGGATGATGACAGTTGTCCGGATGAAAAGGTAATCAGATAATCAAGACATTTCTTGGACAGGAGAAAACAAAAAGCAGATGCAGCTCAGGAGGAAAAAAGAATGGGGTATGGGATCGTGATAGAAGTAAAGTGTATTGGACTGAGTAGAAGTAGGTTAGTGTAGTGAAAACAGTCTGTATATGAAGACGATACTCGTTTGTTGTAGTTGCTTGGTTTACATGATTTTTCTACTTGGTTTTACTTGGGGAGAATAAAATGTCGGTTTGTGGTCTCCTGTACCATTTTCTCTTTAACTTATTTTTGCTGTTTCTAGTACTGAAATTGCTTCCCTGATGTAGAGGCTGGTATCAATAAGCTTTTTTCTTGATAGATACCAACTAAAGCCTTTGCCAAGAAATACAAAGTGGAACCTGATTTTTATCTCTCACTATGAAATTTGTGTTAGCTTTAGTGTAAAGGAAGCTCATGTAGAGGAAGAGAACTTCACCGTCATCCCAAACTGGAGAATCACACTCCTGTAAATTTATTTAGTCTTGAAGCTGTAACCAGTAGATTAAGTTGAGAATTAAAAATTTGTGCCGATTAGATAACAGAACTGAGCTTGACTATTTCTGTCAAGTGGCTCAAATCAGGCTTTTAGCAAAAAATTTACAACAGGTAGTCCAACAGTTTTAGCATCAGGAGACTCTTATACTTTAGTGCTGGGGGAATTGCTTAGGAAAATTCCATTAAAAGGTAGGTTAAAACTTTCACATATATGTACCTGCAAAGCAGTTTTTAATAGTACTGATTTAGCAGAGTGTATGGTCGCTGGTGGAGAGTAGCCATCTGATGCAGTCAGTCTCTGTATCCTATTCTGTTGTGACAGTAGTAAAGCTACGCTGCAAAATCCTTGAGTTGAATTGGATGTTGTTCATTAGTTTTAACAATTTGATCCATACAAGTGCGACCAGATAAAAAGGCATTAAACATCTAGTATGCATTTTCTCATGTGTTTGCTATGATATGACAATTAAAACTTTTGAAATGTGTTCTAAAAAGCATCTGATAAAAAAGTTTCAAAGATGGCGGAGACGGTGGCGGGGGGGCGAGGGGGTTACAAGTATACTTGCACAGGCAAAATACTTAAAGGTTTCCTTAATCAGTCAGGCAAAGTTTTGACAAAATCTAATTGTGAGGAAAAAGGCAAACAAATTAATTTTTTAACAGAAGTAGCAACCTCAGGAGATGAGAAATACATTGTATGTACTTGCTTGAAATTTCTCATTTGAAATGTTGAAGGATAAAGAGCTTAGTCTGGAATAGAAGTTGTTCTTCAAACCTGAGCTGCAAATTCAATTTAATGTAAGCTCGTAATTATTAAGTACTTCCTGTTTGTAATGTTTAACAATTTACTTGGAAGAAGCTGCTATTCACATAAGACAGGTTTTAATCAAATTTGTTTGAAATTAAGAAATAACTATGTCAGTCTTGGAAACCTAGATTCTTTCAGGGATCTCATAGCGAAGTCTAAGCAAATAATTCAATTAAAAGATGATAAAAAGAAATTTAGGCGCAAGGAATTCTAACAGTTTGCAGTGAATTTTTTTTTTTTCTGAAGAAGTTTTCTTGTAGGCTTCCGGGAACGTGTTGGCCATGTAAAAAACCCTGGTGATTAAATCAGATCCAAGTTTTCCTGATTTTCTGCTGCAACTTTCTCTGTTGCTTTTGTGAAGGAGACAAAAAATTATTGTATCTGCCACTTTTACAGTCAAAGGTACTCCCTTGTCAAAGACATACATTCCTAAAATTATTTTTACTTGTCAGAGAGGGGAGCCTTGCTGCACCTACAGCAGCCTTCTTCACCATCAGATTTCTAGTTCGAGCCCTGGGTCAGCTTAATAGAATTTGGATTCTCCTCAGGCTGATACAGTTCCTCGTTAAGTCTGTCTGAAGCATTTTCCAGACAGCTGGCAGTATCTTGTTCTTCAAAAAGGACTGAAGGACTTAAGGGGGAAAAAAATTAATTTAGGAAGTAAAAAAAAAAAAAAAAATTACAGGCAAAAGCTAATTTTAATGCATACAATTAGCTTTTGAATTCTTGCTGGACTAGAAATCCCAGTCTCTTCACACCTCAGTAAAAGATAGTTATGTAGGGTAACATCTCTACAATACTAATAACTAGATCTCATACAAAGAACTTCTGTGAAACTGTAGGGAATTCAAATGGTCTTGACCTCGTACCTCACTCTGAGGCCTCTTGTAAACTTTTTAGGCAGAATCATTCTTGGATTTAGAACGTCATGAAAAGTGTTTTGACGTGTCCTGTGCAATCTCAAGTATATTTCAATCTATAATGGACGAAGTGACTAGATGCTTACATTTATGAGAATAATTTGATGTTTCATCACGCTTGTTCTGTGATCATTTTACTGTTATAATTTTAATTATGATAGCATTAGTACTTAATATCTGACTTCATCTGTTTTGAGGACTCTAAAGATTGTTTGCTAATTGGAAACAGGAAACACTCTTGGGAACCCACTTGGAACATTGCGAAAGGACTGTTTTTCCTCCATGTCTTCTCTGTGTATTTATATAATTTTTAATCTCTGTCACTCTAGATACCAAATACCCATCTAGATAGCTATGGATATGAGAGGTGCTCGCGTACAGTATACAGTCTTGCAGTATACAGACACTTCTACACACGCCCTTGTAGTATACAGACTTTGTAGTTTTGCTGCTCTTCTGGCCATCAAAGATAGTTCTGCTTAACAAGTTACAGGGAACAAAGATGTGGTTTTCTAGTCTGAAGCAGCCAACAGGTGGCTTCCCATTTTGCAGAGGAGGAAAGACCTAAACTGCACCATTTACTCAATCTAAACCTTTAGTTCCCACTTTCACAGGTCTGACTTTGCTTTTCTTCAGGCATGGCTTTGCAGTTGTACAGCAATACTTAGTTACAGATGTCCATGGTAGGGGGAGAATGAGAAGTCCTGTCCATTTGTTTGTTTAACCTCTAACCATGGTACTTATTTTCACATATTTTTTATTGTGGACATGGAGCAATACAATTCGCTCTTTTTTCTAAATTTCTAACTGAATGAAGCATGTGGAGAATTGCCTCCAGTAGTTGTTGCACATAGCGATCCTGAGTTGCTTGGCCCTTATATAAAGGCAGAATACTTCAGAATAAATGAGTGCTTCAGCTGAGGCATAACATTATACACATTAGCTCATAAAGTAAATATTACTTAAAGAGTTCATTTGTTATTTTTCATGAAGTATTGCTGTGCTTTCACAGTCCTTACACTGGCACTGTAAACTTCAATGCCTTTTGCCACAGTTGTATCCTTTTACAGTCACATTACTATTGTATTTAGTTAAGGCAAATATTTTAATATTAAGTTATTGTAAGAAAGATGAGACTTGTCATTTCCTTGATTTCTGTAGTTCCTTACAGGAGACTGATCATGAAATTCACTGTGTTAGTGCAGAGCTCCAAGACCCTAACTGTGAAAGCTCGAGAGCTTAGGCTGTCCCTCTGTCTTTTGGTTCTGAGCAGGAAACTTCTGGTACTCGCAAAACCAACTATTCCTTTTCAGGCCACCTTTAGAGTTCTCTCTTTTATGTAGCTGTGTCATCTGCAGATTAGTGTTTCCTCTCATCTTTTCCAGTCTCTGTGGTTTTTCTTGTGTAGTGCTGCCGTGGCCTCCTTTCTCTGACACACCTTTCCATGTTCGCTGCCTTGTTCATTTAGTTTCCTGCCCATCAGCCTTTGGACACCTAGCATACCTATTTCCCACCCGTATGTTTTTCCCAGGGAAGGGAGCCTTTCCATTTCTCTATTGTCTCTGCAGCTGTCTCCAGATCCAATTGTTAGGTTTGTTCCCCCTGCAGTCTTCCTCAGATCAAAGCGGAGAAAATGAAAGTCCCTCTGGCTAATTTAGGAGCAAGGGAGTTGAACTTGTTTTTCTTCTCGTATTCCTACTGGATGATCTTACTCTACAGCTCATACCTTTTCTTGCTTGCTAAAAATAAGCCTGTTCTTTATTCAGCTTGAATATTCACTGTATTGTGCTTGGCCATAACAGTTCTTCAGTGTCCTTATGGAGACCCATTTGGCTGGATCTCTTGTGTAAGTGCACTGAATCATGTTTGAATTACTTTCTTGAAAGAACGAAGAGAGGGTGAACTTGCATGTCATTCGTGAATTTGACAAGGTAAATTACAGGGGGTTTTAATGGTTTTTATCTTTCCCAATATCATAATTTTTAGATACATAAGAAATTGTTAATGGGGTTTAATATTTCCTTTAATGTTTACCGTTTAAAAATCGTCAGGTCTAGGTTTTGGCTTGCTGCAGTCTTCTCTGACTTGCAGCTTCTTGATTTATTCTATTACACACATGCTTTAGCTTTATTGCATGTATTCATCTTGTTGTATGCAAGATTTAAGAAAAAGCTGAAGTATATAGGGAAAAGCATACAGCAAGCACTGGAAAAGCTCTTTGCATACAATTGTGGTATCTATTCTGACTGTACTGTTTGCCTTCTAGCTTAGGTACTCTCTATTAATAAACACTTTGTTAAATTTCAGGTGGTAAGAATTTCTGTCACTTTAAACAGTAAAATTAAATACAAAAAGTAATGATTTCCCTGATCTTTTTGGTATTCAGTTTTTGCACTGAGTTGGTAAGACTACAAAAATAAAATGGAACAAATAATTTGTGTGTTTTTAAAGCTAAATTGTCTGTATTCTCGTATTTTCAATTTAACCCGATAACTGTTAAAGACTGTTGCTCAACATTTTCCATTGAATATGAAAAGTGCAATGAATCAAACTGATTGTAGTTGACAGCTGGCTTGATCTTGCTGTGATTAGGTCTTTTACTGCTGGCAAAATCCACTAGCCTTTTCCGTTAGCTGATTGGTGATGAATGCAGAGAGACAGCTTTTCATCTTGATAAAGAATTTGGGGGAACCTTTATTTCATATGGAATAAGATTTAAAAATATCTTACTTCTTATTGATAGCATCCAGCCAAAAAGCCACGCAGGAACTCATAAGATGTGTACAGTTATTGATTTGGCTTGTTCACAGCAAACAGTTAAACAGTTAGTGTAGACAGAAAATAACAGAAACATGGAGTTGAAGCATGTTGAAGCAACACAAACGTTTACAGCCGATGGGCAGTGCTGCAAAATAAAGATGTGCTCTCTTACAATTATGTGGGAAAATAGTGAACAGGTAATTAATTACTTTTCAAAATATGTTAATTTTACACTTTAGTGGACCTGTTATTTAAATACTGTGTAGCTTTTGCACTTTAGTTTAAATGATTGTGGGTTTTGTTGTCACATGACCGGAATGCAGACCAGTTTAATTTTGGAATGCCTTATCTCTGAATTGAAATTCTTAGATAATCAGATTTTTTTTTAGATGCATTTGCTATGATTTTTAATTTTTAAGACCATATCAAAAGCTCGTTACTTCAAAATGTCATGGTCAACCTTTGCTTTAACCAATTTATGTTTTATGGGAATTGCAAGTCATACGCGAAGTTTCACAACATATCTTTCAATTACAGGGTGCTTACTTTCAGTACTCTTGTGTTTTGGAAATGTTTTATTATACTGTTCTCATATAAACAATATTACATCACCACAGAAAAACTTCATATTGAAACAATTACTTAAGGGAAGAATAAATGCGCATTTGATGCTAAACATGTTATTCAAACTAACAATAAGTGCATTTTAACCATACTTAGCTATTGTATCAAAATAAGATGTTGCTTTTCTAAAAGACCCGGAAAAATATAGGTCCTAGACTGTTTTTAAAGGCACTTGGACAGTGTTTTCAACATGTGTTATACCATATCTATTACTCAAAATAACTCTGAGTAAAAGGATTGGTATTGTAAACAGGTGTGAAGTTTTTTGCACAACTGATCTGTTATTTCTATATGAATGCATAATTTCTTTTAAGATAATTTACTTTTGTTAGGAGTATGAGGTTGGTATTTCGATTCAAATCAGCTAATGGGTATTTTAGCTTACACTACAGTTAATGTAAACATGCTTAAGATTTCTGTGGCTGTTTAAAAGTGTCTGCAAGGACAAGGAAGAAAGTATTTTAAATAAATTAGTTCCAGATAATACTTTCCTATATTGTAAAAGTGATTTATAAGCCGTTTATTTCATGTGTAGCAGATGTTCAATATATGCTTAATTTTATTTCTAATTTTGGAAATCTATTTTAACATTGTCTTGATTTTTGTTTAGGTCTGCCTTTTCTTAGCTGTTCTGTGCAAAATAGAGGACAGCCTCACTTGTGAGATTTCTAAGAAAGTAATATGAGAAAACAGGAAATCAGGAGTCTGTGGCTCATGCTGAGTAGACTTTAAATGTTTTATTACGTAGAGTGACTTTATTAGCATCAGCAAGTTAGAGGAATTGCTTACAAGGAGCGTAGTTTGAGAGATGTTAAGATTTTTTTCAAATATAGATAATAGTTTTTTCAGCAAATCGTGATACAGTTGAAGCGTCTTTATTCTAAGAAACTGTTAATGTATTTATTTGCACAAATAACATTTTTATTACAAATTTCTGAGTGAAGTTACCAGATTCTGTTTATAATGTTAATTTCAAGATTATTTTATTATCACGAGATAGCACATGCCAGATATATTTTCCTTTAATTCCCAATATTCTGGTTGCCTTTTCTGGGTTTAATTAGCTTGTTCATTTCCATTAAGCTAAAAAAGGCACATGCTATTGTCATTGGATTCTTTAAAATGGATTTCTGCTATCGGCGTATTTCTGACCCAATTAAAAAAATGCACGGCAGAGCTGTGGATAAAGCTATTAAACTGGAAATAATGTCATCCATGTCAAGATCAGCAAAAACTCTGGTTTAGTTTAAATAAAACCAGATATTTTCTTTTGTCTTTTTATAGTGTTATATATGAGTTCTCACACAAAATTTTCAAGTTGTCTTCGTTGTGCATGGCACTAGGATCAGTTTTTATGGAACATGTGGTCAAAATCTATTAGAATTCTTAAATTTGGTGATATATAGGATTAATATGTTTCAGAAATGTAAGGAGGTCAGAACCAATAATCTGCAGCAGCTGCTGCATCTCGTGTTCTCCTCTCATAGTCCTGAGATAGCACAAGGAGGCCACATACATTTCATGTAAGACCTATTTGATGCAGAACTGGTACAATAAACTCCCATATCTTCCATCGGTTTTCCCCATCACTACTGTTGTGCTGGCGACAGGTAGCCAAAATGTGTGCTGGCTATTCTTATCAGCAACCTTTAAAGCTTTGTTGCCAACTGGGCTAGTTAAAGCATCCCCTAAACCATGTTACTTTGAATGAGGCTTAAGGCAGAAAAGTTATGTGTGACTGACGGGCTTCTGCTGCTCCTGTCCTAGTTAGCAGGGGAGAATTAGGAAATCTTTTGCTAGATTGAGCAGGCAAAGCAAGCTGTTCCTTTTTTCCTGCAATTTGGTAGTTACGCAGCCAGAGCTGTAGCTCTTCCTTCGCTGTAAATGCTGCACAGAGGAGGAAAATGCGGGGATGGTCTCCTGAAATGAGAGCTCCCTGGTTTGGGGAGGCTGGGAATTGTCAGAGCCCTGATCCCAGTCTGGAATTCACTGGCTGGGGAGCGCTCCGACCTACCCCCATTGATTTTTACGGTTGTCCGTCTGCTTCATTCTGGGAAAATGAGTATTTATTCCTTTGTCCACATACTCGTATACCTAGTCCCAGACCTGTCAGTTCTGTTTGTCATGTAGCTATATAGATTTCTGGGGTTTGACAGCTCTGCAAAGGTAAATTTCTAGTCTGGAGGTAAGTTTTGTGTTCCCTCATTTGCCCTAGGAAGGAACAGCGACTTAAAACTGCTATAGATTATGGAAAACAGAGTCTTTTGGTATGTGCAGCAAAAAAAAAGAGTATTTACTTTGCATTTCTATGTAGGCATTTTAAGCTTTCTCAAGAGCAGCTTGCAGTATCTTTCTGGCCTTTGCTGTCCTCTCCTATTAGGCTGGTGAAGATGATGTTTTCTTTTTGCCATGGCAAAACCGTATGCCTCACTAATGAATCCCACATGGGGGAGTAAATTCTTTAAATCATGAGCCCAAAGGAGTTGCTTCTTGGATTTCTCTCTTTCTGTTGGAGTTTCTGCCTCTAATTCAGTACTGATCTTGTACTCGGTCTGTGGTTTTTTGGGGGTGTTGGGGTTTTGGTTTGGGGGGGGGTGTCCCCACCCCACCAGCCTTTGATATACTGATGTTGTCCCAACCTTGATAAAGTGTGGGTTTTTTTCATATTTATTCTGACAGAGCATATGGTTACCTTTACCATCACAAACATTTTTGGGATGGGCGGTATGGAGGACTTCAGAGAAGGATTGCAGCTTTTTTTGCATTTGGCCAAAACGTTCCTTGTCTGTACTACAATGTTAGAGTGGCAGCCTGTGTAAAGAATAAATGGTGTAGCTGGGTTGTGGATGGGATATATGCTGCGTTTCCTTTAGTAGCTGCTCTGTATTGGCTTGTCAATAAATAAATAGGTGATTGGAAGTAGTGGGATACAAGCAGAAAAAATTTCTGGGTAGCCCTTTTGCTGGCCAAAGTTAGAACCAGCCATTCTGGGCTCCGAGGCAAAAGCTAAGACGCAGACTTTCTCACCTTCCCGCGTGCTGGTTGATTACATTTTTATCTAGATTATGTTGGACCATGGCAATTGGTGGTTTAACCTCAGAATCGTCTCTGACTGTGACAAGAGAGAAGGGTGAACCGAAGTACTAAAAGAGAAGTAGTAACTAAAGGAGTAAGGATAGAGGTGATGGAGGTGAATGATAGGAAAAAGACTAGAAAACATGAGAGAGAATTCATTGTACATGATTCATTGTGCAAGAATATGCCTAGGAGAACGTGGAGCTCGGCCAGTTTCAGGAGGCTTGAGGTACTTGAACCTACACTTTCTAGTGCAGGGCGTTGGGAAGGGAACTGAAGAAGAATTGCGTGGGAAATGGGTGTGAATGCCTATCTTAAAAAGAAGGAAGGAATAGATAAGGGAAGTTAATGACATGGTGGCTCTTCGAAACCTAGAAAAAGATCTGAAGAGATAGTGTGCAGGAAATGATTGGTAAATTCTTGTACTGCTCAGGTTTTCTTTTTCAATTAATTGGTTGCATTATGCTTTACACTGGCTATTTAAATGGCTAGGTATTGCTGAACCTAAACGTGACATTGCCAGTGATTATGGTGACCTGTAAAGCTTTTGAATATTTGTTGTTTTCCTTTAAAGCTCTTATTTCTGAAATCATAACTGTCTCGGGTGTGGGTTTGATACATGTTTCATTTTTATTTTCAAAGTAACTTTCTGTTCTTACTACTGCAGACTTAGAAAATGATCAAAAATTAATACCTTCATGGTTTAGACATGGAGGCAAAGAGATGCATAAAATCAAACCACATCCTAAATATCATCTTTTAAAAAATAATCTATCTCAAAAGGTCAGTCTCATGGGTTTCTTATTTTAATACTGACATAATTAGATTCCTCCTAAAGATAGTTTTCTGATGGGAGTAAAGGCAAAAAACCGCTGGAATCTGCCCTTATTGCTTACATGTCTTGACTACAGTACCCTCTGGTTGTCAAAGAAGTATTTTGAGTTCAGATGCAATTTTTCATTTACTGTTGTGGGTTGCCAATGAGTAAGCCATTTCATAATAGTTCAGAAGCATGTAGACTGAGGAGTTTGTGATGATAGACAGCACAGCATAGTGTGAGGGTAGAAAGAAAGGAAGGAGGAATAAGAAAATGAATTTTAAGAGTGACAAGACTAATGTGTAAAATAAATACTAAAGGAGGTTCCTTTTCTTAATTGAATGCCTAAGGTATGACTTGTTTTGAGGCTGCTTGTAAACTGGTTCCCAAACTATTTAATTACTACTGTACCATTCATCTCACCCGTCTCAAAAATATTAATCATCAAATGGTAAAATATTAGCTTGTAGTAGGAGGGTAATGTCAGAAGCTGAAACTCCAGATCATTACAAATTCTGTCTCTCATCATGACCTTTTAAAGTCCATGCTAAACAAAATAAATAATTTTTTTTTAAGATTCTTGTCAATATTAAGAAATTAGGGATATAGGCGTAAAGTATTCTTGTCTGTATGACACATACATACACATACATAATACTTCATTAGTGCCTGACAATGTGGTCTTTGCTCCACAGCATTTCATTTAGGAGTTCATCTCTGTGTAAATGCTTCTGTGAATCAATGAAAAGAAATTCACAATTCAGCAAAACTGTCTGCTTTGATGTATCACTGTGTAGCAAATGAATCTTTGGAATCTGGAGGAGTGGATATTTGTAGTGGCTTTTTAGTACCTCCTTCAGAAGGCAGTTCTGTAGGAGGTAGGTTTCTCTTGCTGCAGGAGAAAGGAGGAGGTCTGGACCTAAAATGTGATAGGCTCGTGTTTGTTATGGTGAGAGGTGAGTGACTTCATGGTTGAAATTGTTAATAACTAGTATGAAGAGCACAAACTTAAGAATCTGAGAAACCAACAACCTCATTAAAGAACTGAGAAAATGCAACGCGCTCTTTGCCTTGCATAACCTGAGGTTCTGAAGGACTGAGACTGACTTTTTTCAGTGGTGGTGTTTGCATACAGATAATTACAAGCAGACTCAACTAATATGAAATGCTCTAAACGAATTGATTCAGCTAGACCTCCGCAAGAGAAAGATTCATGCTGTTTCAAAAATGATGCTGTCCTGTTTGGAGACCTGAAATCAGCAACAGTCGGTTTGAAAGTAATTGATTTGATGTCGAAGAGGAATTCTGCTTGGTCTGTTTACTGCTTTTGCCATGTGGACGAAAAAGAACAAACTGCGAGTGAAGTTACAGGTTTAAAACTTTGTTTCCTCAGCTGCCTCTTCTTTTCTTTCCTAAGTATAGTGTAGTTCTTTTAAGGGAAAGGGACATTTACTGATATTCAGTAAGGTAAACATTAAAAGATCTCTCATACGGCGTTTATATTTAAATGGTTATCACTGTTTCCCATGTTCTTCTGCTTTGCCATGTATAAAAGGTTTTTAGACATTACACTTTCTAAATGGAACGTTTTACAGTAGTTAATAGCTTCTTCAAGGAGAAGCTAATATTTGCATTCATCTTATAATTAATCTTCTATATTTTACATAATACAAAATAATGTGGTACTTTTTTTAGGCATTATAAGATATACTTTCAAATTTCCTTATTTAAAGCAGTAAAAATCCTGAGCTTTTGGATCAAATTTTTTTTTGTTTCTGGTGCTTTTCCAAACCAGTTTTCTTATTGTCATTGTGCATTCCAGGTTACATTTTTCATTTAGAAAATCTGTAATTTTTAGTTGGTGAAATGGCTTTTTTACTTTGAAATATGCACAGCCCCTATACAGATACATTTTTTGAGTCTGGATATATTTTTAACAAAATTTCTTAGCAGAATAAAACATCTCTATTTCTTAGACAGTGTTATACTGAAAATTACTACTGGAAATAGAATGAGCTAATCAATGTTGTTAACTTAAACTGATGATCAAAGTAAAAAGGAGGGAAGCATTGGGAAGACTTTGCGTAGGCTGATGCAAGTTGTATATTTTTGAAACAGAGTGTATGTATATTGAGAAAGTACTACCAATTCATCCCCCCACCTTTTTTACTTTTAAAATCAGTGATCCAGAAGGAAGCCTTCAAGCCATTCTGAGCCCCTTTTAAGAATTACCTACAAAGTCCAGCAGAAGCAGATGTAGAGGTTTAGGTTTTTCTGGCTGAAGGTTATACCAAAGGAAGTTAGCAGAGCCTGAACATGCTCTGGGAGCAGCATCTGTTTTTTCTATGTTACTTTCTTGTCTCAAGTAAGTACATTTTGGTTTGTGGATGGCACTTGGAAAAGCTTCCTTACTTTCTTACCCAATTAGTCCCTTTCAGTCTGTAATTAATAATAAAATGTCTCTCTTTGACTTATTAACTGGTGGCCACAAGTGCGTGCAAGTTATTTGGCCTTCAAGAGTATTGTGAAGGACTCTTGTCTGTCATAAGTCATGCTAATAAAAAAAGTGCACGCTACTAAGTTCAGTATTTTTTATTTTTTTAAATTAGTTTGTTCACTAGCCAAGTGTTGAAATAGAAAATTAGTGTTTTGGGTGGATTTTTACCTTCTCTAGTTCCACTATTCTGTATAGCTATAACTGTCAATAAATACATAGTTTTGTTTTTTTAAATTACTTCTCTACTTTAAATAGTTTTCATTACTGTTGACTAGTAAGAGGAGTTTCAGTTGTAGTATCCAGTAAGAATTATAATCTCGCTCCATAATATTCAAATAGTCGGAAATATTCAAAGAGGGACAATAACTTTCTGAACATTTTAGTCCAACATGTCTATTTCATGCATCTAGGATGCAGCAGCTTTAAAAGTTAGTGTTCCAAATTTGGCTTATTTTAGTGACTGACCTTGACGTGCATATCTTATCTGAATAATTGTATACAGAAACATGAAATATTAATTGGAGTTCAGGTAGCAAAACAAACAAACAAAATCAGTTATTTTAAATCAAATATTATTTTCCTTTCCTGACTGAAGCTTAAAGAAACAGTTCTGTATTCGGCATTGGTTGGAGAATTGATACTTACTTAAGTAGGAATTTGATGTAGAAAAACGAAACAAGCCATTTACAGTGGCTGAGATACTTCAGTATCAACAAGATGTTGGAGGAGAATTTTACTTTTCTTGGAGCGAAGCACAAGTATTGCAGGGGACATGTCAGATCACTACAGGACCGCATTGGAAGTCAGTGGGGTGAGCCCAGAAAAGCAGATCAGCTAAATCAGCTTTCCTCTGGGGTCAGGTTTGATCAGATCCACAATCTGATGCTTGAGTCATTGGGGTGGGGCGCTATTGGGGAGGGGAGGTGTCTTTTTTCTTTTTTTTCTTTTTGTGACTGAAATGTGTAGACCTCCATTCCATTTTGTAAACATCGTTTGAAACTAAGTGTTATTTATAAATATATCCAAAACATTTAATTTTCTTTTCTTTTTCAGCAGTATTGACTATATTGGAGATAGGAAGTGATGTAGTTTTAATTTGGTTTACTAATAGTGTAGTCATGTAGTTCAGTGAAAATACTACATTGTTTATTGAACTATTGCAATGCAGCAGTCCAACTTTTACATTGATCCACTAAATTGACTGAATTACACGTAAATACCTGAAATAGATATTGTGCTATTCTGAACTTTCCAGTTTTCCAGCATAATTTTTCAAAGGCTGGTATCTTCTTTCTGTGAAAATTTTAAAGTTGTGGTTAAACCATGTAATTCAAAGGTTGTGGGTTTTGGTTTTCTGAGTAGCAAAGCAGGTATTTGGCAAGTGTCAGCTTCTGGATTTTGTCTTGTTACACCATGCTCACTTTCTTGTGATTGCAAAGTAAAAAATGTGGTTGAATTGAAGTAATTTAATATATAGATTTAAATTGTATTTGTTGACAGAACTATGAATACACTGAAACAATGCATTGATTTTTAAAAACACATAATATTTGGTCTCACACATTGTCACAGTATTATATAAATTTTAAATAATTTTCAGTGATTGCCTCTCTACTCCAGTTTTGTAAATTATTTGTTAGTTTTGAAATGCGAAAGGAGAGATAAAGCCTCACTAATATATTGTCTTTTCATTTAAAGTTTACTCAGTAATAGCTGCTTACTGATCCAAAGGGGATGAACTTTACTTTGCTTCACTTTGTACAGACTGTTTTTCACAGATTCTTACCTCAAATGCTCCAATCTGCCAGGAAATTTCACAATCTTTAAATGTGAGCTTAGTGACAGCCCTTATCTCTAAGGGTCCTCATGTGGTCTTGTGCTGCGCTAGGTAAACACTGAAAATGTTAGGAAAGGAAAGAAGCTTCAGACACCAATTACTGCTTAAAATACCTGCTTGCATGTCTGTTACCACATGCGCCATACCAGTACTGTGTACCAGTTCTACAGAACATCTTACCAGAGCAGTGTTACACTTAGTACAAGGGCTTTTTTCTCTTGTTTGTTTTGTCTCTTAGTGTTTTCCTCTTTCATCTGCTCTTCCACTTTTTGCATTTTCTGTGCCTGATATGTGCATGTTCTGTGTCCCTTCTTTCTGCTCCGAGTTTCCTTACTATTTTACAGGTGTCCATCATTATTCTTCTTCTGAGGACTGGGGAGGAGGCTTTAGCCTTCCTCTGAGGAGTGGGGATTTAGCTTCTATCGTCAGAACACTTAATATACATCAACACATTAACGTAACATTTTGTATTCTGCAGGTTGGGAATCCACGTGTTGAGCTCACGCTTTCTGAACTTCAAGATATGGCTGCCCGACAACAGCAGCAGATTGAAAATCAACAGCAAATGTTGGTTGCTAAGGTAATGATTATATACAGATCATAATAAATACAAATTTCCTTCTAGAAACGCAAGCATAAGTTTCATGCATACAGAAAAACACATTAATTCATTTTAGATAAGCTCAAGAAAGAGCTTGAGAAATCCATTGTATTACCAAGTTAATCTTAACCTAGGCAATATACAACATTACAGTGTAAATGATACTATAACAACCTATGTCAAGCCAAATCATGTGTCTTTAGAAAAATATTGCTAAGTTTTGTTTGTCTCTCTTGTGACGCCCACTTCATGATCTGTGATAGACCAGGCTTGACTTTATGCTCATCTTTAGTAGCTCATTCACTCCAGTATAGTAATAGTGGTGTGAGATGGGAATATGCCTGCTTCATACATATTCATGTATTACATTTCCAAAGTCTCTGAGATGCAGGAATCTAAGTATGGTTTCAGAGTTTAATGGGTTTAATATTTTTGACGTTGCTGTAGGTATTATAATATACAGTATGCATTAGATGCCTGGAGTACCTACGAATCAACCTATCAATTCTGTTCTTTCTTGATGGAAATAACGTAGAAAAAGAAACATTTTCCTTGTGTGCCCAGCAGAAGGACTGTTATTTAGAACTGGGACATTATTTTGCAGTAGGTCAGCTTGTTTAAAATGGTCCGTTGGACATATTTTGTCGTCTTTTGGAAGCTGGATAACAGCATTGGAAGTTCATTTTGCAACAGCACGAAAAGCGTTGATAGCATCAGAAAACGAATGTCAGAGGAAGCTTCACAGATGTGTTAGAATGAGTGTCCAGGCTAGGGTTGTATTTGCACGTATATGTCAATTTGATATTTAGTCTAAAAAAATCTTGAATCTCTGCTCTAAAACAGATTTGTTAACTTTATGTTAAGAGTTTTTCTAGGAGGACTGATACATATCTTAACTAGATAGAAATGTTTCTGATTTCTGGAAATAAAAAAACCCAGTGATCATAGCAATGGGTTTTTCTAAGTTAACTTTTTTTTTTAAATAAGTGGGTAATGGGTACCTCTTGTCTAAAACCTCATTTTGTCAGGAACAACGTTTGCGTTATCTGAAGCAGCAAGAACGTCGTCAGCAGCAGTCTGTTTCTGAGAGTGAAAAGCTTCAAAAACTTAAAGAACGAGTTGAAACCCAGGAGACAAAGCTGAAAAAAATCCGTGCCATGAGAGGACAGGTGGACTACAGCAAGATCATGAATGGCAATCTCTGTATGTGGAAATTTTAAGTAGTTTATTTAATTTAATTTACTATTCACTGCATGACTAGCAAATAATGCTGTATTGCTAGTCAATATAGCATTGAAGCAGGATTTCGGATATAATGTTTTTGTCTTACGGAGGGTGCTGTGTTTCTATGAAATTTGTATATGATGTAACTTTTTGTTTGTTTTGTATAGCCAGGCATAAAGTCAGAATAAGTCTATTCTCTTAACTATTAGAAAATACTATGACTGTTAGAAAATTTGATGCGTGCATGCATATACTAGATTTAAAACTGTTGTGTTGTATTTATCAATACCTGTAGGATTAAAAAATTAACAACTTCTGCAGTACTTAATTGTTTTTTGTTATTTTTATCTTGTTAATTTTAGCAACTGAAATTGAGCATATAAGTGCCATGTTCCAGGAAAAGCAACAGGAGCTACAGGCTGCAGTGTTAAAAGTGGATCAACTTACTCAGCAACTGGAAGATTTAAGGAAAGGGAAGCTGAATGGGTTTCAGTCTTACAATGGACAGATGACAGGACCTGCAGCAATAGAATTAAAAAAGTTGTATCAAGAGCTACAGGTGAGTAACAAAGAGATGTGGTTTGGATGATAGCTGTAGATTTTAAAACGTTGTATTACTGTTCTTACCGGTGGCCGTTTGGTGGCATCTCATAAAATTGATGTATTGGAATGCTGTTAATGTGTGAGGTTGTAGTTAGCATATAACCCTTTCTAAAACAGAATTTCATTAGCTTTAAAAATATTTTTGTTGTTGCTCATACACATAATGATCCAAAGCATGCAAGTGTTCTGAGGGGCATTTCTCAGCCCCTAATACTGAAATACTGAACGTTGACGTAATCTAGTATTTGTTTAATCTCTCTTAAAAAAAAAAATTTAAAACATTCATTTTGGTACTTTTCTATTTTGCAAAGAACTAGGTGTAGCAAGCTCACTTAGATGTCATCTTAACTTGGAGCCATGACAATGAATAAAAGTTAAATTAAAATGCATTGTGAAAATATAGCTATAATATCTGGTGTAAATAAACAAAACACATAAGAATTAAAGAACACATTTTAACAGAATCGTCAAAAATATAAGCTGCACTGTATCCACTGCACTATATAGTACACTATAGCTGCAGTATATTCACACAGTAATCCCTGTATCAGTCATATATCTTCCTCCAAGAAGACTGTTAGATCTAAAGTGTAGTTCCCGTATGAATAATTAAATATTCAATGTACGTTGTCCAGTTTTTATGATTAAAAGTTATGGAATACTTAATTGTGTGCCAGTGTATCAGGATTTGAAGGCTTTTCTTATTTGCTCATGTACTTTATTGTGATCAAGGCAACAGCTCTAATAAATACTTAATATTTATAAATTAATTTAAATTTCAAAATTAGTCTTGCTCATTTCTTTACATGAACAAATACAACATACAATCCATGAATAAGCATCCTTTTTCCCTCTTTTTCCCCTTTCCCCATTTATACAAGGCATATCTGCCTTTCAAGTATTTCTAAGTGAAAAGATGTATTTAATACGTATCAACTACTTTATTAGGACACTTTTTCGCTGTTTTATTTTAAGAGTTTTTCATGGTTGAAAATGCTAATTTGACAGGCTGTGTGGAAACATAGCATTAGAGACATCAGAACAAGTTGCCAATCGAAGTTGCTTTAGGTTTTTTAACAACCTATTAAAAACCAACTTGACAACAGACAGAATGAAGTAACTGTCCTAACAAGTGCTTCCCTCCTCTCCCCCCCCCCTCTTTTTTTTTTTTTTTTTGAAGATTCGTAACAGGCTTAACCAGGAGCAGAACTCCAAGCTTCAGCAGCAGAAAGAACTCTTAAACAAACGCAATATGGAGGTGGCCATGATGGACAAGCGAATCAACGAGCTGCGTGAACGACTATACAAGAAAAAAGTTGAGGCACGTCAAAAAGAAAACATTCCTGTAAGATAAACTGTTAAAAGGGCCACGCTTTAGTTTATCAAGAGCCTATAAAAACTACATAGATCTCACTTTTTCCCAGCTGAGCAATACAATTACATCTAAAGAACCTATTTTAAAAGTAACGGACTTCTTAAAACTATTTTAATGTTTTCCATAGATATCAGAAAACTGTTAGACAGTTAGACAGAATGTGTTTTCTTTTATTTTTCTCTGTGGCACAGACCATACTATATTAAAAATTATAGTAGTTTATATTTCTAGGAAGGAAAGTGTGATTATGGGCTGTGTTTCAAAGCATTAAAGTATAAAAAGTTTGGTTTAAATAAAATACCGATCTTCCAATATGGAAAACTGATAAAATATAAATGGTATGATAAAGTTAGTCTTAATAGTTGCCTGGAACTTTGAAAAGAAACTAGATACACAGTAAACCATTTATCTAAGGGCTAGAGAGATCAGTTCTAGATTTCCATTTGTATTCCTAGCTGGAGGTAATGCTTTTAAAAAAAAAAAAAAAAAAAAAAAAAAACAAAAAAAAAACCCAAAAAAAAAAAAAAAAAAAACCCCACCAAACATATTTGATCATTTTAAGAACTCATTTTAGTCCATTTGCCTAAAAAAGCACAGTGAGAGAGTCCTTATGCAGATAAAGGTTTCTACAAGAAATGTATGTGCTGTGGCTGAGAAATTTCATTTTTAGGTGTTGATTTTAGGGAATAAAATTTGTACTTTCTACTTTTTGGGGTTTGGGTTTTTTTGGTAGAAGTATGGGGTATGGTACCTTAATTACTGAAGTGTCTTTGCTGCAGTGCATGGTTCTAGATAATTAAATTTAGACCTCCTGTTTGTGCACAAATGCCTAGATTAAATGGAATTTCACGTTTCAATTTGATTTTTTTTTAAATTTTTTTTTTTTTTAGTTGAATCGTATTAATGGAACTTCTTCACCCCAGTCATCCTTGAGTGCTTCGGGAAGGGTGGCAGCAGTAGGACCTTACATCCAAGTTCCAAGTGCTGGCACTTATGCTGTACCAGTAGATCCGGTTAAGCCACAGTCTCTCACTATTGCTTCCAGCTCAACACATGGAAGATCAAAATCTGGTAAGCGCTTAAGTGTGGTATTTATTAATACACATGGTTTGGAAATGAGTAAAAGAGAAAAAGAGTAATCTTGGGGCACCCAGTATTGGTATAACCTCTGTAGGGGAAGAGGCAAGTGCTGTTCTGGGAATTGGACATTAGTCACTTGATATGAGGCATTTTTGCCTCTTTCCGTGAATTTTTCTTAGGAGATAAGAGTTTTCTTTGAAATTTTACTAGCTGGTACACCTCTAAAAGGAGCACATGTTCCTTTACAGATTCTAGGTTCTGTCTTTAATAGCTTTTCAATTATTTTGTGTATTTGAATATACTAATGAAATGAACTTTGTGGCAAACTATATTATAAACACCTATTTACAGTAAGTTGCTTTTTGTTAAGTAAATCAAAGCTATTGGGAAAAAGTAAAAATAATATTACTCCTCAGAAGGGAGACCAAATACAAAAATAGAATAAAACTTTGGGAAGTTTTTTCTCCAGCTGAGATATGAAAATTTGTGGTGCTTGAAGCATTTCTGAAATGGAATAACCTTAGCATTGATGCTATTTACTTGTTTCTGCCTTCATTAGTGAAGGAGCTGCCTCTTCAGAGGCAAAAACTCCCCAAAACTTGATGTCCAAAATTGACTCCCATGTCTCCCATAATAATTCCATTTACATTATAAAATATATTTTTTTTTTTTTTAATTTACATTGGACACTGAAAGAAGCAGGTCATGACATTTGTGCCTTAAGTTCTCTTTCTGGCAAAGCTCACCTCTCTGGTCACATCTTAGCAAAAGCAGAATTCTTAAGAAATGGCTAGCTAGGAAAACACGCATAACAAAAATTAACAATCCCATGGGTCAAACCACAGGACTTCGTTTACCTGGTCTTCTAGGAGAGATTTAAAAATGAGATAAGCAATGACCACTAGAGCAAAGCTTCTGCAATATTCACATACGCTCCAGTACTTAAAACTGAATACTTAGCAAAGCTTGCAGCTTTCTTCCAAATGGGGAGAAAGAGATGGGAGGAAGAGATGGAGGGAAGACAGTCTGAACCTCTCTGTAGGAAAGAATGACAGAAATGCTCCCCCTCAAAAAACCCAAGATAAAGAAGTGAAATTATCAAACGGAACTTTAAAAAAAAAAAAAACCAAAAAAAAACCTCAACGTCTTTTCCATTGATATTAGTGATTTAGCAATACCTTTAGTTTAATTCAAAGGCTGTACAAACCCCCACTGTCGTTTTATGGAAAGGTCTTAGGAATATGGAATGACTTAATTGTGTAGTGACAGACTTGCAACAGTTTTGTTTTCAGACGTGGATTTCTCTTCCACATATGGGAAAGGACAGCTCATAACTTTTAAGTTCACCAACCAAAAGTAATTTGCTATTTTGTAAATATCAACCTCAAAAGTTATACATACCCACTTCTAGACCTCAGGAGGTTACAAGATCTCTGAATGACAACTTTTTGATTTTACAAAAGTAATTACCTTAGGACTGACTTGCTTATTACTCTGAATGTACTTGAATTAAGTCCTATAAGATAGATTTATGTAAAGAGAAGTTTATATGCTCCCAGGAAGAAAAGAAATTGAGAATTTTTTTTTTCGACTGTCACGCTTTTATTTCTCATTATCTGAGTGTTCCTGTTCTAATTTCTCCATTGTCATTGTTATAATTTTTCCACCACTTTTTTTTCTTTCTTTTTCTGTGTAACTGGATCTGCCTTGGTGTGTCCGGTAGAGACGGACTGTGGGTGTGTGAAAAAATCTCCAGACACCTGGAAGGTTTCTGATTTAGACATAATAGTGGATCCTATTCTGTCACCTCCCACTTCTCTTCAGTCTGCTGTTCACAATGTCATCCGCCTGGCACCTACTGTCTTTGACACCCAGCACTGTGAGTCCGTAGAAGATCTCTGGCTAGCTAAGAACTCAGTTTTTAATATGGTCATCTGAGCTCTTGCATACAGATGCATATTAAACAGCATCTTTAGAACTTGTGTTGTGGTCTGGCATGCAGAAGATGCTGTTGAAATGTACAATTGTTGAAAAGTTGCTTTTCGTCTTTGAAGGAAACAGATTTGCAGCAAATTCATCCCTGGAGTACTGGAGTAGTGTACTAGGGATGAGTTTTCTTTGTTGAAAAACCTTGACATTTTCTAATTGTTATTAGAAAATCTGTGGTAATCACCAAAGCATGTTTTACTGTATCTCAAATTAGATAGCTGTATTACATACAGGCTTAGCTTGAGTTACATTGTGGGAAACTTTGAGTTTCCATGTTGTGCTGGCCCCAGAGTTGGGATACAAGCTCACTCTGTCCAAGTCAATAGCAAGAATCTTGCTGACTTCCACTGGACAAAAATGTTACACTTGTTTTGTACTTCAGTTGCTATAGTAAGTATCCTGGATCCAGACCTACAAAAATTTTTAGGTAAAATCGGAGAAAATGCACAAAACCTGTTGTGTCTGCATGTCACCGTCTTATTTATGTAAATACGAAATGGGGGGTGGGAGTTGAATTACACTGGGTGTTAGGTAGACTTACGAGTGGCAGCCAAGAGGGTACATTTGAAGGAGAAAATGAAGCCAGTTGGCTGAAATGGCTGTGGGGTGGCTGAGAGCAGCAGCTAGTGAGAGCTTGTCAGAAGGGCGTTGCCATCAGATGGGCAAGAGTGTCTGGGACCTGTTCAGCCTAACCGAAGACAGCAGAAGGCAGACGCTGTTTGGCTGCTTCCTCTTAGCCCCTATCGCGCAGGATCTGGCGCTATACACTGCAGTTGCAGATTGCAACAGCAGCTTAGTTGAGCGCATGAGATCCAGTTTGGGTTGTGGGAGTACGTGAGAGGTGCACTCATAAAACATGCATGGTAGTTGGCAAGTCTGCCAGATTGTAATAGGAAGGACATAAAGGTGGGAGCAGTTATATTCTGATGTTTATGTAAGCAGAATGAAATGGAGAAGTTAGAGAGAGGAGAGAGAGTTTGAATTTACTTTCAGTCTGTTATCTCAGAATCTGGGCATGAACCTGCTAATATTTGGAATTCGAAGGATTACAAAAAGGTTTTGTATAACTATCTTTCTGATAGAAGAGTGTGGGCTTGTATTTGCAGGTAAGAGAATTAAATTCTTTGGGTTTTTTGCTGCTGTTTCTGCAAGTGCTTTCTTAATAGCTAAGCTTACGGTAGAGATGCTTTCATGTTTAGCGTGAATCAGTTATAACACCTCTTACTGATCTTCAGAACAAAAATTTTACTGAACTATAACCTTACTGAAGTTACAGAACATCCTGTGAATTTTGTAAGGTAAATGTTAATTCAGTGCATACTGAGAAAATTTGCCATTATTTAGGGTCAGAGTGTTTACACAGTCATCTCTTTTGGTCTTGCTTTTGATAACCAGGTGACTAAAACCAAAAACAAACAAAAATCCCAACATGTCCAGTTCTCGGATGTTGCCAGTACTAAAGCCGGGCCTCATTACTTTACTTCCTGACAGTTTGCAAGTACAAAAAGTGATTTCTGGACTATGTACTATATTCTCAGTGTCTAAGTGTGAGAGTGTTAGCCCTATTGAAATGACCAACCGCGAAAATACTCTTGCTCCAAAGTATTATCTCTCAGAATTTAAACACAGTTGATCTGAATTTGAAAGGTTAATACAATATAGTGTGCGTAATAGTAAGGAATGGTGTGCACGTGTAATTAAAACATAACTAGTATGGTAGCTTAAATGTGGAAGTACAGCTTTTTTTATCTCACTTAAAAGCGATATAATTTTCACAATAAATAGGTTTATGAGCTAATGGAGTGGATTTGCACTCATATAATGAAAACACTGGGTAGTGATTGCCAAGAAATCTTCGGGTTGTCATTTCCATGGGGGGAGAGAAAAGGGATACTCAATAAAGAGGACAAGGCTTATGGATAGAAAATAGAGTGGTGATGTTAAATTCACTGTAATTAGAGTGGTCCTATGCAGGTTATTCTCAGACTGTCCACTATATTTGACAGAGGATGGCAAAGAATTCTAGAAATAGCCTTGCTGACTAGGGGCTTTAAACTGACATGAAATGGGAAACTTTACCATTAAATACCCAATTCTCATTTGATGCTGTCTTACTACGGGGTCCAGAAATCTCAGTAGATATACACACAGCCCCCCACACACCCCACCCCCCATTTTAGTTGTTATCCTCTAGTAAAGTTAGTTACATGTCATCTTTACTGATCCTAAGTGCTCCACCAAGATAATGACAGGCAATAGGGAAGGAGAAATGATCTCTGATCTCCTTAGAGTAAGAGCAACCTGAAGGTTAATCTTTTAAAGGCAAATCAAAGCCTTAGGATCTAACCAGGGATCTATTTAGTTACTATAAAACAGATCTAATTATCAGGCTATTTAAACTGTCTCGCTTACTTAGAGAACAGAAACCAAATAGTTTCACACAGTTAATAAAGAAACACATCAATGCATCTAAGACTTCAGTAAGGATTTGTTGCTTCAGTTTATGTGCAGCTGTGCATGATTTTTTGCATATGATGAAGATAAAAGCCCATGACTTGTATCTTGACACTGTGAATTGACGTTGTCAGCTGACTTTATAAATTTCTTTAAAATTAAATCTCTGGGGCAATTCTAGTATCAGGTGAGTATGTTGAGGAAAAAAAAGGTAAGTTAACTGCCACTTCCAGCAAAAGAATGTATGCTTTTGTTCCACCCCATTGTTGAAATGTTTTGGTTTTTTATGTCCTGTTGTGAGTGAATGAATCTAGTAACCATAGTTTAAATTTGGGGTAAGTTCGCTCAGAGCTTACATAGACTTAACATTTAGCATAACTTGACAGTGTCTCTGCATAGTACCAAAAGAACTATGTTGATGAAGTGTTTCTGTAAGGATTTTTGTTCTGAACTTGTTTGCCTTCTAATAGTAGAATATGCAACACAAACAAAAATGTTCATCTTTTTTTTCTATAGAAATTTTCAATACAATTTGAACATCAAAGGGTTATGAACAGCATATTATATGCAGTGATTGGGCTTTCAGTATTGATTTCTGAATGAAATATTAATAGTGATTTATCTCACTTCTGGAATCAAATTAATCCTATTGTAATCTAAGCTATTCCATTTCACATGTTGTTTTGCTTGTTTACAATGGTGGTGTGGATTATCTTAAATATAGTATTTTTGTCTGTTTTAAAGCTAACGATGGAAATTGGCCAATACTTAAACAGAGCTCAACCCCTGTGGTGAAACCCCCTCAGATCTCCAACACAGACTGGAAAGAATCAAACATGGATACTGCTTTAAAACAAGGAACTATATCCAGCCAGCCTTTGCCAACTTCAGTATTAGGAAGTACTGATAAGCTGGTGGGTTTCATCTGTGATACATTTGTAGATCTGTTTTGCTGAAATTATGAACCTTTGGCTTCCATAGCTGAACTCACTTCAGTTCCATACATACTCAGTTTCCCTCCTGATGATTATTTAAAAAGTCGTTAAGAAAATTACCTTTGTATTCCTCCTGTTCCTTTCTGGTCTTATCACATTATAATATTTTTTTTTTCAACTTCAGTAGTTTGTATTCTTTTCCGTTCTTTTACATATCTGGTTTCCCTTTTTCTCTCCCTTTGCTTCGCCTAATTGTCTCCCCCACCTTCCTATTTTTCTAATTCAAATCTTTGTTACTCTTTCTCCTTCGTGTAGATTCTCACTTTTTCAATGTGCTCTTTTTATAACAAAAATCCCACAAAATAAGTCATTAAATCTATCCTTGATTGAGTCCACTGGTGTTGTCTGTCTCCACTGTTGATTTAGGTCTTTATGAATTCTTTAAGACTGTAATCTTTAAAGAATAAGGACCTTGTCTATAAATAGTTTTGGGAAACTCTGTTATCACACTACGTATTATCAAATACATTATCAACAAGATACCAAGATCTAAAACCTGGAACAAGTTATTCAGGCTTTTTAAAAGTATGCAAACAGTTTTGGATTCATATTAATGTATTATAGCTGAAGATGCCTTTAAACAGTGGCCTCTGTCTGATGTATGATGAGGTCTTTTGATAAATTCGGGTAGTCATATCTAATGATTAAGGAACACAAATTGTTTTTATTGACTCCTTTGTTGTCACACAAGATGATTAGTATGTTTTGTTGAATGAGGAATATTCTTGCTCACAAGTACTTTATTTAATTAAATGGTGTATATACTATTTGTTGTTCCTGTATAGGGTCTTGACCTGGGGAAGGTGCCACCAACAGTTCCTGGTGTAAGCAAGCAGTTGCCTCAAAACTATGGGACCTATCCAAGTCCAGTTCCCTTAGGAACAGGTTCTACAAATTCTCTAGAAAGAAGGAAGGATGGCAGTCTGCCCAGACCTGGCACCAGTATAACAAATCGGCAAAGACCTGTTCCACTTCCGCCGCCAAGCAACGTACATCAGCCCAGTTCTTCACAACAGATTCAACAGAGAATTTCTGTACCTCCCAGCCCTACGTATCAACCTTCCGGTCCCCCCTTGTTTCCAGGAGGAGACGGCAGGCCAGAACTCCCTTTAACTGTGGCAATCAGACCTTTTCTAGCTGATAAAGGATCAAGACCTCAGTCTCCCAGAAAAGGGCCACAGACAGTGAACTCCAGTTCCATCTACTCAATGTATCTTCAGCAAGCAACACCACCAAAGAATTATCAACAAGCTGTATACAATACATTAAATAAGTCAGTAAAAGCAGGTAGAATATATTTTGCTTTATTTTTTTCCTTTGAAATAGACTGTTAAGATCTACTTACTGGGCTTAGTTTACTTTCCGTATCAGTTTGAAAAACTTGTGTAAATCTGTGAGAAGAGGAAAGATATTTGTATGTATGCATGCAGCATGGCAGGAAAATGATCTCATATATTTTTGGGGTGATAAATAAGTAAACATTCAACTACCTTTTGTTTAAAACAAGATGCAATTAGAACAGTCTGCATACTCTACCAATACTTTCAGAAATGAGCTGAAAAAACAGTGTCTAGAGAGAAGTTTTCTCCTCTTACTGTTTCCTTGCGAAAGAGGAAAAACATTTCAAGTGTTACTTGTAGCTTATAATTGTAAGAAGCATCACCGTCACCAACAGGTGAGTATTTATTTCTGATAGGTTTCAATATAATTAATTTGATTTTTTTTTTCTTTCTGTCAAACAAGTAGCAACAGAGATACGTGCAGTTTATTTGCAAATATTTTATTATGTAATTTAAGAAGGGTTCTTCACTGTTTTCTATCTTTCTTTTCTTCAGTCTATGGAAAACCTGTATTACAATCTGGTTCGACTTCTCCCTCCCCCTTGCCGTTCCTTCATGGTTCTTTGCCTGCCCAGACTTCCTCACAGCCACAATCTCAGCCTCAGACTGAGGTCTCTGAAAAAGATCAAGAGCTGGAAAATGCTCCACCATCCAGTGAAAATAGCAATGTGGAAAACATTCCTCGTCCTCTCAGTCCTACTAAGCTCACGCCTATTGTGCATTCACCCCTACGATATCAAAGTGATGCTGACCTCGAAGCTCTGAGAAGAAAACTGGCCAATGCTCCTAGGCCATTAAAGAAGCGTAGTTCTATCACTGAACCAGAAGGCCCAAGTGGACCAAATATACAAAAATTATTGTATCAGCGCTTTAATACTCTTGCTGGAGGAATAGAAAGTGCTCCTTTTTATCAGCCAAGCAATCCACAGGACTTCATAGGCATCTTAGCTGATGTTGATAACGGTAACACTAGTACCAATGGCAATATTGAAGAACCTATTTCCGTGCAACCTACAGTTCCTCTTCCTGATGAGCCACCCCCTTCGTCTGATGCCAATGATAATGAATTACCTTCTCCTGCTACTGAGGAACTGATAAGCACTGAAACCATAAATCAAACATCTGAGACAACTGAAGATAACAACAACAATCCTGCTATAGTTCCTTCTACTGAAGAGTCATCCAGTCCCACACCTGAGGTTAGTTCTCCAGTAGAAGATGAAGCTCCTTTGCCACCTGCGCTTCCTCCTCCGCTTCCTCCAGTAAGTAACAAAGCAGTAAGACAATTTTGTGAACTATAAAATTAGCTGCATTCTTAACCATAAGTGGAAGATGGTAAGCTTATACGAAATGGTATGTTTGCACTTCAAGTTTCACGATACTAAAAGAAAATCAGGGGGCTCCAAGGAGAAAGCTGATGGATTATTTTCTTTTCTACTGTAGCTGTTTAATAAGGAAGATATGCATACAGGCAACAGGAGGTTGTGTATGTACTTTAGGTCGTAGAACTTCTGGGGGATATACTCTTGTTGTAGAATTAATTCTAGAATCTGAGATTCCATAAAAAATACGTGTTTCACTTCCCCAGGCCTACAAAGTTATCTATTTGTATGAAACTAAGGGCAAGCTATGTCAGTGGGAAGCTTTTTAATTTGCAAGCAAGCTGAAATAACTGTTCTGGGAGAACAGCAGAGAGATGCAAGACTGGGGCTGACAACACAAACAGCAACACAGCCGACTTGTTTTAGCAGAAATGTTTTTCTAATGGGCTTGTCACATAATTTGAATTGCTTTCAAAGTCCCTCCTCCAGCTCCACCAAAATCTTTTAATTACTTGTCATTACCAAAATCCTACAGCATATGGAGAATTGAAAGTAAGAAGACAACTGAATTTTATTCTCAGTTGTTGATATGACTCACTTTAATATTGGTTTCAGAGAATATGTCCACTTCTTGATTCACGTAGGGACCTTCTGCCAATTTGACTGCAGTGTGCACAACGCCTTGCATGCATTTTCCATGAGCAAAAGTGGGCCAGGATACTTCTGGGAGAATGGAATATGCTGGCAACAGATATTACTCATACTGCGAGAGGTTTATTTTCCAAACTGCAACAGCCGTACTAAATAGGAGCATAAATGAAAACGGATCTTAGAGTGCTAGAGACTGAAAGCACTCTATAAAAGCTGTAATTAATAACAGATTTTTTTTTTCTGGAAAGTGACACATGTGAATGATTCAGAATATTCTCAAAACACATTTAAATGTTTTTCAGATCTTGAGAATACTTCTTCTGATAAACACCAGCTAGAATGTCACATAAAATAGCTTCATGTTCTGTACTTTTCTTTCCCAGAGCAAAACTTTTAACTTGTCAGCACTGACCTACAGCAGACACTTTTGCTAATTCAAGGCAAAGATTTGTCTGAGCAGAGACAGATACTCAGGCTTGTGTCATGCTTTCAGCTGTAAGCAAAAGTTCTGACGGTGTCTCAGACAATCCACCAGAAACACATTCAGCTCATATTAGACACAATTTAGATGGTGGTGTGCAAAACCCATGGACTTAAGTACTTCGTTCCTTGTACTCGCTGCCTTTAATTAGAAGCTTCCAGATTATATTGGCACGCTTTTTCATTTTTTTAACCTTATAAGATGTAGTAAGATATCAAGCCTTTTATTTAGAGAATTTATAATAGAAACGTTTGGATAGTTCTAATTACCATTTAAGGAGGATGGGATTCTTCATCTAGTTAAAAAGTATCATCTGAATCATTTGTAATACCTATGCAAGCTGAAATGATGCCTTCCAACCTTCATCTCTACTCAGACAAAACGTACCAACTTGAAGAAACCGAACTCAGAAAGAACAGGCCACGGCTTGAGAGTGAAGTTCAATCCCCTGGCCCTCCTCCTAGATGCTTCTTTGGAGGGAGAATTTGATCTTGTACAACGAATCATATATGAGGTGAGCTTCTAAACAGTGGCAACCTCTTCAAATATTTAGAAAAGGAAAACAAAGTGCTGAACTATTTTATGTTTTCAATAGGTTGATGATCCCAGTAAACCAAATGATGAAGGAATTACACCTTTGCATAATGCAGTGTGTGCTGGTCATCACCACATCGTGAAGTTCCTGCTTGATTTTGGTGTCAATGTAAACGCAGCAGATAGCGATGGGTGGTAAGATTTTTAACTCGGCATCTGGGAGAAACACTATTTTGATACACATTCAAAATTTAGTTGACACCTGTTTTAGGAACAATTTCCTTCCCCTTCACCCCCAGCAAATGCACGCTTTCTAATCTCCAGGTGGTGGCGAACTCAAATGCAAGGTTATGCTGTGTTCAACTCACATGCAAGCACACTTAAATCATAAAGTATATTACATTTTGGTTTTACTTAGTGGTATAGTTGCATTTCTTTCTTGTTCACATCCTGAAGTAATTAAACTGTAAATAACAAATGACAAAAGCTAATTTGCTTAAGTTTCATCTTCATATAACTCACCACAGATTTTGGTGTTCTTGAAGAATTGAGCCTTACAGGTAGACGCATCACTTCAGAAGCGTTTGGAGGGGATGTGAAACCTTGCTGTGCTGATCTGTTTTGCTATCAATCACCTTTGTTTACCTGTCAAATTTCCTCATATTGAAAAAAATACCCTTTTATACCCAGCAGCTTTGCAAGATATGAAAATCGACATTTTTCCTAACGTCTGTTTTATAATGTTTGCGTTTACTGGAGTTGGGTAAATCCTGGAATCCACTCCAGTTGCTTGACAGGTTTTAGACGGCAAGACGAAATAGTTAGGATTCATAGAATTTTTTTTTTCATGCGTACATTTTTTGCTTTATTTCAGGACACCTTTGCATTGTGCTGCTTCTTGCAATAGCGTTCATCTGTGTAAACTGCTGGTTGAATCCGGGGCAGCTATTTTTGCTTCTACTATAAGCGATATAGAAACTGCTGCAGACAAGTGTGAAGAGATGGAAGAAGGTTATATTCAGTGTTCCCAGTTCTTGTATGGTAAGCTGTGATGCTGCTTTACAAACTTTTTTAGCTTTCTAAAATTCATGCCTTTTTGTCTCTCTGATCTGTATGAAACATCTGCTTAGGTCCCAGACTTGACAATACTGCCCATCAGCTGCCTGTTCTTTCAGAATGCTAAAACCAGAATAGTCTTTTCATTATTTTGTTGCTCCTAGTCCTTCTGTTCACAGGCTCCTCCTAATGTTACAGTTGTTCAAAGTTTGATTTGGCTTAATTTCAAGGAAATGCTTCCATGGGGAGGTTTTGACAGTAACAGTGAGTTGTCAAGTACCTTGACAGAGATATTCCAACTTCCAGATGGACGAATTTCTAGCAGATCACATGAAGAAACATATACTTTATGAATGATTAACTTACAGAATGTATGTAGTTACTAAGATATATTTTGCAAGAGAAGTATTTTGATGGAGCAGACAAATTTTTAATTTACATCAGAGAACGTAAGCGTCATTAAGCCTCTATATACCTGATGTTGTGCAGATTTTCAAAAGCTTCAAGTGTTACTTTATAAGGCCTGCTGTAGAAACATACAGCTGGTCTATAAAGCTGCTTTGCTCAAACATTTGTAAAATTATTTTTATCCTTATTTGAATAAAAGATTGTAAAGTTTCTATGGCATATGTAACAAAAGAGAAAAAACTCATGTTCTAAATGGGTTTAAAATAGTCTGTAAAATTTGGGTTTATCATGCAGTTAAATTTCTGAAAGCATTTCATCATGGAAGTGCTGAAAATTGTTCATAAAGTTTTATTAATAAGAATAACATTTGGGCCACAGTGTCCATATTAAAAATTTCAGAGGGAAAAATAGGATATTTTACCATCTAGTGCGTTCTCTAATTTGTTGTCAACAGGAGTGCAAGAGAAGTTGGGAGTGATGAATAAAGGAGTGGTGTACGCTCTGTGGGATTATGAAGCCCAGAACAATGACGAGTTGTCATTCCACGAGGGCGATGCCATTACTATTCTAAGACGCAAGGATGACAATGAAACAGAGTGGTGGTGGGCCCGCCTCAATGATAAAGAAGGCTACGTGCCTAAAAATCTTCTTGGGGTAAGTTCTTCTTAAGTTACCTTCTCCCTTCTATTTTTTTACTTCCTCTGAAGTAAGAACACAAGGTGGATCTTCGGTCAGAATCCCTCTGTGCATCATCTGGATATGCTGCTCTGCAGTGCTGCAAAGCAGACTATCCTTATTCTCCCTGGCCTCTCCGTCATTGTAAACAAAAAGGAGAGGCTGAGGCTAGGAGATTAGTGCTCTTTTTATTTGGCAAGTTAGTATATTGAATATATTTTATGCTTTAATCTTTAAGACTTTCTTTTCCCTTGGCTAAAATGTAGGGCCCCTGCGTAAAGTGTGGTGGTAGCTTAAAGCTTTGGCCCAGGAAGTTCTTTAGAAAGGTTTTTAATACCTGGCACAACATAAGCAACATCCAGGTATGAACAAATTTAAAACAGGAAAGACCCTTAAAGATGACAGCTTTAGGCAAGCTGTTTATGCTGCTCTCAGTCAAACAGAACACTGCTATCATGAGAGACCAGGAACATAAGACTGCAAGTAGAGAGACACAGAGGACAAAATGTGTAAGAAAACCTTGGAGAGCAGGAAATAACTCCCTCTAGGGCTCGACAGGGAATTCTTGTATTCACATAAAAGCATCCTTTGGTCTAGTCTGAGATCTTGAGCTAAATGAACGATTTTGCTGCTGTGGGCAGGAATGAGTCAACCCTTGGCCTCTTGCTGCTTCTGGTTTAATTTTTCAGAAGTTACCTAAGAACATGCTGTAGCTTACAAAAACCTTCCCCTAGCCTCCCAACGCTTCATCACCCAGTTCTTGTTAATAAGTACCCCTCGGCTATAATTGAATTGATTTATATTTAATTTGGTATCAGCCGTGCAAAGCCTAATATTTTTATTCTGTTTTTACAGTTATATCCACGAATAAAACCTAGACAGCGAACCCTTGCTTGAATTCAGTTGTACAACAGTGCAATACCGTGCTGGTAACTGGAAACTTAAACATACACTGGAGCCATCCTTTTTGATCATTTCACACAGAGAAATAAAACTATGATATTTAGTTTTAATGGTGCTTTCTCTTGTTAAATGGACAGCATCCAAGATTTTCAAGATCTGCAGTTTGTAAATGAGGATCGTTTTTATGTGACCCACCACTGATGAGGAGAGCGATACCTCCACTACCTACAGTGTTGCACCAACTATTGTCTAAAGCAGTGTTTTAAGTTAAAGTTCCATGGTAGGAGCTTTCTTGTGTTAAATGTTCAGAGGTGTCACCTGCGGAGTGCAGATATGCTGTCCAGTTTGCTCCAACCCCGCAGTAACTGTCCCATGTCAGGATTTTGGATATTTTGTTCGATACCAGTGAATGTTGAGTTCTCATTACTGATCAACTCTTTGGGTTCTAGGACACGAGGTCTTCACCTATTAGACACATAATTAAGTAGTCACCAAAGCTTTATGAAGGCTAGGATTTTAAAGGGTAACATGCTATACACTTAAATCCTAGTCTAGACAACCCCAACAAAAGCTTTACATAGTCTAGCATCTAGTATTATTTGCGTTTAGAATCAAGCTAGAGAACTAACAAAACAACAGTATTTGTACACTTCTTAAAACCCCTACACAATATCTCACTTGGTGTTTTATTTTCATATTATTCAGCCAACAGCACCGGTGTTACCTCTACTAATGTAAAGGTTCCCCTACTAACCACCTGAGCTTGTCCCTTCTGGACAAAACAGTTAGTACTGAACTTGCAGCAGCTTAAGGGATTTGTATGTCTGCATGGATGAAAGTGCAATAGTTGAAAAGGGTGAGAGTCCGGTGAGGGTTACACTGTGTAATTTGAAGCCTGCTGAGTCAGTCTAGAAAATATGAAGGACTGGATAGAAGTAGAAAGAGGGTTGTGTAGATGCTGAGTCAAGGAGAAGAAAGAAACAAGGTTTAGAGAAGGATTTAAGAAAGGCAATAGCTTATTTGAGGACAGTTTCTGTGGTTCTTGGCAGCCTGCATCTGTTGCCAAGGCAAGTTATGCAATAACCTATTCCACTACATTGTAGTTTCAAGGAAGAAAAAAAAAAAGGCACTTCACTGGCATTTTAATTGTACATGATTTTATATACCAAAAGTATATTTTGAATTTCCCATTATAAGTTTTAGCCATATTTCTTGTAATTTTTTCCCATTTAACGGTATGCAATTTGATTAATTCTTCATGTACAAGTTCTGTGTATAATTTATATATCCATTTCTGCAGTGCTGTAACTTGCTTTTACCACAGGTTAGCATTAACTGTATATATTGTGGTGAAAAGTGAAAGGGTATTATCGTTGAAGAATTTGCTACATGAATGTGATGATTTCAAGAGCCTATGATACACTAATTCAGAGAAGATGTAAATGTGCACAATAAAGTACTGCTAAGGCATGGCTGCATTCTGCGGTATTTTTATATAGGTAGCAAACTGTAGACATGCCCTTGGTCATAGTCTACAAAAATAGAACACAGCAAGCTGGAATTACTCTATCTGTTAACTCAAGCTTCCTCATTGTTTTACTAGCTGCACAGAAAATGACTTGCCAGACAAATTTGGAACCTTCTTACACCACTACTGCAGCTGTTACAAATTAGTACTTGTCTAGAAAAGCTCTCAAGGGTCCTTTACGCACAGGCTGCCAACGCAGCCTCATCTGCTTGTTTACTCAATTTTTACCAGCAGAGGAAGACGGAGGGCAGAAACACACTTGGCTCAGCATGTGTAGCCAGAGGATTCATCCCAACAGTTGAACCAATTATCAACACTTAGAACTAAAATTATGGTGCCGTTTATAAAAAGTCCAAAGTTTCAGAGTTCAGAGAGTAGAGACTGCAGTATCCATCCTTAAAGAAGCTATATATTATGAAATTATCACTTCACTATTTTTAAATAAGTGAATTAATTTATTCAGATTTGTACATTAAAGTGTATACAATTTCAGATAGCATTACAGTTAGATTAACAAAAGCTAGTTACCAAAAAGAAAATACAAAACTAAAAATTATTCAGGGAGCTTATTTATTACAGAAGGAAAGTTTCAAGATCATGTTCATGTAAGTCCAATTTGGTGGTATTTGGTGAAATATTTAGATGTTTAAAAAGAAATGGTTTAAAAAAATCAAGTGACTTCTATAAAATCATATCTAAGGCAGATTTTATCATACATTGATTTTAAACATTTGGATAGAGGGAAAAACCTGAGATCTATACCCAAAAGCTATTCTCTGCAGAAGAGACGTACATGTTTGTTTGCTTTTTGTAGCAAACCGTATATATAATTGTTACTATAAAAGTTGTGCTGTACATTAGCTGTAGTGCAGGTCACTTTCATATTAAGTGCCAGTAAAGGCTTAACAAAATATACAAAGTCTTAGAAGGTGAGGCTGTTTAAAGCATTAATTGTATACATATTGCACACTATAGTGAATACTCATGGTTCAAAAAAATACTCACATTGCATTTGCCAGTTCTTACATAATGAACCACACGGGAATGAGAAAGGGTCAAGAACAGCAAACACTACCAGCTGTCAAATTTAGTGAGAGGCATGTCCATGGAGGCTGGTGTCTTCCCTCAAGTGGCTGGCAGTTTGCTGGTCTTACTGGTCCCGGGACTCATAAAGAAGTTTTGTTGCCTAACACGAAGACAAAGCGTCATTGTGTTAACTGGAGTTTCACTTGCAGCCACCTCATCTCCTTCCTACCCCTCCAAAAATTTCCTTTAATAAACCCAAGGCTTTAAGTTCTTCCTCTGCTCTCTTCCTTAGTTTAAGGCATTTAATAGCATTCAGTAATTTTTTTAAACTATTCAAGGTTACTTTAACTGCAGAACTTGAGGTTGCTGAAGATTTTAGATCAACTTACATTTGTTTCTTCTTGGTCAGAAATGACCATTTCTGAGCAAAACTGCCTTTAAAAAAGCTAGAAGTAGTATGTCTGAGATTTTGGTAATCTGTCTAAACATATGCAGAGAACACCACCATTCTGTTCCATACTCCTCCTAACTCTTCTGCTTCCCCCTTGCAAAGTTCTGGTTTGTCTCAAGCTACAGGATCAATCAACCCCTGTGCTGGGAATAGACGTGCTACTTCAGCTACAAATCCTCTTCTATGCTGTTAACCGGGACCTCTGAAAACCTCACTGCACTGATTGAGCATAAAGCTTAAAGTCACATTCATAACAACCAGCCATAGCTTCTGTTTTCCTGGGCAACAAGGCCCTAAAATCCTTAAATAAATAATAATAAAAAAAAAAAAAAAGACTCGGGGGGGGTTGGAACTCGATGATCATCAAGGGCCCTTCCAACCTAAACCATTCTGTGATGATTCTATGTAAAGATTTTCTTCAGCATTCTGTACATTTTGCCTTACCTTATGCATAGCTGCCAGCCAGCTTGCCGACAGCTTCTTGTTACAGCTGAAGTCTTCACTGGCTGTAAATTTCATCTGCATGAGCTCCTCTGATCCTGGTACCTTATACTGCAGAATCATACCTATGGCACGAGTATTACCTCCTGAGGAAAGAAAGAAAATCTCAAACAGCAACAGGTTTTACCAACTAACACAACTTCTTCTAGCTAATAAGCATGTTTGAAGAAAACTCTCTCATCGCTTAATTCAAAGCACTAACAACTGCAGGTGTGCTAACAACTGCCACATCAGAGGCGGTAGTAACCACGGGTGTTAATGCCAGGTAGTGGAATGGGCAGAGTCAATATTGTTTAATTCTCTCTGGCAATCACTGAGGCAGAACATGTATAAGCAGTTACGTAAAGCCACTAGCTACACACGCTAAGAATACCCTCGTGTTTTAATATTACCATATCTTCTCTTAAGTAGACACCATAGTTTCATACCATAGCCTGCAGTTTGTAAACTGAATTACTAGTGTCCAGTTAGACTGACACCAAAGAGGGATCCCTGCTTGATACAACATCTGGCACAGCAGGCAAAAGTCCCTCCAAATCTGGCAAAGGGTGGAGGGTGGGAAAGATGCTCATGCAAGACTGGATGACGGCTGGCAACATCATTTACTTCCTGAGGGAAATCCGACACAAAAGACATTGCTCTGCCAACAGTGTGATAGCAAGATGTTTGTATCTCTGTTACTCTTGCTGTACAGAGATTAAGATAAACCAAAGCGAAACTACAGAAATGAAACAAAAGCTTTGTTTAGAAGACCATGCTTTACTGGCATTATTTCCTGAAGTAGCAGAGCATAAACTAAGCCCCAGGAACAGCACTACCATACACAGAAGGATGTTTTTTTGAAAAGGTCTTTTTTTAAAAAAGCATCTGCGTGAGAGGGCTCCTGGAGGCCATTACTGTCATATCCATTAATCCAAACAAAGACAATCTCAGTCTAAGCAACCTCATCAAAAGCCCACAAGCAGCGTTTATAAAAGCAGCTGTTTGCTTCTCTTGTGGGATAAACTGAAATCCAACCTCATCCCTTGCTCCCCTGCATCCACCTGGTCAGACTAACGGATTAAGAGACTACTTAAAGATAAACCAGTGGAAATCAAACACCTACAGCCCTGACCAGTTTTGCCTGTGTCTGGCACTCTGGACATTACTTAGTCAGGCAGAACACACACTGCAAGAGGTTGTATTTTGTTCAAAGACATGTAAAAGCAAGCCATTCATTAACAGTTTATTTATTCAGTGCAAAGCCTTACTGGACAGGACACAAGCAGCATATTATTCATTTCTGGTACAGACAGTTCAGCACACCTCTGCTGAAGGAGGTGATACTATTTCTCCTCTTCTCTCTTCTAGCATGGACAATAGCACATGTGGTCTAAAGAAGGCCTTTAGTGTTTTAATGCTCCTCCAAAAAGTTACAAAACATTCATTCTCAGTTTTAAACAGAGGGGAAGGAATAGATACATGTCATCTTTGAAAATAACTTGTCTGAAGCTGAACATCTATAGATCAAGCAAAAAAACAGCACTGCAGATGGGAGAGGGGCCACGACAACATGCTTAGGTGCGTCATGCTCAAAGGTACTGGTGATACCTTCAGTAATATGCTGGCTCTCCAGAAGGCTGGTGTAAGTGTGAATATCTTTTTCTACCATCAAGAAGGAAGGCAGGCAGGCAAAAAGATAAAGCAGTCAGAAGAGTAGTGAACAAGGAATTGTAGGAGCATTAAGTAACTCAGCAACACACCTGGTTGATTTCAACACCAAGATAAGTTTATTAAAGTTAACATGCTGTACCGACTGAACGCTGCACAGATAGGCTGTCCGATTAGAAAATTCCAGCAGTGACAGAGGTGTTGCTAAAGAACAATTATTAAAATTCCTGACCTTGTTTGTTCTCATTTCAGTGAAATCATATTCAAGTTCATCCTGAAATACTCTAAAATCTGGTAAGAGATGAGGCAGTAAGTAGCTGCCCTCTGATTCAGATGATACCAGTTGCATTTGGCCACCCCTTCATTTTGAATGAAATTAAGAAAGCATATTTAATTATTTATTTCCAACCCCACAGTATCTCTCTTGCCTCACAATTCACAATTGTACCAGTAGAAGAGAAATCCCAGCTGGATTCTGCAATGGAAGTTACCAAAGACTAACAGTTCCCTCTTGTGAGCTTTTGAATCAATAGAAGTTTACATTTAGCCAAGAGAAGGGATCAGAACAGGTGATGACCGCCTTTACTCAGGTTTACTGAGAAGCTCTCCCATGCTACCGCTGTAAGGCAATTTCTCAATTCTTAAGTTTTCTCCCAAATCCCAGTAGCCAGGACAGGGTTTCACACGCTGCACTCTGTTCTGAGAGCAGTTGTAACATAATTACACCTAAGTTACCAATAAGCTAGAAATGCACTATATACCTCCAACAATAATTACAACTTCACTTTTTTTTTTTAATAGTTAATTTGTATTCAGCGCAAAATTTACCTCCAGGAGTAAATCCCTCTGTAAGTATCTGAACAGTTGAAATCTGTATAATTTCAATTTCGTAGTGGCTGTCTCCATCCAAAACCAGATATCTACATAATAGAAGAAAAACTCTTTAAAAAAATTTTTCCCCCTACAATAGCAAGTCCAAATCAAAGGAAAAAAATAAACATAATCTCTCGGTGACTAGCTGTTTACATGTTCTTTGGGGTGGGGAGGGAGAGAAATCAAGCATGAAAAATTACTTTTCATTGAAGTTCTTCACTTAAAGGAAAAAAAAATAAACAAACACAAAACCTATAGTTCTGTTTGGCCGGAGACCCTTTCAAAATATTAAATGCACTCTTCCAAAGCTCTGGGGGAAGAAGAGAAGAGTCTAAAGTGTTCTAGCCAACTAAATTATAGGGATGACCACAGTAATGCTTTGACTGTAACATGAAACAATACGGTGCAGTGTTAGAACCATTCTGAAACAAGCTTTTTTCAGTGGTTACAGACTTTTCCCTGCCCCCCCTTCCTCTGATCTCCCTATTGGCTGGTGAAAACACTGTATTCCAATGGCACCGAGAGGCATTATCAGTGAGTGGAGCTCCACCACCCCAAGGCACTCTGATCCACACTGCTAGTAAATTCAAACAACCTTACTCCAGTAAAGTTGCGTGTATCCTTTCAGTCTGCTTACTCTCTCCAATATCCTCACAGCAAGTTACTCTTACATTTTCTTTAGGTTATTAGACAATAATATAGCTGTAGTGCAACAATAATATAGTTTACAAGTGCAATTTCTATCAATCTTTCTCACCTCTGATTGTTGGAAAGTCGACAAACCATGAGCTCAGATTTATCAGATGTTCCCAGAGTTACAAAGAATGTAGCACCTGGAAAGAAATGTTTTAATATTCCAATGCAGAGTTTAGGAAGGAAGATTCAAGTATCAAAACTAATAACTACTTTTTACTTACTGCACCCAATACACTGAATTGGGTGAATTAAGAGACTAATTGAAACATTGAACTGATTATCATCAGCAGAACACTCAAGTATAAAAAGCTGATATTTAATTATCATGTTCTGAATCACAGGACCTTTCACAATTGCTATGTAATTTCTCCCACATGTTGCAGAAACACATATGATATGCAAGATGAATCTTTTAAAAATAAGAACAGATTTGGAGATGGCAAAAACAGGCAATTAAAGTTCCTATCTTGTCACCATAACACAAACTACTGCTTCAGTATTCTTTTAAAAATAAGAACAGATTTGGAGATAGCAAAAACAGGCAATTAAAGTCCCTATCTTGTCACCATAACACAAACTATTGCTTCAGTATTCAAAAAAAACCCCAAACAAACAACACCCAAAATCTGTCAGAAGACTAATAGCAGGATGTGACCTTCAGCTCTAGGCTTAATAGATAGCAAAGACACCTCTTTTTCCATTACTGAAGGCTAGCTCAGTCTTACTTTGAGGTCAACGAACTTCAGCCTTCATGTTATGTTTCTTCCTGCCCAAAACAACTCATTTGACATCAGGAGAGTCATCTTAGCTACATTAGTGAAGTGATTCATAACTTAAAATAAAGCAGACTACACGCCTAACCACTTTATTCCCTCCATGCCTCCCGCTGCCTGTATTACCTAATCCCAATACAGTTCATCTGGGAAATGAAGAAAATAACAACATACAGCCCTGCCAAATGCTCTGCAATCCAGCTCCACAATCCAAACCACGCAGCCTCGAACTGTTTCACCTCGCTGCCTATTGCACAATTTTACACAGTCTCACTGACCCCTCGGGATGGACCCCCATGCTGCTGCTGAAGCGAGACAGAGGCAACAGCAGCAAAACTGCAAAGGAGATCACAACCACCATCTCCCTGACTGAGATCTATCGTTCTACAGCAAATCAGGAACAACTTCAGATTTTAACTGCAAAACACGAATGCAAGCAGGAGAAGCTTTTAAAAAAAGATCTTCAGTTTAAAATACATTATGGAAGTCATCTACACCTTCACCTGCAAAGCAGAGTGAAGAATTTGTGTGTTACAGGGATGAGCATACTCCTTTCTGAACCTAGAATCTCCCTAGGAGATTCATGCTAATCAGACGGGTGGTTTACCTTACTGATTATACACGCTGGCATCATGCTGAGAGCCCATCAAAACGCACTGAATAATCACAGACTATTTTAAAAACTGAAGACTCAGCTTTCTTAGTGTAATTGGAACACGAATTACTGTATTGCATGTCGTTTTAATGCCATGCAAAATTGACCACTCATGATGATCTGCCATCAATGATAGCTGTAGGCGATGGACAAGATTAAAGCTCACAGATGAAGCTTGAAACAAGCACTGGGTCTTGTTAGAAAATATTGAAATATTCTCTATTGTTAAGTATTTTTCATCCTTATTTAATGTAACAGGGATATGGCTAAAAGATGCGTTATTTTAAGAAAAAAAACCAACCGCACCCACATCTGTTCTCTGAGGCGCTAAAAATTAATTTGTGTTTAATTAAATCACTCTTTGTAAACACTGACTAAAAAGTGTAAACTTCTCTCTAAATGAACGGATAATGCAATTATTAACGGGCAAACAAGCAGCACGACAACAAAAAAAGTAAAGGAGACAAAACTGCAGCTTGTTTGACAAGAGGCATTACTCTTGCTGTATATCACATTTGTTCAACACCGCATTTGAACAAATATAAATGAGATCAAACCAGCATATATATGCATTCAGTCCTTACCATTCATGAGCACTTTAAGCTGTTTGTCATAGAACTCTGTTTCTTTCTGAGAGATGAGGGCGCATTCAGCACACTGGCGCACAGGATCCACAAAGCACATGCGAGGCAGAGGCACTTTTTTACTGCAGCACTTGTCACAGAAGCACTTTCCACATCTTCGGCAGTGATGCTAAGCACGGGAGAACATTTTGTTTATTTATTTACACAGGAAACTATTAGAGAATAATTTGATAAAGTTACTACAATAAATAATCACCTCCCCCCAAAAAAAAGAACAGTTTCTCAGGTGCGAAAGATACAAGTTGAGGGACAGATAAAGGAGATGTAACTGCTGGAGTGGTAGGAAGAAGTATCTGAAGACTGAACACAAAGGACTGAGTAAAACAAAACACTGAAAGGGCTTCTTCAGCGTCCAGTAAATCCTTCACCTTACTGTCAATACAAACACAAAGAAGAGTGGTTTCTAGGTCCCTTCCCACTTCCAAGCAAAGATCTTGGGAAACTTCAACTGGAGATCCTATTCTTCTCCCTTAAAACTTATTCTCAAGTTTTTCCCGTGGAAACTTAAAACCTAAAGCTGCTTATCTATCGGAAATATCAGGCAGCATAGTACAAATCCAATGAAGTTACAAAATCAGAACTAGTATTGCACTGTGTTTCACAGCTACTAAATCTGCAACAAGTGGCTTCTGCTCCAAATCACTACTGGGGTGTGACAGTCCCAGCACATCTTCCTGATGCAAGTTCTCATGTCAGAACAAGTATGCCCAGGAACTGATTTGCAGCTCAAAGCAAGTTTGAACAGTTTGATACAAGGAACTGATACACTGCAGTTTTAGCTGGCGTTAAGCTTTCCTTCAAAATACTATGCAAAATTCTCTAGAGTACCTACTTCCCAGGGCTACCTCCACTTACTTCCCAAAGCTAACACAAGTAAAAACACAGCAGCCTAATGAATTGGTGCTTCTCAATTAAAATGCTCTAGCCAACCACCAACCCCGCTCTTAACCCATCAACTAAAGGGTAAAAACAAGAACTAGGGGAAAGTATGCTCCACTAGGATCACTAACTCACATCCTAATGCTCTTCAGACCTCCTGAAAATTTACACCTATCTGGTATAACATGTTACTATGTCTGGTTTACAATTTCTCCTTCCGTCTCCCTCCAAACAATAAATTAAAAAAACATCAACTATATCAATTCACTACCAGTCACACATCCACATCTTTTTCCACTTTCACAAGCGCATGCGTTGTGGTAGTTCTACAGAGGAATGATATTCCCTGCTAAAAATCATTGTTGGCCTTTTTTGGGAGGTTGCTTTCCTTCTCCATGCAGAAACCCCAGTATCAGCAGAATGTTTTCCGATAGCAGTATTCTGTATACCACCATGCATTCCACAGCGACCTGCTTACTTTTATGTAATGAACACAATTTAATTCTAATGTTAGTGTTTTCTCTTCATACAGTGAATACAGCTCACAGCAATCAAAACTTTATACTTTCTACTTTAATCAGAAATTCCCTCTTCCAATTTGAGATAAATCCTGTTTTACTTTTAGAACAGAAAGATAATCTGAGTTTTGGTTCTTCGCATTTTAACAATACGGTTCTTTAATGTAAAATTATAATTCATTATTCCTGAAAATATTTTTGCTTATATTTCCACAAGTAATTTTACCTCCCAAAATACAATTGAATTTGTTTGGTTTTTATGTCAGTACTGATGTTAGCAGCACACTCCAGCATGAGGTCCTCTAACTCTTCCTTTAAATGTAAATGCTGTGGGTACCCAGTAATTTGGAAAAACCCTAACTATGTATTACACACTGAGCAACAAGAAGAATTTCAAAGAAACAGAATTAAAACAAAAAGGAACTCTGCTCAGAAAAGGCAGAACAGAAAGAAAAACTACTTTAAGCCACACCAGACTTTGCATGCTATTCTACTGAAATCTTCTACATTTTATATCAAAACAAGTATTAGTATTTTGCACCAGTTAATGCTTTACATTTCATTGACTCCTCTTACCTTTCTAGTTATGAAGTCAAATTTTGTATCACACTGCATACATCTTGGGCACTAGAAAAAAGTACAAATTAAAATTAATCTACAAGATTTCCAAACCTTTAATCCTACTACCATCTACAAAGACTGTGCTTTATATTATGCCTTAAAAAAACCACACCTCCAACAAATTTCCTCCATCCTTTATCTTTTCACCATGGATGGTTTTCATTTACTTTAGCCTTGATGTAGTAAAAGAATGTCATCCCTATTTGTAAGACAAAAAAAGCTGCCAAACTAATTTACCCTAAGGAATCCTGCATCTTGCCAGCAGTCAAAACTACATTTCAGAAGTACTCATCATGCTTAATTATGTTTGGTCATCCAAACAGTCATATATTCCAAAGTCAACTGTTTTTATGTAAGTTGTCATCCTCACTGTATGATACTGTGATGCTCTAATGACTCTCTAAACCATTGTTTACATATTTTAATGCTCTCAATACTTACACATTTTTGAAACACGCTAGTGGGTATTTGGTTTTCTTCCAAGCCACTAAGACTTAATTTTTATTCCAGCTACAAAATGTCACTTCCTGAAATATCTCTTTTCTAAAACAAGCTTACACCCACACTTCTCCCAAAAGAAAAGCCAGAAAAAAAACGGAGAAGCTTCTCTCTCACAACTAAGTAGAGTTTAAGGGGTGACAGTTTTGATTTTGTAACATAGCAGACGTGATCAGTGATTATTTATGACAATTAAAATTTTCTATACAGAAAGTCATCTACCACAGGGCTGATATTCAGCACTTAGATCGCTAGATTTTCACCAAGACTTTAAGTATTTTTATGCATCATACCAAAAACCACTCTCCAACTGCTTATAAAGCAATTTTTGTTAGATTTATTTACAAATATTAATGCAAAGTTATGCCTGACAGCTCAATCAGGAGAACATGGTTAGATCCTGCAGTAGGTTTTATAACTCTAGACACCTAAACTCTTTAAACCAGACTATCTCAGACTACAGCAGAATGTCATCTTAAAAACACGCCCTAAGATGAGCAGGTGTTATTTGCTAAGCACACAGTAATCACCCTTTGCCTTTAATTAACACATTTCAATACTTAACCCTTTATCTTCTCTAAATTTCTTCAGGTTACAACAGCTTTTGTCATCTATTTCAGGCCCTTTTCTTCAGCAGACACCCCACCACTGTCACAAGTTCAGTAACTACAGCCAAGAAAATATTACTGCAGCTAAATTAAAAATTCTCTTGAAACTTTTTATTTTCTTTTGAAGTACAATATTGTTAATAATTTGCCACAGTTTATATTAAGTGTTCCAACGTCTAAACAAAAGTTTAATTACAAATTAGAGAGTAACTGTAGCCACTGTAATGGAACATAAATAGCTACTTGCAGTATTTGTTACAATAAGCTCTCTGTTTCCAAATCCCACATAAAAGAGAACTAGAAGCGTTCCTGTATTGTTTCAAATAACATGCTGAATTAAGGCATCCAGCCACTGCTTTTCACAATGGCTGTAGAAAAGCTTATTCTAACATTCACTGATGAATAACCTTCGGCATAAAGCAGCTTCAGCATTCCCCAGGTTTCATCTCTGTAACAAGCAGTACTCTACAGCTAATACCACATTTTGCTTCGCACTGATCTTGATTTAGCATTTTAATTTTTAACACATCTAGCTTAAGAGCTTGTCTGGGAGCTGGACCTGGCAAGAATCTTGGTATACTTTGAATTTACCAGGGGTCTAACTCATTTTCTGAATGAAAACTTTTTTTTTTTGGCATGTGTGTCAGAAATTAGAAAGCACAAGCCACAAACTAGGGGGAAAAATGCTCTTGTAAATACTGTTCTAAATAGATTTCATACACTATCTTACACTAAACGTACAAGCTGCTTTTCAGGAAGGAACAAAGTTATCTATCCTCTTATTTAATACAAACTCTGTAGAAAAATATTTCTGAATTCCAACCCTATCATGGTAACACGGATATATAAAGCAGTTATAAATAAACCACAAGTCAAATGGCATATGGTAGCAGGCATCGGGGAATGAGATTTTCTACAAAAACGTTCGGACACAAGTAGGCTCGATACACTGTTCCTTCAAGGCACTTCTGCCTTAATTAACCAGAATCAAGTGAATCCATTTGCATAACATCAACTTCTACTTTGCCTGGGAAGACACCACTATTGCTGAACATCTTGAAAGGTGAATCCCTCCTATTCATCCACATGTTGACATAATTAGAAAGTGCACCGGTACTGAATTAAGCTTTATTGCTCAAAGGACTTTTTTAATCACATTTACAGAGAAGAAAGCATGATGTTTGAGTTACTTTTCATGTCTTTAAGATAAAGGCTTTTTAAAACTACTGCAAATCTGATTTTTTTGTCAAGTGGAAACAAAAAGCTACCAGGTAAGAAATTAAATAAAAATGCATGTCACAACTATATTCATTTCACATACAATCAACATACCACTAATAGTGGTATCGTATTACTTCATATAGCAAGAGGGAAATAGAAGAACATCTGACAGTTGTTGGACTTCAGTATTAATTCAAAAATACTGAGAGCTAGTTCATTACAAATAGAGTGGAACTTCTCAGGTGTTTGCTGAAGTGTGGGAATAAATTTGCATAATACTTTGGACCCAGCCAGGGGTGAGAACACTGCAGGTGGACAGGAAGCTATAGTTACACTTCATATCATAGAATGGTTTAGGTTGGAAAGGACGTTGAAGATCATCAAGTTCCAACCCCCCTGCCATAGGCAGGGGCACCTCCCACTAGACCAGGTTGCCCAAGGCCCCATCCAGCCTGGCCTTGAACACCTCCAGGGATGGGGCCAACACAACCTCTCTGGGCAACCTGTGCCAGTGTCTCACCACCCTCAAAGTGAAAAATTTCTTCCTGATGTTTAATCTAAATCTCTCCTCTTCCAGTTTAAAGCCATTCCCGTTCATCCTGTCCCTACATGCCCTAGTAAAAAGTCCTTCCCCAGCTCTCCTGTAGGCCCCCTTTAGGTACTGGAAGGCCACAATAAGGTCTCCCCGGAGCCTTCTCTTCTCCAGGCTGAACAGCTGCAACTTTCTCAGCCTCTCCTCATAGGAGAGGTGCTCCAGCCCTCGGATCATCCTCATGGCCCTCCTCTGGACACGCTCCAGCAGGTCCATGTCCTTCTTATGTTTGGAACTCCAGAGCTGGATGGAGTACTCCAGGTGGGGTCTCACCAGAGTGGAGCAGAATCACCTTTGACCTGCTGGCCACACTTCTTTTGATGCAGCCCAGGATACAGTTGGCCTTCTGGGCTGCGATTGCACATTGCTGACTCATGTTGAGCTTCTCATCAATCAGCACACCCAGGTCCTTCTCCTCAGGGCTGCTCTCCAGCCATTCCCTACCGAGCCTGTATTTGTGCTTGGGATTGCCCCAACCCAGGTGTAGGGCCTTGCACTTGGCCTTGTTGAACTGCATGAGATTGGCTTGGGCCCACCTCTCCAGCCTGTCCAGGTCCCTCTGGATGGCATCCCTCCCCTCCACTGTGTCTACCTCACCAAACAGCTTGGTATCATTGGCAAACTCGCTGAGGGTGCTCTCAACCCCACTGTCCATTGCACCAACAAAGATGTTGAACAGTACAGGTCCCAGTACCGACCCCTGAGGAACGCCACTCATCACTGGTCTCTACTTGGACATCGAGCCATTGACCACAACTCTTTGAGTATGACCGTCCAGCCAGTTCTTTATCTATCAAGTGGTCCATTTGTCAAATCCATGTCTGTCCAATTTAGAGACCAGGATATTGTGTGGGACGGTGTCAAATGCTTTGCACAAATGCACATACAATAACAAAACGATTCAAGAAGTGATGCAAGGTAACACCTGGTTGAGCCTGTTAACATAGCAAACTTTTACAAATGCAAAAGTTCACAAGCTCATCAAATCACACCTTGTAACACACCTGACCAAACCAGCTAATGCCAGAGTGGAAAACAACGCAACGCAAGCATATGGCAGATACGGCTTACAATGCTTTCTGATACTACAACTCTATAAGACTTGAGCTACATGAGTCTGCCAGCAGTCAGCGTGCAGCTCTGTCACACGACTCATGCTGACTCCAAGAGCCTGAGCCAACAGAGCACCCAGCTACATAAAGCTCTGTTCCCTCCCGCAGTGATCCAGGGAATCACCTTCTTCACATCCGTTCGCTCCTCTCACACATCTCTCTGTGCTCTTAGGCACACAGTGTTCCTCAGCCACGTAAAAATCTGGTATGCAGCTGGATGTCACAAGGTTTGGCCGCCTCTGCATTCAAACATACAAGTTTTACTCAATTTCCAGTCCAAGATTTCCTTAACATGAACATCATCAGTTGAGCTCTGCTGGCGATTAAGATAGAAATTCCAGGTTAGACAAGGCACATGCAGTGCCCAACATTTCAAGGTCTGTCTCAAGTTTAATGATTCTCAGAACAAATTTTTGTAACATTATCCACCTCAACTCATTATCTACATTACAAATATGACTACCAACAAGAAAGTTTTCTGTAGTCCTACTTCAGCCTTACACTTCAAATTCCTCAAAACAACTGATATTTTAAGACTGTATAATCTGGTAATGTAAAACTAAAAACCTGAAATATATTTAAGTGTTATGTAAGTCTAGCAAGTCTACTAACTGCCTTAATTTTTAGGTGGCTGTACTTTTAGAAAATAAGCCAGTAGATGTTTCCTGCAGAAGAAAAATAAAGCTACTGAATTGGTGAGTGTTACTGGCTATGCAGCAGAAGCCAGTGTATTTGAAAAGCCAGATCAACATTTGGTAATACCAGTCTCTTCTCTTGGACAAAGAAAATACTTTTTTTTTTTAAACTTATTTTACTGAAATGAACTAAATCAGTGTCTCACACAGTAACAACAGCAAGTGTTCTTGTAGAATTCACTAACTAGACAACACTGCCTCTTTAAATTTCATTGTATTAATAAAAACATGGGTTTATAAGCTTCCCTGTATTATGACATACCTGCTTTATTTAAGAAAAAAAAGTTTCATCAAATAGATGTTAGAATTTCAATATGCTTTGACTTACAGAAATACAGTGAAATAACTTTTTACAAAATAACAATGCGTGCAAGATTAAGAATATGAATTAATAAATGCATTTAAAATGTTTGTCTATGATACACTTCCTCTCAATTGCAAGTATCACTGAGCTTGATGCAAAAGGCACATTCCGTCACAAATAAACATAATCAGACTATCAACCAACAGACTACAAGGGAAAAGCTGAATTTTAAGGAGAATGAATACCTGCAGTACAACTGTATTATAAAATTCAACTAACAACACGTATCAGATTGACGTATCTAAAATGTACAGATTTAATTCTTAAATATATTTAACTAGTTTAAATAAATTCTACCACAATGCTCAAACAACCTTTAGCTGAATTGAGATGGTACTATTTATTAGACTAAGTTATAAGCATCTTGCCTTTTTTTTTTTTTTTAATTAAACTAGTCTGTTCTAATCAAGGACTACTGAAATCTAAAACTACATTTCAGAAGGTCAGGGAAAGAACTAATTTCAATTTAAATGTCACACAAATTATATCCACTGATGACGATAAAGTCAGGAACCAGGTTTCCAGGTGGCCCAGGTCAGCGCGTACAGGGCACACCAAGTCACCTATGCAGCAAAAGCAGACTCCATGCAACACAAAGAGAAACCACTTACACAATAACTGCTCAGACTTTGCTACATGCTCCCTGATAAACACACACCCCACCTGCAACACACCCAGTGCACCGCACCACGAACGGTGCCAGCTGGGTGACAGCCCTGAGAGCCGAGCACCAATAATGCTCACTGACAACGTTATCTTATCTACACTTCATACAAGACAGGTACCCAGCTGCTACTGATGACCAGGAGGATTTCTTTTTTTATTTGTCAAGTATGGATGAGAATAATTTGAGAAAACTCCCACAAGATATTTTAGCAGACCACTTGTTTAAAATAAGTTGAAAAAGTCACTTTCCAATAACAGTTTGTTACTTTGGACAAAACCAACAACTGACTTATTAGCTGTGCACCTTAGGACAGTAAAGGTTAGTCTCAGTTGCCTGTGCTGCAGAAGCTGTGCTAGCAGAGTAAGTTCCCAGTATTACTACTTTTACACAGAAGTTTTTGCCTCAAGAGATACTGAGCAGCAGCCAAATTTTCTTCCTCATTCTTAACCAAGGAGGACATAGTGTTCCCATACAAAACAGACCAACCATATCAGTATCTGGCAAAGAACGGCTTTGCTTAATGACTCGCTGCTTAAATTCATACTGGTTCATCAAAAATAAATCTTAATTCTGGTCACATGTAAGTGCGTTGGCATGCATCCACACCACAGAACACTGGCAATAAATAAACAAATAAACAACTGATTCTAGTTGTTTATTTAGTATTAGTATTAGCAACTAGCTGTAGGGACTGGTAACAAACAACACATAACACATGAAATTGAATGTAACATCACAATCACATAGTTTACTTGAAAAGTATTTAAAGGCAAAGTTGACAGAAATTATTCAATACTCATTTAACACTAAGAACATTCACAGTGAGAGCCAGAAGGGCTGTTCTAACTTAGCCTTCACTGCCTTGATACTTCGCTTTTTTTTCTTTTTCAATCAACACGGTCTTCAGAATTACCTTTATAGGCATTTAAAGGGAATGCTTCGCTAAACACTAATGCTGCATAGCTCGCCACGCTTTTAACTCATTAAGTTCCTCACTAATTTTGGCGACGGGGCCACGCACCCCTGAAGAACGAGCGGCGGTCCCGTCCTTTTCAGGTCGTTAAGCGAAATTTAAAAAATGGTGGTTTACGACTATAAAACCCCACCCGGGGGACCCTGACCCGCTGTCCGCTCAGTCTGTGGGGCCAAACCAGGCCAGGCGACCTCTCAGCACCGGGCGGGCCCCTGAGGCGGGGCAGCTCCCCGCAGCCCCCCGCC